>NC_044984.1:51835842-52135842 GCF_008728515.1 Papio anubis
GCAACCTCCGCCTCCCGGGTTCAAGCGATTCTCCTGCATCAGCCTCCCGAGTAGCTAGGATTACAGGCATGCGCCACCATGCCCAGCTAATTTTGTATATTTAGTAGAGAGGGGGTTTCTCCATGTTGGTCAGGCTGGTCTCGAACTCACAACCTCAGGTGATCTGCCCGCCTTGGCCTCCCAAAGTGCTGGGATTACAGGCATGAGCCACCGAGCCTGGCCTCAGATCTTAATTTTTAAGAGCCCAAGGAAAGACAGCAATAATCTCTATTGCTCAGGAAGTAATGAACATTACAGGCAGTGCACGATCTGCAACAGCACAAAATAATGTATAGCTATGGTCAAGGCATCCTGATGAAAACAATAAAACCTGTCACAAAGACACATCTATTCATTCAGACAAATACTTGTGTGGTTAGGTTCTTACTATGGACAGGCACTAAGATAAGCTCTAGGAATAAGAGATAGACCCATTAAGGGTCATACAAAAGGTTAAAACAAAAACAAAAACAAAAACAAAAAACAGGTTCTGGCTTTTACTCTGAGTGAGATGAGAGGCCTTAGGGGGTTGGAAGGCTGATCCCGCAGGGCCAAATCGATCATTGAAAACAATCTAACTTTTACACTTCATGACACAACAGGCCATTCGTGGTTTTTAAGCAGATGAATAACGTGTTTTTGACCTTTATTTATTTCTTTGTTGCCCTGAAATTTTTACTTGAGAAATTTCTAACATATAGAGAATTTGCAAAACTAGCACAACAATCACCTAGATACATATACAAACTTATGTATATACATATGTGCATGCATATATGTGCATATAAATTTTTTTCAGGCCTATTTGACATGCTTTCATGATGACTCTTCACACCTAAAACAATTCAGTACGTATCTCCAACATTAAGGTCATTCTGAACTATAAGAATAGCCATCAGCCAAATCTCAGATGAGTGGCTAGGTGATATACATGCAAGGCAGATCTAAACAGCATTGCAAAGCCTTCAAAAACTGAACAGACTTTGGAATCACCACTCACAAAATGCTGCACGGAACTTGAAGTTGAACACAACCAGGTTGAATTGTCTGCTAAAATTAAAGTCAATATTTACCACAGGATTTAAACAAGACCCTGACACTGATGACATAATATTCAAATTTTCCAGGATATAATTTAAAATTTCCTGGCATATGAAGAACCAAGATAATTTGAATTTGTATAAGAAAAGAGATGAACAGTCAAAACAAGAAGATGACACAAATGTTGAAATTAACAGCCTCACATTACAAAAATATTCCAACAAGGTAGGACAAACATTCTTGAAACTAATGAAAAGACAGAATGTCTCAGCAAAGAAACAGAGGATATAAAGAAGAACCAAATGAAAATTTTAGAACTGGAAAATATAACAACCAAAATATAAAAACTCACTTGATGAGTTCAATAGCAGAACAGAAATGACAGGGAAAAGAGTCAATGAATTTGCAGTCAGATCAACAGAGTTATCAAATGTGAATATTGAATCTCAACACTAAAGGAAAAAAAATTTCTCTCTCTTTCTTTTTTTTTTTTGAGATGGAGTTTTGCTCATGTTGCCCAGGCTAGAGTGCAATGGTGCAATCTTAGCTTACTGCAACCTCCACCTTCCTGGTTCAAGCGATTCTCCTGCCTCAGCCTCCCGAATAGCAGGGATTACAGGCATGCGCCACCACGCCTGGCTAATTTTGTATTTTTAGTAGATACTGAGTTTCTCCATGCTGGTCAGGCTGGTCTCAAACTCCCAACCTCGGGTGATCTGCCTGCCTCGGGCTCCCAAAGTGCTGGGATTACAGGCATGAGCCACTGCGACTGGTCTAAAAAAATTTCTTCGTTGGGGGAAAAAAAACCCCAGATCATCAAGGACCTGAGGAACAATACCAAAATGTCTAATATTCAGGACATTAGAGTCCCAGAAGGTGAGAAGAAAGAGTGTACTGAAATATTGAAAGAAATAATGGGGCCGGGCGCGGTGGCTCAAGCCTGTAATCCCAGCACTTTGGGAGGCCGAGACGGGCGGATCACGAGGTCAGGAGATCGAGACCATCCTGGCTGACACGGTGAAACCCCGTCTCTACTAAAAAATACAAAAAAACTAGCCGGGCGAGGTGGCGGGCGCCTGTAGTCCCAGCTACTCAGGAGGCTGAGGCAGGAGAATGGCATGAACCCGGGAGGCGGAGCTTGCAGTGAGCCAAGATCATGCCACTGCACTCCAGCCTGGGCGGCAGAGCGAGACTCTGTCTCAAAAAAAAAAAAAAAAAAAAGAAATAATGGAAGCAAACTTCACAAGTTTGACAAAAGACATAAACCAACAGATTCAAGCAGCTCAGTAAACTGCCCCAAACAGGATAAACACAAATCCATGATAAACTCCTGGATTCATCATAATTTAACAGCTAAACACAAAAAGACAGAAAAAATCTTGAAGGCAACCAAAAGGAAATGATGCATTTGTTATGAAGGAAATGATTCAAATGGCTGCATATTTCTTTCATATATATATACATATATAAAGAGACAGGTCTTGCTCTATCATCAGGCTGGAATGCAGTGGCAGGATTGCAGCTCACTTCAGCCTTGAACTTCTGGGCTCAAGCAATCCTCCTGCCTCCTGACTCTGGCTCTCAGGTAGCTGGGACTACAGGCATGTGCCCCCATGACCCCTAATCTATATTTACTTTATTTTTTTAGAGAAGAGTTCTTGCTATGTTGCCCAGGCTTCTCTTGAACTCCTGGCCTCAAGCAATCCTCCCACTTCAGCCTCCCAACTAACTGAGATTACAGGCACCAGCCACCATGCCTGGCAGCTTCATATTTCTTATCAAAAACCAGAACGAGGGCTGGGTGCAGTGGCTCATGCCTGTAATCCCAGCACTTTGGTAGGCCGAGGCGGGCAGATCACCTGAGGTCAGGAGTTTGAGACCAGCCTGGCCAACACGGTGAAACCCAACCTCTACCAAAAATACAAAAATTAGCTGGGTGTGGTGGCGGGTGCCTATAATCCCAGCTGCTCAGGAGGCTGAGGCAGAATTGCTTGAACCCGAAAGGCAGAGGTTGCAGTGAGCCAAGATCGTGCCATTGCACTCCAGCCTGGGCAACAAGAGTGAAACTCCGTCTCAAAAAAAGAAAAAAAGGCTGGGAGCAGTGGCTCACACCTATAATACCAGCACTTTGGGAGGCCAAAGCAGGTGGATCACCTGAGGTTAGGAGTTCGAGACCAGCCTAGCCAACGTGGTGAAACCTCGTCTCTACTAAAAGTACAAAACCTTAGCCAGGCATGGTGGTAGGCGCCTGTAATCCCAGCTACTTGAGAGGCTGAGGCAGGAGAATCACTTGAACCCAGGAGGCAGAGGTTGCAGTGAGTCAAGGCCGTGCCATTGCACTCCAGCCTGGGCAACAAGAATGAAACTACATCTCAAAAAAAAAAAAAAAAGAAAGAAACCATGAGAACTAGAAGGAAGAAGGAAGTGGGATATATTTTTTAAAGTGCTAAACGAAAGAACTATAAATACAGTATTATATATCTAGAGAAAATATCCTTCAGTAATAAAGATGAAATAAAGACATTCTCAGATGAAGGAAAACTGAGAGAATTCACAGTAGCAGATCTGCACTAAAAGAATGGTCAAAGGACATTTTACAAAAAGAAAATAATACAACAAAATATGGAAGACCAGAAGGAAGAAAAACATAAATGGTAAATACTTGATGACATATAATAGACTATTCTCCCATTGAGTTCCTTAAAATGTTTGATGTTTGAGAGCAAAAGTTTTAAGTTGATGGGGTTTTTATTGTATGTAGATGTAATACATAAGGCAACTACAACATAAAGAGGGATACGAAAGAAACCTATATTGTGGTAAGGTTTCAAGACTCCACCTGAAATGTTAAAATACCAATTCTAAATATTAAAAGTTACATGTAGCGGCCAGGAGCAGTGGCTCATGCATGTAATCCCTGCATTTTGGGAGGCCGAGGCGGGTGGATCATGAGGTCAGGAGATCGAGACCATCCTGGCTAACACAGTAAAACCCCGTCTCTACTAAAAACACAAAAATTAGCCAGGCATGGTGGCAGGTGCCTGTAGTCCCAGCTACTTGGGAGGCTGAGGCAGGAGAACAGCGTGAACCCGGGAGGCAGGGCTTGCAGTGAGCCGAGATTGCGCCATTGCACTCCAGCCTGGGTGACAGAGTGAGACTCCATCTCAAAAAAAAAAAAAAAGTTACATGTAGCTGGACATGGCGGCTCACACCTGTAATCCCAGTATGTAAGGAGGCTGAAGCAGGAGGATCACCTGAGGCCAGGAGTTCAAGACCAGCCTGGTCAACATAGTGAGACCCTATCTTTACAAAAAATTAAAAAATTAGCCAGGTTTGGTGGCATATGCCTACAGTCTCAGCTACTCAGGAGACTGAGGAGGGATGATCACTTGAGCCCAGGAGTTTGAAGATGCAATGAGCTGTATTTGTGCCACTACACTCCAGCCTGGATGACAGAGTGAGACCCCATCTCAAAAAAAAAAGTTAAGTGTGTATATCTACACGCACACATATGCACACATGTGTACATGTACCACATATATGTGTGTGTATATGTGTGCACATATACAAAGAGATCTAGAGAGATCTCTAGAGTAACCAATAAAAAACCTATACAAAAAGATATGTCAGAACCTAGTAGATAAATTACAAAGATTAAAATCCAGTACTACAAAAGGTTCAACTCACTCAAAGGCAAAACAACAGAATCAAGTGATTAAAAAATAAGAGGAACAAAGAAAAAACACATAATAAGATGGTAAACCAAATCTAACATAGTAACAATTATATTAAGTGTAAATCATCTAAAACTGCCAGTTAAAAGACAGAGATTGTCCAAATACATTTTTAAAAATGACCCAATTACATGCTGTCTACAAGAAACTCACTGCAAGTATAATGATATAAGTAGGTTAAAAGTATACAGATTAGGAAGTCCCCCTTGGGCACCCCTCTCTTTCGCAGGAGAGAGAGCTGTTCTTTCTCTCTTTTGCCTATTAAACCTCCACTCTTAACCTCAAAAAAAAAAAAAAGTATATGGATTAAACTACTCCATATGGTTCTTTAAGGGTAGATACATGACATTATACATTTGTCAAAATCAAAAGAATTGTATAACACAAAGAACAAAAAACCTAATGTAAACTATGGACTTTAGTTCATAAAAATATATCAAGCTGGGCACAGTAGCTTTGTGCCTATAATCCCAGCCACTCTGGTGGCTGAAGCAGAAGGATCGCTTGAGCCAGGGAGTTAGAGGCTACAGTGAATCATGATCACACCACTGCACTCCAGCCAGGGCAACAGAGTAAGGTTCTCTTTTTCTGTTTTTTTTTTTTTGAGATCGAGTCTCACTCTGCTGCCCAGGCTGGAGGGCAGTGGCACCATCTCGGCTCACTAAGGTTCTGTCTCTTTAAAAATAATAATACATCAATATTAGTTTATCAGTTTTAACATATGAACCATACTAACACAAGATGCTAATAATAGGGGACACCACTGTGTGTATGGAAGACAGTGGGTGGCATATGGGAACTCTGTACTTTCTGCTCAATTTTTCTGTAAACTTACAACTGTTCTAAAAATGAAAGTATATTATTTTTTTTTTTTGAGATGGAGTTTCACTCCTGTTGCCCAGGCTGGAGTGCAATGGCACAATCTCGGCTCACCACAACCTCCGCCTCCTGGGTTCAAGCAATTCTCCTGCCTCAGCCTCCCAAGTAGCTGGGATTACAGGCATGCACTACCACACTCAGCTAATTTTGTATTTTTACTAGAGACAGGGTGTCTCCATGTTGGTCAAGCTGCTCTCAAACTCCCAAATTCAGGTGATCCGCCCACCTCGGCCTCCCAAAGTGCTGGGTTTAGTGGTGTAAGCCACCATGCCCGGCCTAATTTTTTTTTTTTTTTTTTTTTTGAGACTAGGTCTCCATCACCCAGGCTGGTGTGAAGTGGTGCAATCATGGCTTACTGCAGCCTCAACCTCCCAGGCCCCAGAAATCTTCATACCTCAGTCTCCCATACAGTTGAGACCACAGGCATGTACCACCATTGCCCAGTTATTTTTTTTTAAGAGGCAGGGTTGCCCTATGTTCCTCCGCCTAGTCTCAAACTCATGGCCTCAAGCGATCTTCCCACCTCAGCCTTCCAAAGGGCCAAGATTACAGGCATAGCCACAGTGCCTGGCTAGTCTATTAAATTTAAAAAGTAATAGAAGAAGGTATACCATATTAAACACTAACCCAAAAAAGGCCAGAATTTTAATCTTAGACAAAGTATACATCAGATCAAAGAAAATTACCAGGGATAAAGAGGAACATTACATAATGATAATAACTCACCAAGAAGACATAATTCTAAATATCTAGGCACCTAATAAAAGAACTTCAAAATACACAAACAAAAACCGAGAATTAAAGGAAAAGTAGACAAATGCACAATTACAATGGGATATTTCAACACCTCTCTCTCAGAAATAGAACCATTAGACAGAACAAAAAAAGCAAGGATATAAAAGAACTGAATACTCTGGGTTCAGGAATTTGTTTTAGAAAGAAAAAGAAAATTAAAAAAAAAAAAGAACTGAACATCATCAACCAAGAGGATCTTACTGACATATATGGAACACTCCAACTGCAAACAGAATACACATTATTTTCAGGTGCTCATGGAGCATTCACCAAGGTAGATCATATCTTGAGTTATAAAACAACCTTAACAAATGTAATGGAATCAAAATTATACCAAGTATATCCTCTAATTATAATGAAATTAAAGTAGAAATCAATAACAAAAATAGAACAGGAAAATCTCCAAACACTTGGAAATTAAATATACTTCTAAATAATCCATGGGTCAAGGACGAAGTCTCAAGGGAAACTGGGAGATATTTTGAGCTGAACAAAAACACAAACATAATGTAGCAAAATTTGTGGGATGCAAACTAAAAAATTGCCTAAAGAGAAATATATACATAGCAATAAATGCTTACACTAGAAAAGTAGTGCTATAGACTAAAAGTCTGTGTCCTCCCAAAATTCGAATGTTGAAGCCCTAACTGGCAGTGGGGCTGTATTTAGAGATGGGACCTCTAAGAAAGTAATTAAGGTTAAATGAAGCCACATGAGTGAGGCCCTGATCTGATCGTATTAGTGTCCTTATTGAAAGAGACACCAGAAAGTTCTCTCTCTCCCTCACTACCTCTCACACAAAGAGGTCATATAAACACACAGAGACATGGCAGCTGCCTACAAGCTAAGAAGCTTCAGGATGCTTCAGGATTACGACCACCTTGGCAGTACCTTGATCTTCAACTTCTCAGCCTCTAGAACCATAAGAAATAAATTTCTGGCAGGATGCAGTAGTTCATCCCTGTAATCCCAGGTATGAGCCTTATCTCTACAAAAGAGACAAACCCCTTATCTCTAATATATATATATTAGCCAGGCAAGGTGGTGCATGCCTGTGGTCCCAGCTTCTTGGGAAGATCACCTGAGCCTGGGAGGTCAAGGTTGTAGTGAGCCATGATGGCAGCAATGTACTCTAGCCTGGGCAACAGAACAAGAGCCTGTCTCAGAAAAAAAAAAAAGAGAGAGAGAGAGAGAGAGAGAAGGAAAGCGAAGAGAAGGGGAAGGGGAAGGGAGAGAAAGAGACAAATAAAGAAGAGAAAGGAGGAGAGAGGGAAGTGGAGGGAATGGGGAGGGAAGGGGAGGGAAGGGGAGGGAACAGGAGGGGAGGGGAGGGGATGAGAGGAGAGGATTTCTGCTGTTTAAGCCACCTCGTCTGTGGTATTTTGCAACGGCAGCTGAAGCTAATACAAGTAGAAAGCTCTTATATCAATAATCTAACTTTCCATTTTAAGAAACTAAAAAGAGGAGAACAAAATACATTCAAAGGAATCAGAATGAAGGTAATAATAAAAAGCAAAAATCAATGAAATTGAAAACAGGAAAAAATATGAAACAAAAAACTGGTTCCTTCAAAGGATAAATAAAATTGATAAATCTCTAGCAGACTCAGATAAACAAACTGTGGTACACTCATACAACAGAATTATACTCAGCAATAAAAAGGAATGAACTGGCCAGGCATGGTGGCTCACTCCTATAATCCCAGCATTTTGGGAGGCTGAGTTGGCCAGATCACTTGTGTCCAGGAGTTCAAGGCCAGCCCGGGCAACATAGTGAGACCCCATATCTACAAAAACTACAAAAATTAGCAGGCATGGTGGTATGGCTGTAGTCCCAGCTACTCAGGAAGTTAAGGCAGGAGGAACACTTGAGCCCAGGAGGTCGATGCTGCAGTGAGCTGTGATTGCACCACTGCACTTAGCCTGGGCAATGGAGTGAGACTTTGTCTCAAAAAGAAAAAAAAAAAAAAGAACTACTAATATAAGGAACAAGTTGGATGAATCTCAAAGACATTATGCTGAGTGAAAGAAGTCAGTCTCAAAATGTCATATACTGGCCAAGTGCAGTGGCTCACGCTTATAATAATCCCAGCACTTTGGGAGGCCAAGACGGGCGCATCACTTGAGCCCAGGAGTTCGAGATTAGTCTACTAATATATATGCATGTATTAGTCTGGGCAACATGGTGAGGCCATGTCTCCACTAAAAATACAAAAATTAGCTGGGCATGGTGGCTATCACCTGAAGTCCCAGCTACTCGGGAGGCTGAGATGGGAGGATTGCTTGAATTTGGGAGGCAGAGGTTGCAGTGAGCCAAGATTGTGCCACTGCACTCCAGCCTGGACAGAGTGAGACTCTTGTCTCAAAAAACAAACAAACAAAAGGTTATATACGGTGTGATGCCATTTACATGGCATTCTGGAAAAAAGGCAAAATTATAAGGACAATAAACATATTAGTGGCTGCCAGAGTCTGGGGGTAAGTGGAGGGAATGAACTACAAGGGGCAAAAGGTAACCATCTGAGAAGATGAAAATATTTTATATTTGGATCGTGATGGTGGTTACAAGATTGTAAATGTTTGTAAAAATCTGCAGAACTGTTCACCTAAAAGGGTAAGAGTTATTCGAGTAAATTATATACAATAAATGAGACTTTTATTATTTTTAATAAAATATATATATTTTTTATCAGAGATGGGGTCTTACTATATTGACCAGGCTGGTCTTGAATTCCTGGCCTCAAGTGATCATCTCATCTTGGCCTCCCAAAGTGCTGGGATTATAGGCATGAGCCACAGTGCCCAGCCAAATGAGACTTTTAAAAATAATAACCAAGTGGGGATAAGCAATGTGTAGAGTCATAGATTAAACAAGAATAGTAGAATGTTGATGATTATGAAGGGTACATGAGAGAGTTCATTATAATATTAAAAATTTACTTTATATGTTTGAAATTTTTCATAAAGAAAAAAAGGAGGGTCAGAAGAACCAACAAAGGAGACTAAGAAAAAATGGCCAGTGAGAAAAGACAGTATAGTGTTTTGGAAGCCAAATGAAAAAGCATTTTAAAGAGGAGAAGGTGATGCACTGCATCAAGTACTGATATGTCAAATGAAATGAGAATTTTTATCTGATTACTGGATGTAGGAATAGAGAGTGGTGGTGAAAGCCTAATGGGAGTAGGTATAAGAAAGAAAAAGGAGAGAAATTGGGGATAGCAAGAATAAACAACTCTTTCAAATAACTTTGTTGTAAAATGAAATTGGCTGATAACTGGAGGACGGAGGGGATAAAGAAGGGTTTTATAAGATGGGACAAATTACAACAAAACTTAATGCTGACATTCCTTTACAAAGTTACTTTATTTATTTTTTTTTTTTTTGAGACAGGGTTTGGCTGTCACCCAGGCTGGTACAAAGTTACTCTCTTTTTTTTTTTTTTTTGAGACGGAGTCTCGCTGTGTCGCCCAGGCTGGAGTGCGGTGGCGCGATCTCGGCTCACTGCAAGCTCCGCCTCCCAGGTTCACGCCATTCTCCCGCCTCAGCCTCCGAGTAGCTGGGACTACAGGCGCCCGCCACCTCGCCCGCCTAGTTTTTTGTATTTTAGTAGAGACGGGGTTTCACCATGTTAGCCAGGATGGTCTCGATCTCCTGACCTCGTGATCCACCCGCCTCGGCCTCCCAAAGTGCTGGGATTACAGGCTTGAGCCACCGCACCCGGCCCAAAGTTACTCTCTTAAAGGATCATTTACAAAATCCATATATTAGTATGAAAAGACCTCCAGGACACATTAAGTGATAAAAGCAAGGCTGGGCACCAAGGCTTATGCCTGTAATCCCAGCACTTTGGGAGGCCAACGCAAGAGGATCACCTAAGGTCAGTTCAAGACCAGCCTAGCCAACATGGTGAAACCCTGATTCTACTAAAAATACAAAACATAGCTGGGCATGGTGGCACATGCCTGTAATCCCAGCTACTCGGGAGGCTGAGGCAAAATAATTGCTTGAACCCGGGAGGTGGAGGTTGCAATAAGCCGAGATCATGCCACTGCACTCCAGCCTGGGTGATAGAGCAAGACTTCACCTCAAAAAAAAAAAAAAAAAAAAAGGTAATAAAATGAAGTTACATTTGTCATAATCCCCTTTTGAGAACTTGTGTAGTCCAGGCACTGTTCTAAGCACTTTATTTTCTATTTTTTTATTTAGAGACAATGTCTCACTCTGTCACCCAGGTTGGAGTGCAGTGGCAATAATAACTCACTGCAATCTCAAGCTCCTGGGCTCAAGGGATCCTCCTGCCTCAGCCTCCAAAGTAACTTGGACTACAGGTACACGTCACCACACGAGGCTAAATTTTTGTTATTATTTGGTTTTTTTTGGTAGAGAAAGGATCTCACTTGTTGCCCAGGCTAGTCTCGAACTTCTGACCTCAAGCGATCCTCATCCTCCCAAGTCTTGGGAGGCGTGAATCACTTTGCCAAACCTATCCTAAGCACTTTATTATTTTTTTGAGACGGAGTCACACTCTGTTGCCCAGGCTGGAGTGCAATGGTGCAATCTCAGCTCACTGCAACCTCTGCCTCCCAGGTTCAAGTGATTCTCCTGCTTCAGCCTCCTGAGTAGCTGGCATTACAGGTGTGAGTCACCGTGCCTGGCTATTTCTTGAATTTTTAGTAGAGATGGGCTTCTGTCATGTTGGCCAGGCTGGTCTCAAACTCCTGACCTAAGGTGATCCGCCCGCCTCGGCCTCCCAAAGTGCTTGGATTACAGGTGTGAGCTACCGTGCTCAGCTATTTTTTGTTTTTGTTTTTTTGAAATGGAGTTTCATTCTTGTTCCCCAGTCTGGAGTACAACAGTGCAGTCTCAGCTCACTGCAACCCCCACCTCCCACGTTCAAGCAATTCTCCTGCCTCAGCCTCCCTAGTAGCTGGGATTACAGGCATGCACCACCACGCCCAGCTAATTTTGTATTTTTCGTAGAGATGGGGTTTCTCCATGTTGGTCAGCATGGTCTCGAACTCCTGACCTCAGGTGATCCTCCTGCCTCAGCCTCCCAAAGTGCTGGGATTACAGGCGTGAGCCACTGCGCCGGCCTTATTTTTTCTATTTTTAGTAGAGATGGCATTTTGCCATGTTGGCCAGGCTGGTCTCGAACTCCTGATCTCAGGTGATCCACTCGCCCTGGCCTCCCAAAGTGCTGGGATTACAGGTGAGAACCACCATGCCCGGCATCACCGCTCTCCAGCCTAGGCAACAGAGTGAGATCCTGTCTCAAAAAACAACAACTAGAAAACAAACAAACAAACAAACACCTATGTGCTATCCATGCCAAACATGAAACAATTATGCCAAACGACATCCAGCTAGCATACTACATACATGGAGAACGTGGTAAGAATCCACTGCAGGCTGGGCATGGTGGCTCATGCCTGTAATCCCAGCACTTTGGGAGGCTAAGGCAGGATGATCACTTGAGGCCAGGAGTTTAAGGCTGCAGTGAACTATGATCACGCCACTGCACTCCAGCCTAGGTGACAGAGCAAGACCCTGTCTAAAAAAAAGAAAAAAAAAATCCACTATGATGACAGATGTTTCATCCTAAGGAAAAAACATCTTTTTCCTGTTATTGGTAGTTCTGATTGTTCTATATTTTCTTCTGTGGAGTCAAAAGGTATCAAAATCTATCACTGTAAGTGGAAAAGTGAGAAACACAAACCAGCTTGGCGCAGTGGCTCATGCCTATAATCTCAACACTTTGGGAGGTTGAAGCATGAGGATCGATTGAGCCCAGGAGTTCAAGATCAGCCTGGGCTGTTAACATGGCAAGACCTCGTCTCCCTTGTCTCTATTAAAAAAACAAAGAAGGCCAGGTGTGGCGGCTCACACCTGTAATCCCAGCACTTTGGGAGGCCAAGGCAGGAGGAGCACTTGAGCTTCAGAGTTCAAGAGAAGCCTGGGAAACTAGTGAAACGTCATCTCTATGAAAAATAGGGCCGGGCACGGTGACTCATGCCTGTAAACCCAGTACTTTGGGAGGCCAAGGCAGGTAAATCATCTGAGGTCAGGAATTCAAGACCAGTCTGGCCAACATGGCAAAACCCTGTCTCTACTAAAAATACAAAAATTTGCCAGGTATGGTGGCACACGCCTGTAATCCCAGCTACTCAGGAGGCTGAGGCAGGAGAATCGTTTGAACCCAGGAGGCAAAGGTTGCAGTGAGCCAAGATTGTGCCACTATACTCTAGCCTGAGCGACACAGCGAGACTCCATCTCAAAAAAAAAAAAAAAAAAAAATTAGCCAGGCATGGTGGCACACACCTGTAGTCTCAGCTAATTAGGAAGCTAGGGCAGGAAGATCACTTGAGCCCAGGAGGTTGAGGCTGCAGGCTGCCATGAGCCATGATCACACCACTGCACTCCAACCTGAGCAACAGAGGGAGACACTGTTTCAAAACAAATAAGCAGAAATCAAGTAGTAGTGGCTGTTTTTCCATTTTCATTTATGTGTGAATTTTTAATATAAATTTGGGTACATAAAGCATTAATGCAAGTCAAAATGTTTCAGTGAACAAGTTTCAGGAGTTCAATTCTAATTATAAATAAACTTGTTGAATTTTTCTGGATAATGCCAGAATTTGGATTTTTTGAAAATCAAGGCCAGGTGTGGTAGCTCACGCCTGTAGTCCCAGCACTTTGGGAGGCCAAGGCGGGCGGATCACGAGGTCAGGAGATCGAGACCATCCTGGCTAACACAGTGAAACCCTGACTCTACTAAAAATACAAAAAATTAGCCAGGTGTGGTGGCAGGCGCCTGTAGTCCCAGCTACTCGGGAGGCTGAGGCAGGAGAATAGTGTGAATCCAGGAGGCAGAGCTTGCAGTGAGCCAAGATCTCGCCACTGCTCTCCAACCTAGGCGACGGAGCGAGACTCCGTCTCAAAAAAAAAAGAAAATCAAGTAAATTTCTTACTGTTGGCAACTAAATAGTGTTTGCAGCATTTTTATCATGCAGTTAATTCTATCCATTCACTATATTTTTCTAATTTACCAAGTACATGGTTTGCTGTTTGCTTTTTTTTTTTTTGAGATAGTCTCGCTCTGTCACCCAGGTTGGAGTGCAGTGGCATGATATCGCCTCACTACAACCTCCACCTCCCAGGTTCAAGCCATCCTCCTGCCTCAGCCTCCCGAGTAGCTGGGACTACAGGCACGCGTCACCACACCCAGCTAATTTTCTGTATTTTTAGTAGAGACGGGGTTTCACCATGTTAGCCAGGATGGTCTCGATCTCCTGACCTCATGATTCGCCCACCTCAGCCTCCCAAAGGGCTGGGATTACAGGCATGAGCCGCAGCGCCTGGCCAGTACATGGTTTTAATGTTGTCTATCTTCTGTGCTGTTCCTGTAAGTTTGCTATTAAAATACATTAAACTCAACCATGCACAATGGCTGACGCCTGTAATCCCAGCACTCTGGGAGGCCGAGGTGGGCAGATAATCTGAGGTCAGGAGTTTGAGACCAGCCTGGCCATGGTGAAATCCCATCTCTACTAAAAATACAAAAATCAGCCAGGCATAGTAGCGTATGCCTATAGTCTCAGCTACTCAGAAAGTTGAGGCAGGAGAATCACTTGAACCCGGGAGGCAGAGATTGCAGTGAGCCGAGATCGTGCCACTGCACACCAGAATGGGTGACAGAGCAAGACTCTGTCTCAAAAAAAATAAAAATAAAATATATTAAACTAATAAATAATTCAACTTTAATAACAACAATAAAAAAATGGGAGGAGACTGTGTTGAAACTAGGTGTTGGATTCATGGAAGTTAAACTATTCTCTATTGTTATTTATTTTTAAATTTCCGTAAGAAAATTTTTGAAAAGAAAAAAAAGCTTACATGAGCAAAGAGAGATGAAGCCTGAGATAAACTTCCAAAACTTCTTCCACATCTGGATGGCAAATAAAACTACATCAAATGGTCGGGCATGATGGTTACCCTCTAATCCCAGCTACTTGGGAGGCTGAGACGGGAGGATACCTCGAGCCCAGGAGTTCAAACTGCAGAGAGCTATGACTGCACCACTGCACTCCAGATGGGGCAACAGAGCAAGACCTCACTCAAAAAATAACCAAAACCAAAAACAAACAACTACATCAAATGTCTAAAGAATGAGAACTCACGCCTATAATCTCAACACTTTGGGAGGCCAAAGTGGGGGGATCGCTTGAGCTCAGGAGTTCGAGACCAGCCTGGGCAACATAGGAAGACCCTGTCTCTACATAAAATTTAAAAATTAGCTAGGCGTTGGCCAGGTGCGGTGGTTCACACCTGTAATCCCAGCACTTTGGGAGGCCAAGAAGGGTGGATCACAAAGTCAGGAGTTCGAGACCAGCCTGGCCAAGATGGTGAAACCCCATCCCTACTAAAAATACAAAAATTAGCCAGGTGTGGTGGCGGGAGCCTGAGGCAAAGAACTGCTTGAACCTTGGAGGCAGAGGTTGCAGTAAGCCAAGACCATGAGCACCACTGCACTCCAGCCTGGGTTACAGAGTGAGACTCTGTCTCAAAAAATAAAAATAAAATACAAAATTAGCTAGGTGCTCACCTGTGGTCCCAGCTACTCAGGAGGCTGAGGTGGAAGGATTGCTTGAGCCCAAGAGATTGAGGCTGGAGCGAGCCATGATGGCACCACTGCACTCTAGCCTGGGCGACACAGCAAGATCCTGATTAAAAAAAAAAAAAAAAACGGTCTAAAGAATGATAAAAGAGATGTAGAACAAAGAGCTGCTGGTGATTCTAACAGGCAAAATCTGCTTATGTGATGAATAAGACATAATCTGAATTAAGCAATAATTAAGACTAAAAAACAATAGTGTTCATTTACATCAACAGGATATAAAGGGAAGCAATAAGTAAGACCTGCGGATGGTGAGTACTGAGGGAGTATGTGCCATTTCTATAGCATGTAGCAGATGGAGAATTCATAAAGAAAATGTCAGCATTTCATTTTAGCAAGACTTTCTGCTTCTCCCCGCTGAGAGATTTTCTCTAGGTAAAATACAAAAACTAATAGTAACTAATTGTCAGACCTTCTACTCACTAATTACGTAACAGGCAAGCTACTACTCTTCCTGTTTGAAAGTCATATATAAAATGGGGTAACTCTATCTGTCTCACAAGATATTATAAAAATTAGAAACAAATCACTAACACACTATGTGATTTGTACATGGCACAGAGTAGGCACTTAATAAATTGCAGTCAGTATTGTCATTACTGACTTTATATGAAAAAAAGTCATCATGAGAGTCAGGAATGATATAAGGATGCTCACCATCACCATCTCTTCTCATTATTGAATGGGAAGGCTTAGACAAAAGAAATAAAACATGAAAAGCAAAGAAGGTGTAATTAAAAAGAAACAAAACTTTCCTAAATTTAACCAATGTGGCTGTCTAGTACCCAAGAAAATCTAAGTACCAAACATTTAGCATTTAAAAGAATTCAGCTGAAATGAAGATCAATGTACTAAAATTAACAGCGTATCTATATTCTAACAGTAGAAAAAGGAAATACAATAATTAACAAAGCTACTTAGGTTATGGGAGGCTGAGGCAGGAGAATCACTTGAACCCAAGAGGCAGAGGTTGCAGTGAGCCAAGATGGCACCACTGCACTCCAGCCTGGGCAACAGAGCAAGACTCCACTTCTAGGGAAAAAAGATCTTCAATGAAAAATTTATGAAATGTTATTGAAGGGTATAAATAACCCAAATAAATGGAGTCATAGATCATATCTCTGGCTAGAAAGACTCAATATTGCAAAGCCAGTTCCGCCATGTCAATCTTTACATTCAGTTCAATTCCAACAAAAATGTCAATGGAGTTTAAGTAAGATGAATAAGGAAGGAAAATCTGCCATACTAGGCAAAGCCTTTTTTTTTTTTTTTTTTTTTTTTTTTTTTGAGATGGATTCTCACTCTGTCACCCAGGCTGGAGTGCAGTGGCATGATCTCAGCTCACTGCACCTCTGCCTCCTGCGCTCAGTCGATTCTCCTGCCTCAGCCTCCTGAGTAGCTGGAACTACAGGTGCACACTACCACACCCAGCTAATTTTTGTTCTTTTTTGTAGACATGGGGTTTCACCACGTTGGCCAGGCTGGTCTCAAACTCCTAACCTCAAATGATCCACCCGCCTCAGACTCCTTTAAAGTGCTGGGATTACAGGTGTGAACCACTGTGCCCAAGGCATAGGCTTCTTATATAGTAATTAAGACATGAGAATTGAGCAGATAAATGGGAAAAGAATAGAGATCCTGTACATGCCCCAAAACTTGATTATATTAGAGGCATAATTAAATACAATGCCAGATGTGTTGGGGCAACTAGTTATCTATATAGAAAAAATCAGAGCCCTATTCGCATCACACATAAATATAAATTTCAGGTAGATTAAAGACCTACACATGAAAAGTAAATCCTTAAAATGTTCAAAAACAAATATACAAGATTCTTTATGACCTCAGCATAAAGACGGATTTCTTGAATAAGAATTAGCACAAACCAGAAAAAAAATTGAAACTTTTGATGACTTCAAAATTGAAAACTTCTATACAATTTTAAGAATTCATAAACAGTTAAAAAATAAGCTACAGGCTGCAAGTTTTTTTGTGAAACATACATATAGGACAAATAATTGGTACTCAGTATATACAAAGAATTACAAACCAAAAAGAAAAAGACAAGTAAGTAATTAGAAAACTTGGCAAAGACTAAAAATTAGAAACCCAAATGACTAATAATAAATAGAAATTCATCTTCTAGGAATTGGGAAAATACAAATTAAAACCAAAAATTTTATGTCACACCCAACAGACCATCAAAAACTTAAAATAAGTCTTACAATTTCCATGTAGTGATATATCAATAAATTGTTCATTTTATTGTTGAGTTATATACCACTGAATAGATAAAGTATAATTTATTCATTTACATGTTGAAGAATATCTGGGTTGTTTCCAATTTATTTATTTTAATTTTTTTAGATATGGGGTCTTGTTATGTTGCTCAAGCTGGCCTCCAACTCTTGGACTCCAGGATCCTCCCACCTCACCCTCCCAAAGACCTAGGAACTATAGGCATGTGCCACCATACCCAGCTACTTCTAATTTTTAACTATTACTAATAGAGCAGGTATAAAAAATCATATATAAATCTTGACATGGACGTATGGATTCATTTCTCTTGCATAAAGACATAGAGGGAGAATGGGTGTCTCCTGTGGTAAGAATATATTTTTTTTATTTTTTTGAGAGAGAGTCTCGCTCTGTCACCCAGGCTGGAGTGCAGTGGTGCAATCTCAGCTTACTGTAACCTCCACCTCCGGGTTCAAGCAATTTTCTGACTCAGCCTTCTGAGTAGCTAGGATTACAAGTGCAAGCCACCACACCCAGCTAATTTTTGTATTTTTAGTAAAGACAGGGTTTCACCATGTTGGCCAGACTGGTCTTGAACTCCTGACCTCAGGTATCTGCCCACCTCGGCCTCCCAAAGTGCTGGGATTACAGGCCTGAGCCATCGTGCCTGGCCTATTTTTTTTTTTTTTTTTTTAAGTGGTTGTACCATCTTTCTTATCAGTAACATGAGAGTTCAAACTGCTCCACAGTCTCATCATTTGGTATGGCCAGACTTTTTGTTTGATGGGGGTTTTTGTTGTTGTTGTTTTTGAGACAGAGTCTCACTCTGTCACGCAGGCTAGAGTGCAGTGGTGCAATCTCAGTTCATGTAAACTCTGGCTCCCAGGTTCAAGCGATTCTCATTTCTCAGCCTCCAGAGTAGCTGGGACCACAGATGTGGGCCACCATACCCAGCTACTTTTTTGTATTTTTAGTAGAGATGGGGTTTCACCATGTTGGCCAGGCTGATCTCGAACTCCTGGCCTCAAGTGATTCACCTGCCTCAGCCTCCCAAAGTGCTGGGATTACAGGAGTGAGCCACTGCGCCCTGCCTGCATTTTCTTAATGACTAATACTGAACATCTTTTCAGGTGTTCATTTTTCAACCCTGTATCTTGTCTGGCTAAATGTTTGTTCACATCTCTTGTCCATTTTTTAATTGAATTGTCTTCTTATTGATGAATTCTAAGAGTTCTTCATACATTCTACATATGAGTATTTTCTAAAACTTACATTTTCTGCCAGTATGAAACTTGCGTTTTTATTTTCTTAACAGTGTCTTTAATAGAGAATTTTATTTTCGAGACAGGGTCTTGCTCTATTTCCCAGGTTGGAATGCAGTGGGATGATCACAGCTCACTGTAGCCTCGACCTCCCAGACTCGAGCGATTCTCCCACCTCAGCCTCCAGAGTAGCTGGGATTACAGGCATGTGCCACCATGCCAGGCTAGATTTTTGTTTGTTTGTTGTTTGCTTTTCCTTAGTAGAGTCTGCCTCTACCTCCCACAGTGCTGGGATTACAGGCATAAGCCACCACACCCGGATCTATGATCCATTTTGAGTTAATTTTTTGATGTAAGTTTGAAGGTTTGTTTTTAGTATGGTTTATCCAATTGTTTAAGAAACACTTCTTAAAAAGTCATCTCTTTCCCACTGAAATGACTTGACAACTCTGTCAAAAATCAACATGCTTATTTCACATACCATTTTAATTAATGAACTTTTATAGTAAGTCTTGAAATCAGGAAGTTTAAGTCTTCCAACTGTAATCTTCATTTTCAAACTTGTTTTGTCTATTCTAGACCCTTTGTGCTTCCAGACAAATTTTGTCAATTGGAATTGTATTGAATCTATGGACATGGGAAGAATTTTAAAATATCAAGTCTTCTGATCCACAAGCAATGTTTTGATCCGTAAGCAATGGTATTGGAAGTGTCTTGTCAAATTCAGCCCTGAGTATTTCATATTTTTATGCTATTTGTACATGGTATGTTTTATCGATTTCAGATTGCTCTTGCTAGCATATAAACATATAATGGATTTTTATATATTGACTTTGTAACCTGCAACCTTCCTAAATTTTTCTAGTTTTATACATTTTATGATACTCTACATACATGATGCTATCCTCTGCAGTGGGAAAACTGTTTTTTCCTTTTCAATCTCATGCCTTTTACTGTTTCCCCCACCCCCTTACTTAGTACACTGACCAGAACCATCAATGCTATGTTGAAAATAATTGGTAAGAGCAAATACCCATGCCTTTTTCTTATTCGTAGGGGCAGAGAATTTAGTATTACCACTAAGTATTATATTAGCTGTAAGTTTTTCATAAATGCCCTCTATCAGTTGAAGACATTTCCTTCTCATTTATTCAGTTTTTAACATGAATGAAGCCTGAATTTTCTTTTTTTTTTTTAAACCCAGTGGTTCTTAAGGAAGCTGAATTTTGTCAAATGCTTTTTTGGCTTCTATTGAGATGATCGTGGGTTATTTTTTCAGTGTGTTAATAAAGAATTAAATTGGTTGAATTCTGAATGTTCAATGAACCTTGAATTTCTGTGATAAACCCTACTTGATCATGATGTATTGTCCTTTTTAACGTATCATTAGCTTTAATTTACTAAAACTTCGTTAAAGATTTTTGTATCCATGTACACAAGAAAATTTGGTCTGTAGTTTTCTTTTATCTTTATCTGGTTTTGGAATCAGAGTAAGGTTGGGCTCATAATATGAGTTGGGCAGTGTTCCTCCATATTCTTCAAAAGTTTATGCAGAAATGGTATGTCTTAAATTCTCGATAGACTTCAGCAGTAAAGCCATTTGACCCTGTGGGTGAGTTTTTAAACTATAATTTCTCTAGTAGATATAAACCTATTCAGGTTGTGTTTGTTTTTTTTTTAATGAGCTTTAGCAGTTTGTGTCTTTCATGAAATTTGTCCATTTAATACAAATAGTAAAATCTGGTCGGGCGCGGTGGCTCACGCCTGTAATCCCAGCACTCTGGGAGGCTGAGGCAGGCGGATTACGAGGTCAGGAGATCGAGATCATCCTGGCTAACACGATGAAACCCCATCTCTACTAAAAATACAAAAAAATTAGCCGGGTGTGGTAGCAGGTGCCTGTAGTCCCAGGTACTCGGGAGGCAGAGGCAGGAAAATGGCATGAACCAAGGAGGCGGAGCTTGCAGTGAGCCGAGATAGCGTCACTGCACTCCAGCCTGGGCAACAGAGCGAGACTTCCGCCATCTCAAAAATAAATAAATACAGAGTAAAATTTATTGGCATAGAATGGTTTATGATAGGCCAGGTGCGGTGGCTCTCCCATGTAATCCCAGCACTTTGGGAGGCCGAGGCAGGTGGGTGAATCACCTGAGGTCAGGAATTTGAGACCAGCCTGGCCAACATGGCAAAACCCCGTCTCTACTAAAAATACAAAACTTAGCTGGGCGTGGTGGCACATGCCTGTAGTTCTAGCTACTTGGGAGGCTGAGGCAGGAGAATCGCCTGAACCTAGGAGGCGGTGGTTGCAGTGAGCCAAGATCACACCATTGCACTCCAGCCTGGACAGAGCAAGACTCCATCTTAAGAAAAAAAAAAAAGAATGGGGCCGGGCGCGGTGGCTCAAGCCTGTAATCCCAGCACTTTGGGAGGCCGAGACGGGCGGATCACAAGGTCAGGAGATCGAGACCATCCTGGCTAACACGGCGAAACCCCGTCTCTACTAAAAACACAAAAAATTAGCCGGGCGCGGTGGCGGCGCCTGTGGTCCCAGCTACTCGGGAGGCTGAGGCAGGAGAATAGCGGGAACCCGGGAGGCGGAGCTTGCAGTGAGCTGAGATCTGGCCACTGCACTCCAGCCTGGGCGACAGAGCGAGACTCCATCTCAAAAAAAAAAAAAAAAGAATGGTTCATGATATTCAATGCCTGGAAAATCATCAGTGATGTTCTCTCTCTCTCATTCACACCTGATACTGGTAAGGCATGTCTTCTCTCTTCCTTTCCTAGTAACTCTGGCTAAAAGTTCAATTTTGTCAATCTTAAAGAACAAACTTTCAGTTTTGTTCATTTTTTTTTGGCTTTTTAGTTCATTAATTTTTGCTCTGGTCTTCACAATTTCCTCTCCTTTGCTTACTTTTAGCTTGCTCTTCTTTTCTAATTTTTTTTTTTTTTTTTTTTTTTTTTTTGAGAGGGAGTCTCGCTCTGTCGCCCAGGCTGTGATGCAGTGGCCGGATCTCAGCTCACTGCAAGCTCCGCCTCCCGGGTTTACGCCATTCTCCTGCCTCAGCCTCCCGAGTAGCTGGGACTACAGGCGCCCGCCACCTCGCCCGGCTAGTTATTTTTTGTATTTTTTAGTAGACATGGGGTTTCACCTTGTTAGCCAGGATGGTCTCGATCTCCTGACCTCATGATCCGCCCATCTCAGCCTCCCAAAGTGCTGGGATTACAGGCTTGAGCCACCGCGCCCGGCCTCTAATTTCTTAAGGTTAATGATTTCAGATTTTTCTGCTTCTTAATGTAACTATTTAATGCTATAAACTTCCTTTAAGTACTTCATTAATTACATCCCACAAATTTTTCCATGTCATGTTCCCATTTTCATTCTGTTAACATTTTCTAACTTCCCTTATTAATTCTTTTTTGACAGAGTTTCAGAGAGTGTTAGGTTTCTAAATATTTGGGGATTTTCCAGATATTTTCATGTTACTCATTTTTTTTTTTTTTTTTTGGAGACAGAGCTTCTCTCTGTCACCCAGGCTGGAGTGTAGTGGTGCGATCTGGGATCATTTCAACCCCTGCCTCCCAGATTCAAGCAATTCTCCTGCCTCAGCTTCCTGAGTAGCTGGGACTACAGGTGTGTGACGCTACACCCAGCTAATTTTTTTTTTTTTTTTTCAATTTTTAGTAGATATGGGGTTTTGCCATGCTGGCCATGCTGCTCTTGAACTCCTGACCTCAAGTGATCTGCCCACCTCGGCCTCCCAAAGTGCTGGGATTACAGGCATGAGCCACCGCGCCCAGCCAAATTTAGGATTTAAATATACAAAGTATGTTTTGTCATAAAGGGATTTAGTTAGAAATTAGTAATAGAGACCGGGTGCAGAAGTGCACGCCTGTAATCCTAGTACTTTGGGAGGTCAAGTTGGGCAGATCACTTGAGGCCAGGAGTTTGAGACCAGGCTGGCCAACATGGCAAAACCCTGTGTCCACTAAAAATACAAAAAAAAAAAAATAGTTGGGCATGGTGGTGTGCACCTGTACCAGCTACTTCGGAGGCTTAGGCAGGAGAATCAGTTGAACCCAGGAGGCGGAGAGTGCAGTGAGCCAAGATGGCACCACTGCACTCCAGCCTGGGCGACACAGTGAGACTCCATCTCGGGGGGGAAAAAAAAAAGCTAAATTTATTGAAACTTATTTTATGGCCCAAGATATGGTCTATTGTAGTAAACAGTCTATGAACATCAGTAAAGAATGTGTATCATGCTGTTGTTGGAGTGGTTAAGTGTTAACTGGGTTAATTACCGATTTGTTTTTTACTTATTCTACCAATTATTTAGAGAGTGGTGTTGAAATCTCCAACTATATTATCCTCCCACCTCAGCACCCTGAGTAGCTGGGACTACAGGCACACGCCACCATGGCTGGCTTGGTTTTTTTTTTGAGACGGAGTCTCACTCTGTCACCCAGACTGGAGTGCAATGGTGCGATCTCGGCTCACTGCAACCTCTGCCTCCTGGGTTCAAGCAATTCTCCTTCATCAGCCTCCTGAGTAGCTGGGACTACAGGCGCCCATCACCACGCCCATCTAATTTTTGTATTTTTAGTAGAGGCGACGATCCACATGTTGGCCAGGCTGCTCTTGAACTCCTGACCTCAAATGATTCACCCACCTCGGCCTCCCAAAGTGCTGGGATTACAGGTGTGAACCACCGCACCCAGTCCCCTGGCTAATTTTTGAACTTTTTTGTAGAGATGGTGTTTCGCTATGCTGCCCAAGCTGGTCTTGAATTCCTGAACCCAAGTGATCCACCTGCCTTTTCCTCCCAAAATGCTAGGTATAGGTGTGCACCACACCTGCTTCACATATTTGGAACTATTACTAAATGTATAAACATTTATGATCATTGTCCTCTTGAAGAACTGACTCCTTTTGCATCATTAAATAAACTGCTTATATCCATGGTAATTTTTCTTGTTCTGATATCTACTTTAATATTAATACAGTAAAATCTTGATTTCTTCTAATTGCTATTTGCATGGTATATCATCTTTCATCCTTCTACTTTTAGTCTGTGTATTTAAATATATTTAAAAGTTTCTTGCAGACAGCACGCGGCCGGGTCTTGCTTTTAGATACGAGTTGATAATTTTCACCTATTGGTAGTGGTGATTAGATTGTTTGTATTTAGATTATTGATATGGTTGGATTTAAATCGACCACACTTGTCCAGTATGTTCATTTTCCTTCTTCTCTTATCTTTTAGATTAATTAAGCATTCTTATGATTCAATTTTATCTCCTTTATTGGCTTACTAGCTATACCTCTTTGCTTTTTTAAGAAGTGGTTTATTGGCCGGGCACGGTGGCTCAAGCCTGTAATCCCAGCACTTTGGGAGGCCGAGACAGGCGGATCACGAGGTCAGGAGATTGAGACCATCCTGGCTAACACGGTGAAACCCCGTCTCTACTAAAAAATACAAAAAACTAGCCGGGCGAGGTGGCGGGCGCCTGTAGTCCCAGCTACTCGGGAGGCTGAGGCAGGAGAATGGCGTAAACCCGGGAGGCGGAGCTTGCAGTGAGCTGAGATCCGGCCACTGCACTCCAGCCTGGGCGACAGAGCGAGACTCCGTCTCAAAAAAAAAAAAAAAAAAAAAAAGAAGTGGTTTATTTAGTATATACTTTTATCATAATCTATCTTAAAGTAATATAACACTTCATATATAAGAATCATAAAACAATATACAGTTGACTCTTGAACAACACAGGTTTGAACTGCATAGGTCCACTTATATGTGAATTGTTTTCAGTAAATATATATATATATATGTGTGTGTGTGTGTGTGTGTGTGTTTTGTTTTTTTTATTTAAGACAGAGTGTCACTCCTGTCGCTCAGGCTGGAGTGTAGTGGCGTGATCTCAGATCACTGCAACCTCTGCCTCCCGGGTTCAAGCGATTCTCCTGCCTCAGCCTCCCTAGTAACTGGGATTACAGGTATGCACCACCATGCCTGGCTAATTTTGAATTTTTAGTAGAGACAGGATTTCACCATGTTGGCCAGTCTGGTCTCGGAACTCCTGACCTCAGGTGATCAACCCGCCTCGGCCTCCTAAAGTGCTAGGATTACAGGCATGAGCCACTGTGCCTGGTCTCAGTAAATACATTGGGAATTTTTTTGGAGATTTGCAACAATTTGAAAAAAACTTGCAGACAAACTGTGCACCACAGAAATATTTTTCTAAATTAAGAAAAAGGTATGCCAGCCTGATCAACATAGTGAGACCCCCGTCTCTTAAAAAAAAAAAAATTTTTTTTTTTTAATTAGCCAGGCATGGAAACCAAGCAGCAGGGAGCTAAGGTGGGAAGATCGCTTGAGCCAGTAAGTTCAAGGCTACAGTGAGCCCTCATTGTGCCACTGTACTCCAGCCTGAGCAACAGAGACTGCAGGAAAGGAAAGGAATAAGGAAAAAGGAAGGGAAGGGGAAAGGAAAGAGGAAAGGAAAGGAAAAAGGAAAGGGGAAAGGAAAAAGGAAAGGAAAGGAAAGGAAGGAAAGAAAAGAAAATGCGGCTTTTATATGGATGCAGGATTGCTCTAAGAAAGGCATAGGGCCGGGTGCGGTGGCTCACGCCTGTAATCCCAGAATTTTGGGAGGCCAAGGCGGGCAGATCACCTGAGGTCGGGAGTTGGAGACCAGCTTGACCAACATGGAGAAACCCCGTCTCTACTAAAAATACAAAATTATCCGGGCGTGGTGGCACATGCCTGTAATCCCAGCTACTCAGGAGGCTGAGGCAGGAGAATCACTTGAACCTGGGAGGAGGAGGTTGCGGTGAGCTGAGATCGCGCCATTGCACTCCAGCCTGGGCAATAAGAGCGAAACTCTGTCTCAAAAAAAAAAAAAAAAAAAAAGAGCATAAAGTGAGCACACTGGCTCATGCCTGTAATCCCCACACTTTGGGAAACTGAGGCAGGAGGATCATTTGAGGCCAGGAGTTCAAGATCAGCCTGGCCAACAATGCAAGTCGCTGTTGCTACAAAAATTAAAAACCAGCTGGGTGTGGTGGCATGCACCTGTAGTCCCAGCTATTCAGGAGGCTGAGGCAGGAGAACCACTTGAGCCCAGGAGTTCAAGGCTGCAGTGCGTCATTACTGTGCCATTATACACTCCAGCCTGGGTGACAAAGTGAGACCGTCTCCAAAAAAAAGCCTAAGAAAGGCATACCTATAGACTCTAATATGATTCAAGAAAAAGAAGTAATTATATGACAACCAAAGCAAAAGGAAGATGAAGGATCTAAAGCCAGAGAATTTAATGCCAGCAAAGATAGTTTCATAATTTTAGAAAGAGATTGAGTTTTAAAAATGTCAAGATAACAGAAGCAGCAGCTTTTGCCAACCAAGAAGCAACAGATGAGTTTCCAGACACCATTAAGAAAATCACTAAGAGCCTGGGCAACATGGCAAAACCCCGTCTCTACCAAAAATACAAAAATTAGCCAGGCACGGTGGTGTAGGCCTGCAGTCCCAGCTACTCGGAGGATAAGGTGGGAGGATTGCTTGAGCCTGGAAGGCAGAGGTTGCAATGAGCCACTGCACTCCAACCTGGGAGACAGTAAGACTCTGTCTCAAAAAAAAAAAAAAAAAAAAAGGCAAAACAGTCAAACATAAATTATGATGCATTTCTGTAAAGTTACAAGTGTGCCTGCCTCTCCTTTCCCCTCCTCCCTCTTTCATCCCTGAGAAAGCAAGACCAACCCCTCTTCTTCCTCTTCAGCCTACTCAATGTGAAGACAAGAATGAAGACTTTTATGATGATCCGCTTTCACTTAATAGTAAATGTATTTTCTCTTCCTTATGATTTTCTTAACATTTTCTTTTCTCTTACTGCATTGTAAGAATATGATACATAATACATATATGAAATATGTTTTAATCAACTGTGGTTATTGTTAAGGCTATTAATCAACTGTTTAATCAACTGCTTAATTGTTAATGAACTGTTTATGTTACTGGTAAGGCTTCTAGTCAACAGTAGACTATTAATAGTTAAGTTTCTCTGGAGTCAAAAGTTATATGTGGATTTTTGACTGCAAGGGGGGTCAATATCCCTAACCCCCACATTGTTCATGGGCCAATTTGACCTTGTACTACTATTTCACCTCTCCCAATCTTTTGGGCAACTGCTGTCATCCACTTTATTTCTGCACGTTATAAACACCACAGAAGTTTTATTATTTTTGTTTTGAACAATTATCTTTTAAATTTTTTTCCAAATAAAATAATTAATATTTTCTCCACAGATTTCTAATGATCTGCATTATTTTATTTCTTTTTTTTTGATACAGAGTCTTGCTCCGTTGCCCAGGCTGGGGTGCAGTGGTGCTACGTTGGCTCACTACAATCTCTGCCTCTTGGTTCAAGCAGTTCTCCTGCCTCAGCCTCCTGAGTAGCTGGGACTACAGGCGCATGCCACTATGCCCAGCTAGTTTTTTTGTATTCTGAGTAGAGATGGGGTTTTACCATGTTGGCCAGGCTGGTCTCGAACTCCTGGCCTCAAGTGATCCACCCACCTTGGCCTCCCAAAGTGCTGGAATTACAGACATAAGCCACTGCACCCAGCCTGCATTATTTTAGTTCTATCTAAATTTTGATTTGGCGTAGTTTTCTCCTGCCTTTAACACTTTCTGTAGCAGTGGTCTGATGGTGGTGAATTCTGTCAGCTTTTGTTATGTTTTTAAAAGGCCTTATTTCATCTACACTTTTTATTGTGACATAATTCACATACCATGCAATTCACCAATTTCAAGTACACAATTCTATGGCTTTTAGTATATTCAGAGTTACACTTCCATAATCAAAATCAATTTTAGAACACTTTATCATCCCCAAAAGAAACCTTATACTCATTAGAAACAACTTCTGATTAAGGGTAGGGGGAACGGGGTATACGGAGAGATTTGTTAAAGGATACAAAATTACAGCTAGATAGGAGGAATAAGCTCTAATGTTCTATACCACTGCGGCACAACTATAATTAACAATAATTTTTAGTTTCCAGTAACTAAGAGGATACTAAATGGTCCCAATGCAACAAAATAATAAAATTTTAGACAGATATGCTAATTATCCTCATCTGATCATTACACATTAGAGTATCAAAACATCACTATGTAACCCATAAATATATACAATTATTATATTATGTCAATTTTTTTAAAAGGCTGGGTGTAGAGGCATGTGCCTATACTCCCAGTTACTTAGGAGGCTGAGGCTGGAGGATTGTCAGAGCCTGAGTTCAATGCTGTAGTGAGCTAGGATCACACCACTGCGCTCCAACCTGGGCAAAGCAAGGCTCCATCTCTTTAAAAAACAAAAACAAAAAAAAGGCAAAAGAATGAACTTCCCATTTTCTCCCAATTCCCAGCCCTAAGCCACTAATGTTTTGCCCATCCTGGACAGTTTCCTCTTCAATTTTGAAAGGTATTTTTGCTGCATATAAAATTTTAGGTTGATAGGTTTTCTCATCTAGCATTTTAATGTTATCTCTCAGAATCATTAGCTTGCAATGATTCTGATAAAAAGTTTGCTGTAATTCTTACCTTATGTATTAGTTTGCTAGGGCTGTCATATGAAAATAGCAGAGACTGGGTGTTTTTGGTTTTTTTGTTTGTTTGTTTTTTGTTTTTTTTTTCAGATGGAGTGTTACTCTGTCACCCACATTGAAGTGCAGTGGTGTGATCTCAGCTCATTGCAACCTCCACCTCCCGGGCTCAAGCAATTCTCCTGCCTCAGCCTCCAGAGTAGCTGGGATTACAGGCGCACATCACCATGCTGGCTAATATTTTTGCATTTTTAGTAGAGACAGGGTTTCACCACGTTGGCCAGGCTGGTGTTGAACTCCTGACCTGAGGTGATTTGCCTGCCTCCCGCCTCCCAAAGTGCTGAGATTATAGGCATCAGCCCCCACGCGCAGCCTACAGGCTGGGTGTCTTAAAAAGAAATTTATTTTCTCACAGTTCTAGATGCTGGAAGTCCAAGATCAAGGTGTTCACAGATTTGGTTTCTCCCAAGGGCTCTCTCCTTGACTTCCAGATGGCCATTTCACTGTGTCCTCATATGGTCTTTGCTTGGTGCAAATATATGTCCATGCCCCAGTATCCCCCTGTGAATCTAAATTTCCTCTTCTTAAAGGGACACGAGGCTAGGTGCAGTGGCTCACATCTGTAATCTCAGCACTTTGGGAGGCCGAGGTGGGCGGATCATGAGGTCAGGAGTTTGAGACCAGCCTGGCCAATATAGTGAAACCCTGTCTCTACTAAAAATACAAAAATTAGCTGGGCGTGGTGGCAGGCACCCGCAATCCCAGCTACTCAGGAGGCTGAGGCAGAAGAACTGCTTGAACCCAGGAGGTGGAGGTTGCAGTGAGTGGAGACTGCACCACTGCACTCCAGCCTGGGCGACACAGCAAGACTCCATCTTAAAAAACAAAAACAAAACCAAAAAACATATATATCAGTGATAAAGAGTAAATCTTCAGTGAGTTTTCCAGATCTGTGGGATTACAGTTTTTACTAAAATTAAAAAACTTCAGCCATTATTTCTTCAAATATTTGCCTCCCTTCCCACTTTCCTAAGACTCCAATTACACATATTTTTAGACTTCTTGATGTTGTTCCACTGCTCACTGACACTCTTCACTTATTTTTTTTGTTTATCTATGTTTTATTTAGAGACAGGCTCTTTCTCTGTTGCCCCGTCTGGAGTACCGTGGTATGATGTTGGTTCACCGCAGCCTTAAACTCCTGGGTTCAAGCGATCCTCCCACCCTGGTTTCCCAAAGTGCTGGGATTATGTGTTGGTACCAGCCAGTACACCCAGTCTTTTTTTCCATGTTACATTTTTAGTAAGTTTCATTTGCTATGTCTTCAAGTTCACTAATTTTTTCTTCTGCTGTGCCTATCTGCTATAAATCCTGGGCACTATATTTCTCATCTCAGACACAGCAGTTTTCATTTTTAAAAGTTAGATTTTGGTCATTTTTATATTTTCCATGTCTCTACTTAACATGCATTTTCTGAATCATTTCTGGGTCTATTTCTATTGACTGTTTTTGTCCTCATTATGGACTGTGTTCTCTAATTCTTTGTATGCCTGATAATTTGTGACCAGATGCCAAATGTAAATTTTACACTGTTGGTTTCTAGTTTTAAAATATTCCTTTAACTAATTTGGGGCTTTTTTGTTGTTATTGTTTTGTTTTGTTTTGTTTTGTTTTGTCTGAGACGGAGTCTAGCTCTGTCGCCCAGGCTGGAGTGTAGTGGCACGATCTCGGCTCACTGCCAGCTCTGCTTCCTGGGTTCATGCCATTCTGCTGCCTCAGCCTCCAGAGTAGCTGGGACTACGGGTGCCTGCCACCATGCCCAGCTAATTTTTTTGTATTTTTAGTAGAGACGGGGTTTCACCGTGTTAGCCAAGATGGTCTCTATCTCCTGACCTCATGATCTGCCCGCCTTGGCCTCCCAAAGTGCTGGCATTATAGGCGTGAGCCACCACGCCTGTCCTTGGCTTTGTTTTGAGACTCAGTGACTTAGAAATAGTTTGATCCTTCTGAGGCTTGTTTTTATGCTTTATTAGGCTAGTTTTTGACAGCCTTTACATTGGAGCTAATCTGGTATCACTACTGAGGCAATACCCTTCTAAGGACGCAACTCAATATCCCAGGTGTTAGGTGTTTCTACTCTGGTTAGTAGAAATAAAAAATACTCATGGCCCTTTATTCCTTGACTGTTCTAACTAATCCTTTCCAGAAGTCTTTCTCTGACCTTGAGTAGTTTCCTCACACCAGTGAACTGATTAGTACTCAGCTAAAGCATCTATGACAGGAAAGTTCAATAGAACTTTCTGTGATGATGAAACTGGCTATTAAGTACTTGAATTGTAGTTAGTGTAACTGAGGAACTCAATTTTTATTTAAATATCCACATGTAGCTAGTGGCTACTGTATTGTACAGTGTACGTTTAGGGGAACCCTCTGCAAATTTCCAGAGCTCTCTTTTTCTTAAGAAGCTCTCGCCTCTTAAATATTCTGCCCCACAATCCCAGCTGCCTTGGCTTCTTGATTCCTACCTCTGTCTCCTCAATTCAAGATTGCCAGCTCTGTATGTGTATCCCTCCCGACCCTAGTTTCAACACAGAAACTTTCTTCAGGATGAAAGGCGGACAATCATAGTGCTCAAACTTCTTTCTTTTCTCTCAGGAATTACTGTTCTGTGCTACTCTTTGTCCAACATCTGAAAACATTTTTTCATATACTTTGTCCAATTATTCACTTAAGGCAGCAGCATAAATCAGCTTCCTGTACACAGCTATTACCAGAACTGTAAGTTCCCTTCCACTGAGTCTCTTTCAATCATTATTTTTTATTTCTAAAATAATTTAATTGCTTATTTTACAAACCAACCAGTCTTGCTTTATTCTCTCATTTCTTATTCTTGGTCTTTATTCACTGTTCTATTTCATTAAATATATTTATTTTATGTTCTATATTCAATAATTCCAATACCTAAAGTTTCTCTGGGTCTGTTTCAGTTGTTTCTATTGATGCTGGTTCACAGAACCTTGTTTCTTTTGTTATTTTTTTTCATTTTTTGGTTACTATTATAAGCTCACATATGTTGGTAATCTATCTTTAAGAATTATTTGAAGCCAGGGTTGAGGTATATTCCACCAGGGATGATCTGACTTTGCATTTCTCAGGTGCCTGTAAGCACTCTATCAACTCGGATCTACTTTAAAAAAAAAAAAATTCCATGTGTGTATATATATATTATATATATACACACACATATATATACATATTTATATATATTTTTTTTCTGCTTAACTTTCTAAGCAGAAAATACATTTTCTTAGTTCAAAAAACTCTAAACTAGTTCCCTTCCCCTTCCTCTTAGTTAGGCCTAACACTTCAACTAGCACGGTATGTAGTAAAGAATTTAACCTTGCCCAAAGAGAGGTCTGGCATTTGCCCTTAGCTCTTAGGAAGTAATGTTAAACTCTTTGAATATCCTCTTGATAATGATTTATTAGGAGACTTAAGCCATGACAGTAAGTCTACCAATATGATTTATGGTAGGGACTTTATGTTACATACTATCAACTCAACCTCAGGAAGGGCTGGAGACTGAGGTCAGCCACTTTGCCAATTATATCTATGTGATGGAGCCCCAGTAAAAATTCAGGACATCAAGGCTTACGTAGCCTCCTTGGTTGGCAATACTCCATGTGTATTACCACACAACACTAACAGGAGTTACACTATCCATGACTCCACTGGGAAAGGAAAACCGGAAGCTCAGCATCTGAAACCCTCCTGGACTCTGCCCATGTATCTCTTCTCTTGGCTGATTTTAATCTGTCTCCCTTCACTGTGAGTATAATAGGTTTAGTGAGTTCTGTGAGTCGTTCTAGCAAACTATGGAACCCGAGGGTGATCTTGCGGAACCCCCCGCCGCCAGAAACTCTGCAGTTGCTGCCAGAAGTGGGGGGTGGATTTGGGGACTGTTCTCTAACTTTGCACACAGTCAGCAGGGCCAGGGCTGACAATTTGTCTGTCATGGCTAGGGCGGGACTAAGAAAGCAACGCAAGTGATCTGGAGACTAATTTACAATCTCCTAATTCTAATACAGAAGGATTAGGCAAATAAGTAACCTCAGGTAGTTTTCCTCCTAGCCTCTACTCAAGAACTTTCTTGTCATCTACCCCCACTCTCCCATTTCCCACTTGCTACCCCTACCCCAGCATCTTAACACCATCAAATGATCTCAAGTGTCAGGAATATCAAACGTAGCTCCACCTCTTAAAAGCTGAAGGACCCTAGTTCTGAATTAAGATCTCTGGGGCAAACATAACTCTTGTGCAAAGTGTCATGAGAATTTGGAAAATGAGGTTAACAGCTCTGCAGATAATATGTGATTCTGGTTCTGAAAGTCACCTAAAAGACTTTCATCATAAATTGATGCGAACTCAATTTTATTGAGAGTGTAAAACTACACCATCAGGCCATCAGGGACAGACTTTAGCTCAAGTAAGCCACCGTTCTAGCATGCCAGTAATAAGTAAGCACTAACTTTGTTATGCAGCGAAAACTTGGATGGCTATTTCAGAAATCTAGCATGTCTTTTTTTGTACATTCAATTTGTAGTCTGTGTCATTTTAGTCTCCAAAATATAATTTCAAGTAAGACTATAAATACTTAGAATTTTTACCATTCGAAAAGGCACAAAACAGAAAATCCCCAACACCTAAGATCCCTCTTTCCCACACTGTTACCCTATCAGCCAACAGGTCTGCCCCATGGTAAGATGGATGAGGGCAGTAGGAACAGTTCGTAAGATTTCACAGGAAACAAGATCTTTGCTCCTGCCCTTACCATTGAAATCTGGAATTTAAAAATACATATATGAAATTTAAAAGCAACAGAAATTCAAAGTAATACAAGAAGAAGAAGTCAATTAATTTCTTATTTTCTCCCAAGATAACTCTTTGAGTGCAGGGACTATGTTTTAAATTATAAGCACCTTCAAAACAGGTTAAATAAATACAAAATAAAATAGTACATATAAATTAATAAGAATTTGATAGCCTAAATCTTAGAAAGTTTCCTAAAAAATGTAATTTTCAACTGGCTTTTTCAAGGAGTAATAGCAAAGAGAGGGTGCTATGGTTTGGCTCTGTGTCCCCACCCAAATCTCATCTTGAATTATAATCCCCACATGTGTGAGGGAGGGAGGCTTATTGGATCATGGGGGTGGTTCCCCCCCTGCTGTTCTCATGCTAGTGAGTGAGTTCTCACAAGATCTGATGGTTTTATTACATAAGTGTCTGGCATTTCCCCTGCTTGCACTCGCGAAGACATACATGCCTGCTTCCCCTTCCACCATGACAGTATGTTTCCTGAGGCCTCCCCAGGCATGCGGAACTTCCTGTGAGCCAATTAAACCTCACTGGGCATGGTGGCTCACGCCTGTAATCACAGGACTTTGGGAGGCCAAGAAGGGCAGATCACCTGAGGTCGGGAGTTCGAGACCAGCCTAACCAATATGGAAAAACCCCATCTCTACTGAAAATACAAAATTAGTCAGGCATGGTGGTGCATGCCTGTAATCCCAGCTATTTGGAAGGCTGAGGCAGGAGAATAGCTTGAACCCGGGAGGTGGAGGTTAAGGAGAGCCAAGATCACGCCACTGCACTCCAGCCTGGACAACAAGAGTGAAACTCCATCTCGAAAGAAAAATAAAATAAAATAAACCTCTTTCTTTGATAAATTACCCAGTCTCAGATAGTATGTTTATAGCAGTGTTAAGATGGACTAATACAGAGGGCAAGATAACTAAGAAGGGAGCAAAAGCACAAGGGAAAAATAGTTAAATTTAGTCTAGTTTGACTTGGTTGATACAGTTCAAAGAAACAGGCTAATGTCAGGACAACAGTCAGTGAGCAAAGATGATACAAGCTGCTGAGAAATATGGGATTTATGCAACTGAGAGCCACTGTTACAGGGAAATGAATGGAATAATAATAAATCACTGAGCAGTGATATGCCAGTTTCTGGGCCAGTAGAACTAGAAAGCAGCAACAGAAGACTAAAATTTGTTCTGGTTCAAAATATAAAAATATTTCATCATTACTCCAAGAATGGGAACCAAATATATACCATTACTTTTTTTTTTTTTTTTTTTTTTTTTTTTTTGAGATGGAGTCTCGCTCTGTCACCCAGGCTGGAGTGCAGTGGCGCGATCTCGGCTCACTGCAAGCTCCGCCTCCCGGGTTCATGCCATTCTCCTGCCTCAGCCTCCTGAGTAGCTGGGACTACAGGCGCCCGCCACCACGCCCGGCTAATTTTTTTTGTATTTTAGTAGAGACGGGGTTTCACCGTGATAGCCAGGATGCTCTCAATCTCCTGATCTTGTGATCCCCCCGTCTGGGTCTCCCAAAGTGCTGGGATTACAGGCATGAGCCACCGCGCCGGCCACCTTTTTTTTTGTTTTTTTTAAAAGATACACACACACAAACTCAGAGACAGCCAACAAAGTAAGGCAGGCAAACAAAGTTTTACCCTCTTCAGTGCCTAATTGATTAACCGCTACCCTTTTTCTGCCTACAGTAACATAAAAGGGTTAACTGTTTAAAGAAGTAAAGAACACCGAAGTAGCTGTGTATTCATATATCAAAAAGAAAAAAAGCAGTGATATCAAGGGAGAGAAAAATATTTTCATGAAAGACGGGATGCAGAAAAAAACAGAATGAAAACAAAAGAGAAACATCAGTTCTGATGTCCTGCAAGACAGAAAAGGGAAGAAATATCATTCAAAATAACTGCCTTGCTCATAGGTTTTGTCATTCTTCTTCCAAGCCTACAGTCTGTAACAAGATGAGAAGACAGACAATGAGAAGAAATACTCTCAAACAAAACAAGCCAATCCCCCACAACCCAAACCCCTAAAACAGAGAATTTCAAGGTATCTCCAAATATTCACGTCACATTTATAACTAAAATGAATCTTGATTTAACATTGTGCTTCTCATAGAGATTTCTCTTTCACCTTTCCTAAATGAGTAACATCAATGCAACAACTATAAAAACAAAAGGTAAATATAATCAGAAAAGCCAGTATAACATAATATCTTTGAGCATAGTCTAAGGGAAGAACATGGCATAGCTTCTCTCGGTCCCACTGCTGCTGAAACAAAATAACAGTAATCCAAAAGTCTGAATGCTTTTACAACATATCATAGATTGTCTTGTTTTTTTTTTTTTTTTTTAAATTTTGAGATGGAGTTTCACTCTTGTTGCCCAGGCTGCAGTGCAATGGCGCGAACTCGGCTCACTATAACCTCCGCCTCCCGGGTTCAAGCGATTCTCCTGCCTCAGCCTCCCGAGTAGCTGGGATTACAGGTATGTACCACCACACCTAGCTAATTTTTTATTTTTAGTGGAGATGAGGTTTCTCCACATTGGTCAGGCTGGTCTCAAACTCCCAACCTCAGGTGATCCACCCGCCTTGGACTCTCAAAGTGCTGGGATTACAAGCGTGAGCCACTGTGCCCAGCCAATTGTGGCCTGTTCTTATACTATCTCAAAGCCTTCCCAGGATGGGCCAGTGGGATTTAACATGAACCAGATATGTCATCCAAGTTGAAGACAGACACGTGGGTCCTAATGAGCAGTGGTAAAAAAACATTACTGCTCCATTCAGCTCCCAACAATGATAAATAATTCAGGAAAAGAACTGCCGCAATACAGAGCACAGCAGCAGGATTTAAAAATAGAACACAGGCTAGAAAGCCTTGGGGCGGGGGTGTTGGGGGGAATCAGGAGTCATAGAAAAATGGATTTCTGTCAACAAATTCCCAAGTTCTTTGCAATAAAGGGTGCTGCTGAAATTGTCACACAAACCAAATACCAAACTCTAATGTACTTTCTCAAAAACCAAGTATTTTTCAGGAATTTGGCAAATCTGATTAACAAGAGAGCTAATAAACAACGGTACTATTTGGAAAGAGCAGTTATGATAGAGAAAGCAAATCTAAATCACATAGGAAGTATATTTTTTAAAAAATAAGAAGGGATTAAAACTCGATTTTCTACACCACCAAATTATAGCTAACATCAATTTAGACTTTTCCTAATTATGCCTCTAGTACTGAGATAGCATTCAAGATTTTGCTATTCCTTTTTCCACCTCTAATAGATCCTACAACTCAACACACGCGAATGCAAGAGTCTCACCAATCAATAAAAAGGGTAGCTTGAAAACCAAACAAAATCCATGATTATGGTCTTCCCAGATTTAAATTAAACTCCAGCTCTGGCCAAGCATGGTGGCTTGTGCCTGTAATCCCAGCACTTTGGCAGGAGGCCAACGTGGGAGGATCACTTGAGGCCAGGAGATTGCCCATAGCCTGGGCAATGTAGTGAGACTCCCATCTCTACAAAAAATTAGCCGGACATGGTGGCATGTGCCTGTAGTCCTAGCTACTTGGGAGGCTGAGGTGAGAGAATCACTTGAGCCAAGGAGTTTGAGGCTGCAGTAAGCTACGACTGTGCTGCTGCACTTCAACCTGGGTGACAAAGCAAGACTCTGTCTCTAAAAAAAGTAGTAAGAATAGAGGCTGGGTATGGTGGTTCACGCCTGTAATCCCAGCACTTTGGGAGGCCGAGGCGGGCAGATCACCTGAGGAGGGGAGTTTGAGACCAGCCTGAACAACATGAAGACATCCTGTCTCTACTAAAAATACAAACTTAGCCAGGTGTGGTGGCGCATGCCTATTTGTAATCCCAGCTACTTGGAAGGCTAAGGCAGGAGAATCACTTGAACCCAGGAAGTGGAGGTTGCAGTGAGTCAAGATCATGCCATTGCACTCCAGCCTGGGCAACAAGAACAAAACTCCATCTCAAAAAAAAAAAAAAAAAAAAAAAGACCAGACCAGGTATAGTCCAAAGAAATAATACTCTGCATCCAAAACTGCATTTCTCTGCAGCCATCAAAATATACACCTCTCAAAAATTAAAAATAAATAAAAATATACACCTCTTTTCATATACACCTCAACTCATTTCAGACAACTGGAAATTTTAGGACAATATAAGATAATTTTTATGTCTAATCTCCCTGTAAAAGTATAATATAGAATATAAAACCATAATCTGATCCTTTTATACATTACTTTATCCTAAGTAAGCAAACAAATGGTACTGAAAAAAATTCTTGTTCAGTATAAACTGCAAACCAACATATAGATCAATATGCTCCTGCCTCACCTATTTTTAGAGGGAAAAAAATGACTGTATCTCTTCATAGCTGTGCCATTCAACTTAAAGGGCACAAACACCAGAACAGAATGCACTTAGAAGAAGCAGCGTTTTTTCAATTCTTAAATTCTCTAGATTCTATGAGTAAATACTAAACTGTATCTTCAAAGGAGAAACAGGCTGGTTCTTTCAAAATATGGTTCACTTAAAGCACTTCTCCAGGTCAGATCAGCTGCTTTCTTTTTTTTTTTTTTTTTTTGAGACGGAGTCTTCCTCGGTCGCCAGGCTGGAGTGCAGTGGCACAATCTTGGCTCACTACCACCTCTGACTCCCTGGTTCAAGCGATTCTCCCACCTCAGCCTCCCGAGTAGCTGGGATTATAGGCACACACCACCACGCCCAGCTAATTTTTTTGTATTTTTAGTAGAGTCAGGGTTTCACCATGTTGGCCAGAATGGTCTCGATTTCCTGACCTCGTGATCCACCCACCTCGGCCTCCCAAAGTGCTAGGATTACAGGCGTGAGCCACCACGCCCGGCCATATCAGCTGCTTTCTATCCCCTCTCCACTAACCATAGAGAGTAAGTCATCATCTCATTCTGTAAACCCAGGCTTTCTTACTATTAACAACAGACAGCATGGTCAAATGGGCCCAGTTTTGAGTTCTGGCACTCTTGGTCTTGGACCTATTCTGGGTCCTTCACTGAAGATAGAACCACTATGACCCTCCTCTGACTTGCCCATGCCCTCAGGGCAAGATGTCCATGGGACCAGAGGACATACCTACCTGAAGACCCTCACTCCACTACTCTCAGCTATGCTCCAGATCCCAGGTTTTCCTGCCTAAGCAGCCCCAAACCCAAATCAGGGCCTTCAGTGGATTTCTTCTCATCTCAAACTTTGTCCCTCCATGGACAATAACCTTCTGTTATACATGTTCCATTGTCTGAATGGTGGGCAAGGGACAAACAACGGGAAGGGTACAGATGGAGACTAGGCTTGTAGGATATCCCTGAACTATCCTATTCTGTCTCAGAAAAATAATTTCCCCTCAAAGTTCTAACAGTTTTTTTTTTTTTTATTTTGATTTACCAGGTGAGGTGGCACATGCCTGTGGTCCCAGCTACTCAGGAAGCTGAGGCAGGAGGTTCACTTGAAGTTCAAGGCTGTAGTGAAATAAAATTATTAGGTTCCTTTTACAAAAATCTTTATTTATAACTACTAAATATTTAGAAATATGGGGATGGGGGCAGTGGCTCACACCTATAATCCCAACACTTTGGGAGGCTGAGACAGGCGGATCACCTGAGGTCAGGAGTTCGAGACCAGCCTAGCCAACACGACGAAGCCTCATCTCTACTAAAAAATACAAAAATTAGCCAGGCATGGTGGCAAGTGCCTGTAATCCCAGCTACTTGGGAGGCTGAGACAGAAGAATCACTTGAACTCAGGAGATGGATATTGCAATGAGCCGAGATGACGCCACTGCACTCCAGCCTGGGCAAAAGAATGAGACTCGGTCTCAGAAAAAAAAAAAAAATTAAAAATATGGAATGTGGGCTTCCATTCATGCCGTTGCCCAGGGACTGAAGTTGTTAGTAAAACCATGCCCCAAAAAGTTAAACCAGTAACTAACAGAAATTCTTGAGTTTGCAAGATAGTAGATAAGAAAAGAAACAACTTTCTGAAACACTGAAACTCCCTCTGCTTGTAAGATAACAAAACTGGCTGAAATCAGTTGCAACCAATATAGCCAACTAGAGTTCACACTGAAGGAGCTTCACATAGCCTGAATTGCCACCACATGCTTCATATTAACTCCTCCCAAATTTGAACATGGGACCCATGAGTCATGAAGAGAAAACTGGGTACTGCCAAGGACTTTCCAGACCTCCCCTTTCCTTCCACCAATCACCTAGTAATCTCAGAATCTACCCGCTAAACCTGTTCAAATAAAATTACTGCACCAGGAGACAGATTTGAGCTTGACTCCTGTGAGTCAAACTGGCAACACAAGCTTTTCTTTTCTCAAAAACTCAGTGTCATAGTATTGTCTTATAGTGGGCAGCAAGCCCCTTTTGCTTGATAACATTAGGACCATGCCTACCTAGCACTATCACATACCAGTCTTTGTGATCCTAGATAAGTAATCACCTCTCTAAGCCTCTCTTTATCTCACCGTAAAATAAGCAAGCTGAAACCTTTTGGCTGGGTTCAGTGGCTCACACCTGTAATCCCAGACGTCTGGGAGGCCGAGGTGGGTAGATTGCTTGAGGTCAGGAGTTCGAGACCAGCCTGACCAACATGGTAAAACCCCATCTCCACTAAAAATACAAAAATTAGCCAGGTGTGGTGGTGCCTGCCTGTAATCCCAGCTACTCGGGAGGCTGAAGGGAGGCTGAAGCAAGAGAATCTCTTGAACCCAGGAGGTGGAGGTTGCAGTGAGCTGAGATCATGCCACTGCACTCCAGCCTGGGTAACAGAGCAAGACACTGTCTCAACAACAACAACAAAAAACACCTTTCATAGGTTATTAATGTGCTTATATAATTTTCAAAGTAGTTTTGCAGGGTGTCTGGCCCACAGCAAACGTGTAACAAAAGAAAACTATTATTACATGCTCTGTCATCACTCTGTTTCCTATCATGGGCAAAAAGGGGACATGAAAGGACAAAAAAGTAGAGCCAATTTCAGATAAACTATAATTAAGAGAGCTGTCTGTGGGTCTCATTTTAAGGATTTGCTTTCATGGATTCCATGTTGGTCTGTCTGATGGTATTATTTTTCCTTTTTTTTCTTTTTTTGAGACAGAGTCTTGCTCTGTTGTCCAGGCTGGTATGCAATGGTGCACTCAAGACTCACTGCAGCCTTAACCCCAGGCTCAAGTGATCCTCCCATCTCAGCCTCCCTAGTAGCTGAGACTATAGGCATGTGCCACCACGACTGGCTAATATTTTTTGTATTTTGTAGAGACACGGTTTTGCCATGTTGCCCAGGCTGGTCTCAAACTCCTGGACTCAAGACATCTTTCTGCTTTGGCCTCCCAAAGTGCTGTGATTACAGGCCACTGCACCCAGCCTATTTTTCATTCTTCTCACTAAAGTGTAAGTTCTGATTCAGCAATTCGACCTCTGGGTATATATTCAAAAGAATGGAAAATAGGGTCTCAAAGAGATATTTGTACATCCATGTTCACAGCAGCATTATTCACAATAGCTACATGGTAGAAGCAAGTGTTTATCAACAAGCGAATGGATAAGCAAAATGTGGTATATACATGCAACAGAATAATAGCCTTAAAAAGGAAATTCTGACATATGCTGCAACATGGATAACCTTGACGACATGCTAAAGCCAGTCACAAAACGGCAAATTCTGTATAATTCCACTTATATGAGGTAGTTAGAATATTCAAAATCATAGAAGAAAGTAGAATGATAGTTGCCAGCGCTGGGGGGAAGGGGGAGAGGAGGATGGAGAATTATTGTTTTATGAGTACAGAATTTCTCAGTTTTACAAAATGAAAATAATTATAGAGAAGGATTGGTGGTGATGGCTGCATGACATCATAAATGTATTTAATACCACTGAGCTGTTAAGAGGGTAAATTCTGTTAAGATAGTAAACTTTATGTTATGGTTAAGATGGCAAATTCTGTTATGTGGATTTTAACACAATAAAAAAATTGGAAAATCAGACCAGACGCGGTGGCTCATGCCTGTAATCCCAGCACTTTGGGAGGCCGAGGCGGGCAGATCACCTGAGGTCAGAAGTTCGAGACCAGCCTGACCAACATGGACAAACCCTGTCTCTACTAAAAATACAAAATAAGCCTGGCGTGGTGACGCATGCCTGTAATCCCAGCTACTCAGGAGGCTGAGGCAGAAGAATAGCTTGAACCCGGGAGGAGGAGGTTGTGGTGAGCCGAGATCGCACCATTGCACTCCACCAGCCTGGGCAACAAGAGCGAAAAATCTGTCTCAAAAAAAATTGGAAAATGAAAAAAAAGATAAACTCAATAAGGGGAGGGATTTTTTTCTGTTTCTTCGCTGCTATATCCCTTACTCTTAGATAATTACGACACAATGAGTATTTGTTAAGTAAGCTATTGGCCACAAAAAGCAAATATGAAGTGTTTATCTAATATTCCAACATCAATATATAAGCCTATATATGTAATATATACAATATAATATGTAAGCAAGCTTGGCCTGACCAGAAAATAAATTACTTATATATGGCTACTTCACTTAGTGCTTCCTCTAACTTTAGGACAGTTTCCTTAAAAATAAAATTAATGAATATTAGAGTATATATTTAATATAAAGGTATTTCTGATCTCTTCAACTTATCTTCCTCACCTGTCTACATAGGCATACTAATAGTAACTCCATACATAATCTCACCAGAGAGAATTACTAGCATAATTCAATTAACTAAATTGTACTGAAGCTCTGGTTTTAAGCTCCAAATATAATAGGATGTAACAGAAAGAAGTCCAAAAAAGCAGGTAGGAAAACGAAAACTTTCTTCCTGTTTCTCTTGAGTCTTGAATAATTCAATCCTACTAACTCCTAAAAACTCAAAGCCAAGTCTATGAACTATATCCTATACACCATGACACTCTCAAAAACATATTGTGTTTTTCAAATTTCCCTAATCAATCCATTTTTATCTTTCTGATGAAAGTTCATTTCCCAACTAAAGGTTAAAATATTATAGAAGTAAGTGATTCAGAATCAAATCTATTCTGAAACAGATTTAAATGACACTAATATTACACAAAAGACCCTTGCAGGTAGACAGAATGATGGCTGGTAAAAGAGAATTCAGCTACACATCCTGCGAGGCCTAACTGCAAATTAAAGTGTGGCAACAAGGGGGCAGGTTGTAGATGTTCTTTCTGTGTTACACAAGTCCCCAAACTAGCCTGGGTACTTATTCAAAGACACAATAAGATTGCATCCTCCATACTGGTCTGATTCTGAAACTCATCTACAACAAAAGACATCATCTTAAAACTCTCGGTGACCTCAAAATGCTATGAACAAAATACAAATATGATATTCTTGGTCACTGACAAAATAAACCTCTAATAGCCCTAAATTCCACTTAGATGGATTAACACAAATCTTCCCTGAACAGAATTCAAAGCTTTCTTAAAAAAAAAAAAAAAAAAAAAAAAAAAAAAAGACACAAAAGCCAAAAAACGACGACATATCAAGACCAAAACTACAAAGCTATAAATGTCCTGAAATGCCTCAAGGTGTGTAATTACTGAAGCTAATTAGTATTCTCAAAATTAAATATCCATTGCAATGCTCAAGGAATTGGAGAGGTGGGCAGAATGAAAGAATGGGCAGGCCGGGCACGGTGGCCCACGCCTGTAATCCCAGCACTTTGGGAGGCAGAGGTGGGAGGATCACCTGAGGTTAGGCGTTTTTGAGACCAGCCTGGCTAACATGGTGAAACCCCATTTCTACTAAAAATACAAAAAATTAGTCGAGCATGGTGGCACACACCTGTAATCCCAGTTACTTGGGAGGCGGAGGCAGGAGAATCACTTGAACCCAGGAGGCAGAGGTTGCAGTGAGCTGAAATAGGGCCATTGCACTCCAACTTGGGTAAAACTCCCTCCCAAAGAAAAATTAACATAAAAATAAGAAAGAATGGGCAAATGCGGCCGGGCGTGGTGGCCCACGCCTGTAATCCCAGCACTTTGGGAGGCCGAAGCAGGTGGATCACGAGGTCAGGAGTTCAAGACCAGCCTGGCCAACATGGTGAAACCCCGTCTCTACTAAAAAATACAAAAATTAGGCCGGGCGCGGTGGCTCAAGCCTGTAATCCCAGCACTTTGGGAGGCCGAGACGGGCGGATCACAAGGTCAGGAGATCGAGACCATCCTGGCTAACAATGGTGAAACCCCATCTCTACTAAAAAATACAAAAAAAATAAAACTAGCTGGGCGAGGTGGTGGGCGTCTGTGGTCCCAGCTACTCGGGAGGCTGAGGCAGGAGAATGGCATAAACCCAGGAGGCGGAGCTTGCAGTGAGCTGAGATCCGGCCACTGCACTCCAGCCTGGGCGACAGAGCAAGACTCCGTCTCAAAAAAAAAGAAAAAAAAATACAAAAATTAGCTGGGCATGGTGGCGCGCATCTGTAATCCCAGTTACTCGGGAGGCTGAGGCAGGAGAATCTCTTGAATCCAGAAGGCGGAGGTTGCAGTGAGCCGAGATTGCACCACTGCACTCCAGCCTGGGCAACAGAGCAAGACTCCGTCTCAAAAAGAAAAAAAAAAAAGAATGGGCAAATGAATCCCATCAAAAAGATAAAATTCAGATGTATCTCTCTAATAAAGAAAATAGCGTTCTAGAATTAAACAATATAACTTACTGAGAGAAGAAAAATGGTATCGACTTCATAAATCACAACTAAAATGTGAAATGTCTTATTGATGTTATTCACAGGAAAGTGAGAATTAGGTGGGCAAGAGGCTGAGAATTGCAATTTAATGTACACATATATATATAGAGAGAGAAAGACAGAGACAGAGAGAGAGAGAGAGACAGACAGATAGAGAGGCACACAGGGTCTTGCTCTGAGGCCCAGGCTGGAGTGTAGTGGTATAATCATGAATCACTGCAGCCTCAACCTCTCAGACGCAAGCAATCCTCCCATCAGCCTCCTGAGTAGCTGAGACTATACACATGCACCACCATGCCTGGCTAATTTTTTTTTTTTTTTTTACTTTTGTAGAGATGGGGTCTCCCTATGTTGCCCAGGCTGGTCTCTCTAACTCCTGGATTCAAGTGATCCTCCCAACTCAACCTTCCAAAGTGCTGGGACTACAGGTATGAGCCACTGCATCCAGACCTTTTTTTTTCTTTTTGGAGGCAGGGTCTCTATTGTTCAGGCTAGAGTGCAATGACACAATCGTGGCTCATTGCAGCCTCAACCTCCTAGACTCAAGCGATCCTCCTACCTCAGTCTCCCAAATACCTGGGGCTATATGCACACACCAACACATCTGGCTATGTTTTTTTTTTTTTTTTTTTGGTAAAGTTTCACTATGTTGTCCAGGCTGGTCTCAGACTCCTGGCTTCAAGCAATTCTCCTGCCTCAGCCTCCTGAGCACCTGGAATCACAGGCATGCACCACCATGCCCAGCTAATTTTTGTATTTTTAGTAGAGACAGGGTTTTACCATGTTGGCCAGGCTGGTCTCAAACTCCTGACCTCAAGTAATCTGCCTGCCTCAGCCTCTCAAACTGCTGGGATGACAGGCGTGAGCCACCACACCCAGCCTACAAAAAAAAAAAAGGGCCGAGCACAGCGGCTCACACCTGTAATCCCAGCACTTTGGGAGGCTGAGGCGGGCAGATCACGAGGTCAGGAGATCAACCATCCTGGCTAACATGGTGAAACCCCATCTCTACTAAAAACATAAAAAATTAGCTGGGCGTGGTGGCAGGCACCTGTAGTCCCCGCTACTCAGGAGGCTGAGGCAGAAGAATGGCTTGAACCTGGGAGGCGGAGCTTGCAGTGAGCCGAGATCACGCCACTGCACTCCAGCCTGGGCAACAGAACGAGACTCCATCTCAAAAATTAAATAAATAAATAATAATTTTTTAACAATATAAAATAATTTTTATTTATTTATTTATTTTTGAGACGGAGTTTCATTCTTGTTGCCCAGTCTGGAGTGCAATGGCGCAATCTCTCCTGACTGCAACCTCTCACTGCAACCTTTGCCTCCCAAGTTTAAGCAATTATCATGCCTCAGCCTCTGAATAGCTGGGATTACAGGCATGCGCCACAGGGCCCAGCTAATTTTTGTATTTTTAGTAAAGACGGGGTTTCACCATGGTGGCCAGGCTAGTCTTGAACTCCTGACCTCAGGTGATCCACCTGCCTTGGCCTCCCAAAGTTCTGGGATTATAGGCGTGAGCCACAGCGCCCAGCCAAAAAAAAATTTATTAGCCAAATGTGGTGGTGCATGCCTATAGTCCCAGCTACTTGGAAGGCTGAGGTGAGAGGATCGCTTGAGCCAAGGAGGTCAAGGCTGCAGTGAGCTGTGGTCCCACCGCTGCACTCCAACCTGGAGCGAGACCCTATCTAAATAAAGGTTAGCTATTATTTTGTGTTATTATTAAGTCTTCTTTAAACTAATACATTGGGATCACAATTTGTAAAATCTGGAAGAATTAATAACAACATGACCGGCCAGGTGAGGTGGCTAACGCCTATAATCCCAACACTTTGGGAGGCCGAGGCAGGTGGATCACCTGAGGTCAGGAGTTCAAGACCAGCCTGGCCAACATGGTGAAACCCCGTCTCTACAAAATACAAAAAAAAAAAATTGGCTGGGCATGATGGTGGGTGCTTGTAATCCCAGCTACTCAGGAAGCTAAGGCAGGAGAATCACTTGAACCCAGGAAGCGGAGGTTGCGTGAGCCGAGATCACACCACTACACTCCAGCCTGGGTGACAGAGCGAGACTCCGTCTCAAAAACAAACAAAATAACAATAATAATAATAATACATGTTTTACAGCTCCTCCTAAACTGAGGGTCCTGCTTGCTTAGAATGAACAGAATAAGAAGGTCCAGAGGGATATCGATTTTAAGGACCTCAATATGCACATTTGTTCAGGGAGTAAATATTAGATGCAATCTAATATTCCTATTCCAAAGAAATAAAATTCCCTGACAAACAAGTAAAAACTGTATCATGTTAAGGGCTACCTCAAGCTGCTCACAAGGTAAGCCATGGAGGGAGCAGGTATCTGAATCAGACCATTGAAAAGGCTTCAGAAGGAGGGGATACTTAAGCCTGATTCTCCAGGATAAGTAATATTTAGCCAAATAGAAAAGTAGGGAAACAAACCTATGTTCCTTGAGATTATTTTAGAGGTTTAGAGAGATCAACCATCCTCTCAGTTTCCTCATCTATAAAACAGAATAATAAGAGTACTTCTTTTGGAAGGTTATATAAAAAAATAACGTATGTAAAGTACATAGAACAGTGCAAACTCAACACTGTTAATACAGATGTACAGGTCACCATGATGTTTCTCAGAGCTGCAAGTATTGCATAAAGAAAGCTATAACATAAAGGTACTCATGGAGAAATGAATGGCTTGAGAAGAATCTAGAGAGGTTAGTAGAAACAGGATTATAAAAAGTCTTACATACTAATAAAGCTGTATGAAACTCATAAAGGACTTTTGGAAAGGAGTTACATCATCAGATTTCTATTTTAGAAAGATTACTTTTGCTACAATGTGAATGGCTTAGAAAAAAAAAACGGAGACAAGAACACTAGACAGAAAAAAATGTGAAAGTACTCTGGCCCATGCCAGGCGTGGTGGCTCAAGCCTGTAATGCCAGCACTTTGGGAGGCCGAGGCGGGTGGATCACGAGGTCAGGAGTTCAAGACCAGCCTAGCCAAAACGGTGAAACCCCGTCTCTACTAAAAATACTAAACTTAGCTGGACGTGGTGGCAGGCGCCTGTAATTCCAGCCACTCGGGAGGCTGAGGCAGAGAACTGCTTGATCCCAGGAGGTGGAGGTTGCAGTGAGCCAAGATTGTGAGATTGCACCACTACACTGTAGCCTGGGCAATAAGTGAGACTCCATCTCAAACAAAAAAAAAAAAAACAAGAATAAGAAAAGTACTCTGCCTGCAGAATGAGTAGAATGAGGGGACTCTGACTTAAGATACACTGAGGACATAAATACTTTAAGACTTTTTTTTTTTTTTTTTTTTGAGACGGAGTCTTGCTCTATCGCCCAGGCTGGAGTGCAGTGGCGCAATCTCAGCTCACTGCAAGCTCTGCCTCCTGGGTTCATGCAATTCTCCTGCCTCAGACTCTCGACTAGCTGGAACAACAGGCGCCTGCCACCATGCCTGGCTAATTTTTTGTATTTTTAGTAGAGACGGGGTTTCACCGTGCTAGCCAGGATGGTCTCGATCTCCTGACCTCGTGATCCATCTGTCTTGGCCTCCCAAAGTGCTGGGATTACAGATGTGAGCCACCACGCCTGGCCTAACTTGAAGACTTTTATCTGGATGTGGTGGCATACACCTGTGGTCCCAGCTGGTCGGGAGGCTGAGGTGGGAGGACCACTTGATCCTGAAAGGTCAAGGATGCAGTGAGCCCTGCACTCCAGCCTGGGCAACACAGCAAGATCCTATCTCCAAAAAAAAAAAAAAGACTTAGTAACATATGAGATGTGTGTGATGACTGGGAGAGAAGACATCTAAGAAGACACCTGGGGGACTAGACAGAAAAGCAGCTCTCAAAGTGTGGCCTGGAACCCCTGTGAATCCCCAAGACTTTCATGGAACCTACATGATCAAAACCATTTTCACGGTAGTAGTAAAACCCTGTTTGCCTTTTTCACTGTCATGCTCTCATGGGTATATGGTAGCATTTTCCAGAAGATATATGAAATGGAATATTGTAACTAATTTGAATGAAAATACAGTTATGAGAATCCAGCTGTCTTCTATTAGTACCATCATTAAAAATAATTACAAAAATGAAAAAAATGCTACATTTCTCACCAAATTTTGTTGCTGCTGTTTTGTAAAAAATTATTTTTCATAAAAATTTACTTTCATGTTAACATGCAATGGGTTTACTGTCACTTTCAGTAAATGTATACTTTTTTAAGTAGATATTTTAAATTTTTTCAGTTTTAACTTCTAATAATTAATATTTAATGTTACAACTCACAAAGACAAAAGCTCTCTGGATACTTCAGTCATTTTTGAGAGTGTTAAGGGGTTCTGATACCAAAAAGTTTGAGAACCACTAAGTGGGTAATATTTCTACTCACTGAAATAGGAATACTGAAGAAGAAACAGTTTGGAAAGAGAAAGTCCTGTTTCATACATAATAAATATGTTATGCCCATGGGCAGACAAATTAAAGTGTGCAATGGGTAGTTATACCAGTAGAACTGGAAATCTAGAACACCAAACTGAGAGTAGTTGAAACCTTGGATTTTAAACAGGGTCACAGAGGGAGAATACACAGTGAGAACAGTGGCATAGTAACCAAAGAAAAGGCTAGAAGAGAAGCAGAGGCCTCAAGACACACCAATTTTTTTTTTTTTTAAGCAAAGTCTCGCTCTTGTCCCCCAGGCTGGAGTGCAATGGCGAGATACCAGCTCACTGCAACTCTGCCTCCTGGGTTCAGGTGATTCTCTTGCCTCAGCCTCCCGAGTAACTGGGATTACAGGCGTCTGCCACCATGCCTGAAAAATTTTTATATTTTTAGTAGAGATGGGGTTTCACCATGTTGGCCAGACTGACCTCTAATTCATGATCTCAGGTGATCTGCCCACCTCAGCCTCCCAAAATGCCAGGATTACAGGCGTGAGCCACCGCACCTGGCCAAGACACACCAATATTTAAAGGGATAAAGAAAAGGAATATTTTGAGTGGCAACTATCTGAGGCCAGTGTCATGCAGGTAATAAAAAGAATTTACCAAGACAGCTGTAGGTAAAGAAAGGCATATTTATTTATTAGAGAAAGTAAGAAAGTATGTTGGAAGGAAGCAAAGGACAAGTCAGCAAGAGAAGAACTGGCCGCCAGGAGACACAAAGGCTTGCTGGGGATTCTATAAGATGGTGCTTGTGCTATGTGCTGAAGAGGGTTAATGATAACACCTTGTGCAGTACTGACAATGCCAAGGCTGCAGTAAGCTAACTTGCATTTTTCTATCAGCTGAGGGTCTGGTGATAGCTGGGTGCAGGAAGATTATGAGTTATTTGTGCAGGAGGACTATGTGTCCTGGACCACGAAGGCAGACTTACAGTTTATCTGCTTTCTCTTTTTGCTTTCCGTTGGTCCCGCCAGCCTGACTCCTTTTCCCGAATTAGGACTCCACATGGAAGAGGCTTCCATATGGAGGGGGAAAAAGTTATAAAAATGATAAATAAAATAAAAAATCTAAGAGGACATCACTAGCTATAAACTAAAGAGAAAAAGATGGTCAGGGCTTTGAAGAAAAGAAAAAACAGCAAAAACCGAATCCATAACTAGTAGTGGCGGGAGAAATAGGATGAAAAAATGAAATCCAGCATTAACTCCAAAATCTCATTTTCACCAAATATTTCAATCCTTTTTCACATAATACTTTTTTCTTATCAGGGTTACTAATAAACAACAGAATGGTTTTGGGCTCATCTCCTTTGCCTTCTTGGTTTACCCTCCAGAGGAAATGCAAACAAGAAAGAAAATAACCAAAAGGATAGAGATGGAAAGAAAAGGAAAGATCCCCTGAAATGTTAGGAGGGAATTGACTGATGCAGTGACTCAATGAAGAGACATTCGTTCATGCAACAAATAACCACTGAGTAACCACTTGCAAGGCACCATGATAGGCAATGTTGAAAACAGCTGACTAATATACAAAGCTATACCCAGATTCATCAGCAGAAGCAGCACACTGGAAATACAAATAAAACTCTAGTGGTAAGACTAGCACAGAGGCAGCTCTATTCCAAAGGTGGTTCTAGGATATGACTCCAAGAGCTCAAAGTCATCTAATTACTGAAAAGTGGCCTAATTCCAGAAAATAACTGCAAAGGAATATTTCAAATGTTTGATAGCCTGTGGCAATACCATGTCTTGCTGATAAGCACACTGTGGAATACACAGATAAATCTTTAAGAAATCTTAGTATATACACTACATTGTCAAACTCTGATCTAAGCTCTAAAACAAATAATAAAGCTCAGAGGAGAATTACCTAGCTAGATGCACTTAGGTTGGAAAGGCTGCTTTAACTGGTCAACCTACCCTTTAAATGTAGAAGCTGTGATTTTATAAACATGACCATATTTTTTAACAAAGAATAAAAAGATTAGAATAGAAAAAAAGCATATGATAACACCCAGAATTCAGCATTATATCCAAAAAGAACCCTGAACAAGAAAGGATATATTATCATGCACAAGCTGTCACTAAAATATTTTCACACCATCATCTTGTGCTATGGTAGCTGACCTACTTCTAGCTCTAAGCCTGTATCTGATTGATTTGCAATTTTCTGGAATTATGTGGGCTTCAAGAGACACTGAACAACATCAGAAGTATCTTTTTTGTCTGAGCTCTATTTGGCTGCCATTTCCTTTTTAAGAACTCGAGAGGCCGGGCGCGGTGGCTCAAGCCTGTAATCCCAGCACTTTGGGAGGCCGAGACGGGCGGATCACGAGGTCAGGAGATCGAGACCATCCTGGCTAACACGGTGAAACCCCGTCTCTACTAAAAAAATACAAAAAAATAGCCGGGCACGGTGGCGGGCGCCTGTAGTCCCAACTACTCGGGAGGCTGAGGCAGGAGAATGGCGTGAACCCGGGAGGCGGAGCTTGCAGTGAGCTGAGATCCGGCCACTGCACTCCAGCCTGGGCGGCAGAGCGAGACTCCGTCTCAAAAAAAAAAAAAAAAAAGAACTCGAGAAAGAAAGGAATTATTGGATAGTAGTCAGTAACAATAGGTGTAATAATGCTAATGAAAACTTTACAGGTTGCGGGAGGGGATTCCACTTCTGGCTAACAGAGTAACAAGAATCAGAATACCTTCCTAGGAGAAATAACTAAAAAAAAAAAAGACAAAATATATAAGTTACTGGGCATCAGGCAGTGAAGGATAGTGATTCCTGGGAGATGGGAAACAAACCAGGTGAGTCCTGTGATTATCCAGGCTTAATCCCTAAACAGTGTTTCCAAGGAATTTAACAGGGAAGGAGAGTCTAGGGGGAACAAGGGCAGAGTCCAGTATGCTCCCTGAGTGAAGAAAATAGGACTGAGGCCAAATGCAGTGGCTCACATCTGAAATCCCAGCACTTTGGGAGGCTGAGACAGGAAGATCACTACAACTCAGGAGTTCGAGACCAGCTTGGCAACACAGTGAGACCCCATCTTTACAAAAAATAAAACAATTAGCCAAGCAAGGAGGAATGTACCAGTGGTCCCAGCACTTTGGGAGGCTGAGGCAAGAGGATCACTTGAGCCCAGGAGTTCGAGTTGCAGTGAGCCATGATCACACCGCTACACTCCAGCCTTGATGACAGAATGAAATCTGTCTAAAAAAAAAAAAGAAATAAAGAAATATGTAATTACCAGGCTGGGTGAGGTGGCTCATGCCTGCAATCCCAGCACTTTGGGAGGCGAGGCGGGTGGATCACCTGAGGTCAGTTTGAGACCAGCCTGGCCAACATGGTGAAACCCTGTCTCTACTAAAAATACAGAAAATTAGCCAGGTAGGGTGGTGGTCGCCTGTGATCCCAGCTACTCAGGAGCCTAAGGCAGGAGAATCACTTGAACCCGGGAGGCAGAGGATGCAGTGAGCCTAGATCGTGCCACTGCACTCCAGCCTGGGCAACAAGAACAAAACTCAGTCTCAAAAAAAAAGAAAAAAGAAAAAAAAGAAAAGAAATATGTAATTACCATACCCCCAGCAATTAGACTCTTAAGCATTTATCACAAATAAAAACTAATAATTATACAAAAATCTGTACATGAATATTCATAGTAGCTTTATAGGCAATAGACAAAAATTGGAACCAACACAGAAGTCCTTCAACAGTTGAATGATTAAGCAAACGCATACAGCTACACCATGGAACACTACTCAGCAATCAAAAGGAACGAATTATTGATATATGTAACAACTTTGATGAATCTCCAGAGAATTAAGCTAAATGGGGCAGGGGTTGGGGTAAGCCAATCTCAAAAAGAAGAAAAGCCAACTGTATATACTGTAGGATTCTATCTATGTAATATTTTTGAAATAACCATATTATAGAGATGGAGAACATATTAGTGGTTTCCAGGGAATGGGGTAGAGGGAAGAAGGTGTAGTTATAAAAGGGCAACAAGAAAGATCCTTGAAGGGATGGAACTGTTCTGCATCTTCACAGTGATGGTGGATACACAAACTCACACATTATGAAATTCAAAGACTGGTATACACAAATACAAGTACATGTAAAACTGGACAAATCTGAATAAACTCTGTAAATTTTACCAATGGCTACCTCCTAACTTTAATATTCTACTATAGTTATGTGATGTTACCCATGGAAGACACTGAGTAAAAGGATATCATAGGATATTGCTATACTCTTTTTACAACTTCCTATAAATCTATACGTGTTTCACAATGAAAAGTTAAAATGACTGACTGATAAATGATACAAATTATAGCATTTATAAAGACACTTGGAAAGTTATTACAACTACATTCCACATGTGCAAAGAGCTATAGTAAAAACTAAGCAGCCAGGACTGGTGGCTCACGCCTGTAATCCCAACACTGTTGGAGGCCAAGGCGGGTGGAATACCTAAGGTCAGGAGTTTGAGACCAGCCTGGCCAACACGGCGAAATCCTGTCTCTACTAAAAATACAAAAAATTAGCCAGGTGTGGTGGTGGGCACCTGTAATCCCAGCAACTTGGCAGGCCGAGGCAGGAGAATCGCTTGAACCCAGGAGGTGGAGGTTGCAGTGAGCCGAGATCGAGCCACTGCACTCCAGCCTGGGCAAAAAGCGCAAAACTCTGTCCAAAAAAAAAAAAAAAGTGAGCATGTCAGGCAGAAGTAAAAACAAAAACAAAAACAAAAACTTTGAATTGTTTGAGATTAAAAATATACTATATGGGACTAACAACAGATTAGAAATTGCAGAAGAAAAAATCAGGGGAAAAAAATTTGAGAACACAGCAATAGAACTACCCAAAACAGAAACAGGAAAAAATAAATACTGAAATAAAATGCATAGCTGGGCACTGCAGCTCATAGCCATAATCCCACCACTTTGGGAGGCCGAGGTGGGAAGACTGCTTGAGCCCAGGAGTTGCAGGCCAGTTTGGACAATAAAGCAAGACTCCAACTCTACAAAAATGTTTTTTTTTATTTTAATAAATTATCCTGGTATACATGTAGTCTCAGCTATTTGAGAGGCTGAGGTGGGAGGACTGCTTCAGCCCAGAAGGTCGAGGCTGCAGTGAGCTGGGATCCTGTCACGGCATTCCAGCCTGGGCGACAGAGGGAGATTTCATCTCAAAAAAAAAAAAAAAAGGCCTACCTAATACATCTGTCAGTGCATTTTTCAAGGAAGAGAAAGTGAAAAAAAAATTAAAGAAATAATAATTTAAAAGTTTCCAAACTGGAGTATAACTATAAACACACAGATCTAAGAAGCGCAATGAACCACACCAAGGCATATCATTACCAGAATATATATACACACACACACACACACACACACACACACATATATATATATATTTTTTTTTTGAGACAGGGTCTTGCTCTGTCTCCCCAGGCTGGAGTGCGGTGATACGATCTTGGCTCACTGTAACCTCCGCCTCCCAGGTTTAACTGATTCTCATACCTCAGCCTCCCGAGTAGCTGGGACCACAGGCACACACCACCACGCCTGGCTAACCTTTTTATTTTTAGTAGAGAGAGGGTTTTGCCATGTTGGCCAGGCCAGTCTCGAACTCCTGGCCTCAAGTAATCTACCCACCTCGGCCTCCCAAAGTGCTGGGATTACAGGAGTGAGCCACCATGCCTGGCTCTTTTATTTTATCTTTTTAAGAGATGACGTCTCGCTGTGTTGCCCAGGCTGGAGCTCAATGGCTATTCACAGGCATGAACATTGTGTTCTACAGCCTCAAACTCCTATGCTCAAGTGATCCTCCTACCTCAGGCCTCCCAAGTAGCTGAGACTACAGGCTTCATGAACCACCACACCCAGCTAAGGGAAAATCTTAAAAGCAGCCAGAGCAAAAGGATACATGTAACAGTGGTCTCCAACCTTTTTGGCACCAGGGACTAGTTTTGTGGAAGACAAATTTTCCATGGACAGTAAGGCGATGGTTTCAGGATGAAACTGTTCCACCTCAGATCATCAGGCATTAGATTTGCCTAAGGACTGCAACCTAGATCCCTCACATGCACAGTTCACAATAGGGTTCACACTCCTCTGAGACTAATGCCACCGCTGATCTGACAGGAGGCTGAGTTCAGGGGGTAATGTTCACTCGCCTCCCGCTCACCTCTTGGACCAGTACTGGTCTATGGCCCAGGGACTGGGGAACCCTGACATATAGAAGAACAAAATGAATGTAGCAGAATCCTCTCTCTTTTTTGAGATGGGGTTTTTAATCTTGTTGCTGAGCTGGTGCGGCTGGCGCTTGTCTCGGCTCACTGCAGCTTCCATCTGCTGGGAAATATTGAGAACAATGGTGTCAAAGCCGCCTGGTGGCTCATACCATAAATGCTGCACTTTGGAACCCCAGTTCAGTCTGTGGCTTTTTTTTTGCCAGGCTGGAGTCTCCTCTGTCCCCTGCAGGCTGGGTGCAGGCAGGCACAATCTCGGCTCTCCCGGCTCACGGCTCCCAGGTTCCACCTTCTCTCGGCTCTGGTGGCTGGGACCACCCGTTTTCCTTGCTCTGCAGCTAATTTTTGTATTTTCCCAAGTGGGGAACAGGTTTGCCATTGTTAGCCAGGAGTCGGTCTCAGAATCTCCTGGCTGTGGAAGGCCTGCCCGCGCCTCAGCCTCCCAAAGTGGCACAAGGATTGGAGGGTGTTCCAGCTCACCTGGCACTCAGGGCTGAGATCTTGCTCTGGCAGCTGACTGCAGGTGCAGTGTTTGTCACCAGGCTCACCTCGCCCTCTGAGTTCAAGCAATTCCTCCTGCCTCCCACCCTCCCATTAGCTGGGGATTACAGACCTTACCCACCAACCGCCTGGCTAGTGCTGGGTGCAGTAGAAATGGGGTTTTGCCATCAGTAAGCTAGACCGGTCTCAAATACAGCCTCAGGTGATACAGCTCTGCGAAGTGCTGGGAGTTATAGGCGGCATAAGCCAGGGCCTTGGCTTCCATGGCCTTGAAACCTTAATGCCTGTGTATAGCTACCGCTTAGCCACAGGCAACCTGGCAGGGCCTCATCTCCTAACAAAGGCCAAATAAAGCCAGAGAGCAGCAGGAATGTGGGTTTGGGGGGCAAGAAAGGTGAGAAAGAGGCAGGCCAGTGCAGGGGGCTGGGACACCATCAACACTTCTTTCTGACATGCCACCTAGGGGCGGGCTGGGGCTCAAGCCTGTAATCCCAGCACTTTGGGAGTGAGATGGGATCAGGTCAGGAGATGAGACCATCCTGGCTAACAAGAACAGATCTCTCTACTAAGAAATACTAAAAATAGCCCGAGGCTGAGGTGGCAGGCTTAGTCCATGCACCAGGAGGCTGGGGCAGAGGAAGTAGTGGGCCAGGAGCCTGATGAAGCTGAGAGATCCCGGCCACTGCACGCCAGCCCTGGGGGTGAACTCCGTCTCAAAAAAAAAAAAAAAAAAAAAAACAAATACATACTAGGAGTCTATGAGAGGAGAAAAAGGGGCAAGAATAATATTTAGCAAAATAATGGCCAAAAGCTCAAATTTGATGAAAATCATTATTTATACATCCAGGAAGCTCAATAAATTCCAACCAGGAAAAACTCAGAAATCTACACCTACACACACAAACTGTTAAAAAACAAAGACAAAGAGAAGCTTGAAAGCAGCAAAAGTGTCTTATCACACAAGAGATCCTTAAGATAACACATATTTTTCATCAGAAACCATGGAAGCTAAGAGAATGTGAACCAAGCATTCCCAAAATCCAGCAAAACTATCCTTCAAAAACAAAGGAGAAAAAGATATTCCCAGATAAAGAGACAGACATAATTCATCACCAGCAGACCTATTCTACAAGAAATGGCTCTACTCTAGGCTGGGTGTGGTGGCTCTGTAATCCCAACACTTTGGGAGGCCAGTGTGGGCTCCTGAGGTCAGGAGTTTGAGACCAGCCTGGCCAACATGGAAAAATCCCATCTCTACTAAAAATACAAAAAATCAGCCGGGCGCGGTGGCTCACGCCTGTAATCCCAGCACTTTGGGAGGCCGAGGCAGGCGGATCACAAGATCAGGAGATCGAGACCATCCTAGCTAACAAGGGGAAACCCCATCTCTACTAAACAATACAAAAAAAAACTAGCCTGGCGAGGTGGTGGGCGCCTGTAGTCCCAGCTACTCGGGAGGCTGAGGCAGGAGAATGGCGTGAACCCGGGAGGCGGTGCTTGCAGTGAGCTGAGATCGCGCTACTGCACTCCAGCCTGGGCAACAAGTGAGACTCTGTCTCAAAAAAAAAAAAAAAAAATCACTTGAATCTGGGAGGCGGAGGTTAAAGTGAGCTGAGATCACGCCACTATACTCCAGCCTGGGTGACAGAGCAAGAGCCTGTCTCAAAAAAAGAAAAGAAAAGAAAAGAAATGGCATAGCGTGCGCAGTGGTGGCTCATGCCTGTAATCCCAGCACTTTGGGTCGCTGAGGTGGGCGGATCACTCGAGTTCAGGAGTTCTAGACCACCCTGGCCAACGTGGTGAAACCCCATCTCTACTGAAAATACAAAAATTAGCCAGGCATGGTGGCATGCACTTGTAGTCCCAGCTACTTGGGAAGCCAAGGCAGGAGAATCACTTGAACCCAGGAGGTGGAGGTTGCAGTGAGTGAACTGAGAAAGTGCATGCATACTTTTAATATGTGCAGTTTACTGTATGTCAACTATACTTCAATAAAGGTCTTTTTTTAAAAAGACAGAGAAAGAAAAATAGGACAAATGTATTAAGGCTGGCCACTCAATAACTGATATGATACTACTGCAATTAATGTAATCTGTATATAAGCATTTAAATGCACCAAGAAAGGTCCTATAAGAAACTCTAATAAGGCTTCTTAAAGCTGAAAATACCTGTGAACAGTATCTCAAGCGGAAAGAAATCAAGAGATTTCTGTTATCTATATTAATCACCTCTTAAGAAAGAATTCCCTAGTTATACATATTTATCTTATATGGATATTCATGCAAATACATTTTAACTATTTCAAAATGTTTTATCTACTTTATAAAAAATTATAAGGCTGGACGCGGTGGCTCACGCCTGTAATCCCAGCACTTTGGGAGGCCGAGGCAGGTGGATCACAAGGTCAGGAGTTCAAGACTAGCCTGGCCAACATGGTGAAACCCCGTCTCTACTAAAAATACAAAAAAAATTAGCTGGGCACGGTGGCGGGCGCCTGTAATCCCAGCTACTAGGGAGGCTGAGGCAGGAGAATCGTTTGAACTTGAGAGGCAGAAGTTGCAGTGAGCTGAGATCGTGCCATTGCAGTCCAGCCTGGGCCACAGGGAAAGACTCCATCTCAAAAAAAAAAAAAAAAAAATTAGAGCTGGGCACAGTGGGTCACGCCTGTAATCCCAGCACTTTTGAGGCCGAGGCAGGCAGGTCACCTGAGGTCAGGAGTTCGAGACCAGCCTGACCAACATGGAGAAACCCTGCCTCAACTAAAAATACAAAATTAGCCGGGCGTGCATGCCTGTAATCCCAGCAACTTGGGAAGCTGAGGTGGGAGAATTGCTTGAACCTGGGAGCGGAGGTTGTGGTGAGCTAAGATGGTGCCACTGCACTCCAGCCTGGGTAACAACAGCGAAACTCCATCTCAAAAAAAAAAGGTGATCCATCCACCTCAGCCTCCCAAAGTGCTGGGATTACAGGTGTGAGCCACTGCGCCCAGCACTGAACTCACTCTTGATACACTCTCTGCATCTCAATTTCTTCATCTACTAAATGGGTACAATAATACTTCCAACACCATGGAGTTGTGTAAGGATTAAATGAGAACAGAGGTATAACACTTAATTTGTTGCCTGCCACATAGAAAGTGATCCATAAATGTTATCTATTATTACCTGAATAAATGCTCAGCCTCCATGAGTCCAGTGCTGGAATGGCGTCACATGTAAGAAACAAGTCTAACCTCAGGGGGGCAGGGAAAAAAACAAAAAGAAGCATGTTAAAAGCAATTTTAAACCTTAATATATTAGATTCAATTCAAAATCCACAGCAGCACCTGTTAATATCATCTTTCCCAATTTCTTTGGCTCACAATGTTTCTCCTAACACTGCCCCGCCCTTAACCCTCTATATCCATTCCCACTGTCAATTCACAATAAAAAAAAAAACCCTGTATTTTGTTCCTGTCCACATCGACCCCCTTTTTGTATGAGCAGTTCTTGGTCTACCGCTTTCTAACATAAATTAATCACCCAGTCTACTCCCTGAAATTCTTCAGCTGTTTTTTACTCATTAAAAAGAGTAGTCTAGACCGGGCACGGTGGCTCACATCTATAATTCCAGCACTTTGGGAGGCCGAGGCGGGTGGATCACGAGGTCAGGAGTTCAAGACCAGCCTGGCAAAGATGGTGAAACCCCGTCTCTGCTAAAAAAAATACAAAAGCCGAATGTGGTGGCGGGTGCCTGTAATCGCAGCTACTCAGGAGGCTGAGCCAGAGAATTGCTTGAATCCAGGAGGCGGAGGGTGCAGTGAACTGAGATCGTGCCACTGCCCTCCAGGCTGGGTGACACAGTGAGACTCCGTCTCAAAAAAAAAAAAGAGTAGTCTAGGCTGGGCATGGTGTCTCACACCTGTAACCCCAGCACTTTACTTTGGGAGGCCAAGGCAGGTGGATCACCTACGGTCAGAAGTTCGACACCAGCCTGGCCAATATGGTGAAACACCATCTCTACTAAAAATACAAAAAATTAGCTGGGCAAGGTGGCATGCACCTGTAATCTCAGGTACTTGGGAGGCTGAAGGAAGAGAATGGCTTGAACCCAAGAGGCAGAAGTTGCAGTGAGCTGAGATCACACCATTGCACTCCAGCCTGGGCAACAAGAGCAAAACTCCATTTCAAAAAAAAAAAAGTCTGGAACTGAGCAAGCAAAACTAGACTCTCTCTTAATAGATGAGAAACAGAAGTGAAAAGAGACCAGAGGCAGAATTTTATTCTGTGAATATAAGTAAGCATTGCAAGTATATAATTTAGTATCTCTTCACCCTAAAAGCAGTAGTTATTATTATTATTACAAGACCCTGAGGGCTGTCTATTTAATCTATTTCAGGAGGCCACCATTGGAACCCTTTGTATGCCCAAGTCAGTCATATCCTTGGAAGCCTTCAAAACACCCAAGCCCTACTGTGTTCTATGCTAAAGTGAGAATATCCCTAACTCACCATTTTGTTTTATAACCCTGTTCCACAAATACCACATCATGAAAGTCTGCCCTCTTGATACCTTAACAAAGGTTTCTATGAAAAAGTTCTAGTTTTTTTTTTTTTTTTTACCTAGCCCCTGCACATCACGGTTTTAACATTAGGAATGTGGAGTAGTTGACTAAAGTTGCGAAGGAATGACCAGAGGATATTGCCCTTCCCCTTTTCACCACTAATGCTGGTCCTAAAACACTACTCCTGTAGTAAACTTTTTCCCATGAAATACCTTGTTCTCCCCTATACGAAATATTTACTAGTTTCCTTTCCCTATTGGCACTCAAGCCATGCACAGATACATCTCATTTTTAAGTGGGCACAGTGGGTTCACACTAAGAACTTTGTCACACCAAGAGGTCACTCTCTAACTCTGATGAATAGAATCAAGAGCAACATAATTTTGACTTTCTTGCCCTAATTGTAATCATATCATAATTGAAAGTGAAATACTGTGGGCCAGGCATGGTGGCTCACGCCTATAATCCCAGCACTTTGGGAGGCTGACGCAGGCGAATCACGAGGTTAGGAGTTTGAGACCAGCCTGGTCAACATGGTGAAACCCCATCTCTACTAAAAATACAAAAATTAGCCAGGCATGGTGGTGGGCGCCTATAATTCCAGCTACTCAGGAGGCTGAAGCAGGGAAATCGCTTGAAACTGGTCGGGGGGTGGGCAGGGGAAAGGGGCAGAGGTTGTAGTGAGCCAAGATCGCGCCACTTCACTCCAGCCTGGGTGAAAGAGCGAGAGAGACTCTGCCTCAAAAAAAAGAAAAAAAAAAGAAATCTTTTATTGTTCTTGTTCATATCTGTACCTGCAATTCTAAACAGTGTCTCACACATAATAAGCACTGAAACAGTTTTCTAATTGTTTGGTGCATTTACAAAGCTAAGAAGTTACTTCTTCTGAAGTAAACTTGGGTTTCCTAAGGTGTTTAAAACTTATTTGTATAGCCAATAAAATGGCCAAATTGTCAAAACATTGTTCTTTTCTTCATTCTAACAATCTGCCTTGTATTCTCAGAAATCTCTCGTTGGGCGCGGTGGCTCACACTTGTAATCCCAGCACTTTGGGAGGCCGAGGCAGGGGGATCATGAGGTCAGGAGATCGAGACCATCCTGGCCAACGCGGTGAAACCCTGTCTCTACTGAAAAAATACAAAAAAAATTAGCCAGGTGGCGTGCGCCCATAGTCCCAGCTACTCGGGAGGCTGACGCAGGAGAATGGTGTGAACCCGGGAGGCGGGGCTTGCAGTGAGCATTCTCTCTCTCTCTTCTTTTTTTTTTTTTTTTTTTTTTTTGAGATGGAGTCTTACTCCGTCATGCAGGCTGGAATGCAATGGCGTGATCTCGGCTTACTGCAACCTCCGCCTCCCGGGTTCAAGCCATTCTCCTGCCTCAACCTCCCAGTTAGCTGGGATTACAGGTGCCCGCCACCATGCCCAGCTAATTTTTGTATTTTTAGTAGCAATGGAGTTTCACCATGTCGGTCAGGCTGGTCTCAAACTCCTGACCTCAAGTGATCTGCCTGCAGCCCTCTCTTCCTTTCTCTGAAGGTAAAATTTACACTTGGAAAATAAGATGGCAGTCATATCTGGCAGTTAACTGTTCTCTGCCTCCGTGGGGCCCAAATCCAATCTTCTGAGGCAGCAGCAATTGTCAAAGCTCTGACTACCAGCATAGCACTGAGGAGCACTTCACAGTTTAGAACCATTTAGACTAAATTGACCCAAGTAGCAAACATCGATAAGAGAATCACTGCTGATAAGACTTCTATGAAGGATTCCAAATGTCTTAAAGATAACTTCACAGGAGTGGAAAGGAGCTGAACTCAGCCATCTGACTACAGAAGCGTTCTATAAACCTTTAGGCCAGGCATGGTGGCTCACACTTGTAATCCCAGCACTTTGGGAGGCCGAGGTGGGCGGATCACGAAGTCAGGAGTTTGAGACCAGCCTGGCTGGCGTGGTGAAACACTGTCTCTACTAAAAATATAAAAATTAGCTGGGCATGGTGGCACACATCTGTAGTCCCAATTTCTCGGGAGGCTGAGGCAGCAGAATCTCTTGAACCCGAGAGGTGGAGGTTGCAGTGAGCCGAGATCACGCCACTGCACTTCAGCCTGGGCAACAGAGCAAGGCTCCATCTCAAAAACTAAACTAAACTAAACTAAATAAAATAAAATAAAATAGCTTTAATAATGACCCTGTCACCAGAAAAACAGACACTTTGTCCTAGCCTTCTAATCAGCTGTATTTGGCAGCCAACATCCATCTTTTGCAATAAAATGCCACCTCTTAGTTCCTATTCCTATCAAATTATCACAGGTTTGGGCAATAGATAAATCAGAAACCACAGTTAACTTGTCTAGGACCCAAGACAATTAATAAAACTTACTTGGAGAAGCAGAATAGCCTCTAGTCACCTGAAGACAAGTTTTAAAGATCCTAACAACTGTTAACACTTGGGCACACCAAAATGATTACAATCTGAAAAACAGCCACATGTCACTTCCAATGGGTGTCATTATACAAAAAGTGATCTTCCCCCTCCGAAATCGTTTTTAAAGTCAGCTAAATCTTGAACAATGACTTCTACTCTTCTCTAAAATAGGAGCTATGACAGCTACCTTAATGAGATGCCTGATAAACTCAGGGCAAGGGGCTCACTGTGCTGACATTCTCACCTCACCTAGGACTTCTGCTGATTCATCCTGATGGGCTGACAAGTCACTGACTTGCCAAATAATCTTGTTTATTTCACATATAAAAATACTGTCTGCTCAAGACAACTACTAGCCAGATACCTTCTCCTGCTCCTGCTACAGAGCCTTTCCCTCTCTGACTTCATGGAACAACTAGCAACAACAAAATATGTATGTATATTTCAGGTGACTATTAGTAACTCTCTATAACTAACAAGCCATAAAGGGCTGGAAACAGAGCCCATAAAAGGGCCAGAGTGTTAACCCTCAGCAATTTGCCAGTTTTTCAAAGAGATCAAAATCACCTGGGGAAGAAACAATAGCTTTTCAGGATTAACAGATGTTTGGTATTATTACGGTAATCTGAAAAATAGTTGCCAAGCTGGGACCCGAAAATATCAGTCGCGAGGCACACCAAATAATCACAGAAATATTTAAGTAAGTAAGCTTTGTTCTAACGTGAACTTCAAAAAGAAAGACAAGTCAGGGCAATAAAAACAAGCAGAAAACATCCATTTCATTTTAAAAGAATGAAAGAGAGAAAGGGAAGGGGAAAAAGAGAAACAATAAAGAACTATGCCCACGTTTAACATGGCCACAGTTATGTGTAGCAATTCACATCAAGAAGTGCAGTTCATCTCAAAAAAAAAAAAAGTACAGTTCATTTCCCCACCCCTTAAATCTGAGCTGGCCTTGTGACTTGCTTTAACCATCAGAGTGCAGCACGAATGACACTGCGACCACCGAACCCAGGCCTCAAGAGGCCGTTCAGTTTCCACTCAAAACCTCTTGGAATCTAACCATCATGCAAGGAAGCCAAACCAGCCTGCAAGAGGCCATACCAACCTAGAGGACAGCTTTAGCCCAATGCTAGACGTGTGAATGAGGCTATCCTGGTCCAACCAGCCCCTAGCTAACATGCCAACTGACCACAAATGAGTGAGCCCAGCCAAAACCATGTGGAATAGAGGCAAGCTGTGACAGATGAACCCACTTACATCATAAACAAAGAATGCAGCTGACCCTTGAACAATATAGGTTTATTACCAATGATAAAAATCAAGCTCTCAAGTGAAAATCAGAATTTTGAAAAACATGTAATCACTATGATGAGCCTGACAGTTTCTCAATACTTAAAGACTATTCTGCCAGGCACAGTGGCTCCTGCCTATAATCCCAGAATTTTGGGAGGCCAAGGTGGGTGGATCATCTGGGGTCAGGAGTTTGAGACCAGCCTGGCCAAAATGGTGAAACCCCACCTCGACTAAAAACACAAAAATTAGCTGGGTGTGGTGGCAGGCACCTGTAGTCCCAGCTACTCGGGAGGCTGAGGCAGGAGAATCACTTGGACCTGGGAGGTAGAGGTTGCAGTGAGCCGAGATCGAGCTGCTGCATTCTAGACTAGGCAACAAAGCAAGACTCTTGTCTCAAAAAAAAATAAATAAAAGAAAAAGTGCATGCACAAGCCAGATGCAGTGGCTTACACCTGTTATGCCAGCACTTTGGGAGGCCGAGGCAGGTGGATCTTTTGAGGTCAGGAGTTAGAGACCATCCTGGCCAACATGGTGAAACCCCATCTCCACTAAAAATACAAAAATTAGCCAGACGTGGTGACAGGCACCTGTAATCCCAGCTACTCAGGAGACTGAGGCAGGAGAATCTCCTGAATCCGAGAGGCAGAGGTTACAGTGAGCTGAGATGCCACCACTACACTCCAGCCTGGGCAAGAGAGCAAGACTCTGTCTCAAAAAAAAAAAAAAAAAAAGTGCATACATATCCCACAATACTCTGCATGCATAAACAAAAATAAGGAAATTTTTTTGGAGATAAGAGTCTCACTCTGTTGCCCAGGCTGGAGTATACTGACGTCATCTCAGCTCATTGCAACCTCCACCTCCTGGGTTCAAGCAATTCTCATACCTCAGTCTCCCAAATAGCTGAGATTACAGGCATGCACCACCACATCCAGCTAATTTTTATATTTTTAGTGGAGTTGGAGTTTCACCATGTTGGCCAGGCTGGTCTCAAACTCCTGGCCTCCCAGCCTGGCCAAAATGGTGAAACCCCATCTCTACTAAAAATACAAAAATTAGCCAGGCGTGGTGGCGGGCACTTGTAATATCAGCTACTCAGGAGGCTGAGGCAGGAGAATCACTTCAACCCAGGAGGCGGAGGCTGCAATGAGCTGAGATCACAGCACTGCCCTCCAGTCTGGGTGACAGAGCAGGACTCTGTCTCCAAAAAAAAAAAAAAAAACTGGCCTCAAGTGATCCACCTGCCTCGGCCTCCCAAAATGCTGGGATTACAGGCATAAGCCACTGCAGCCAGCCAAAAATAAGGAAATTCTTGATGTATAATACTTAAAAGCTACATTGCTAAATGAAAAAAAATGCAGAACCATTTTTGTAAAATGGGGGAAAATATACATATACATACTTGCCTTTTTTAATGCTTATCAATGCATATGATGCACAAAAACTGGTAATAATAGTTGCCTCTGGAGAGAGGTATAGGAACCGACCGGCTTGGGGGTATAAAAGCAAGATGGGGCCGGGCACAGTAGCTCATACCTGTAATCCCAGCACTTTGGGAGGCTGAGGCGGGTGGATCACCTTAAGTTAGGAGTTTGATACCAGCCTGACCAACATGGTGAAAACCTCGTCTCTACTAAAAATACAAAACAACTGGCCGGGTGCCAGTGGCTCACGCCTGTAATCCCAGCACTTTGGGAGGCCAAGGTGGGCGGATCACGAAGTCAAGAGATCGAGACCATCCTGGCCAACACTGTGAAACCGCGTATCTACTAAAAACACAAAAATTAGCTGGGCGTGGTGGTGCACACCTGTAGTCTCAGCTACTCGGGAGGCTGAGGCAGGAGAATGGCTTGAGCCTGGGAGGCGGAGGTTGTAGCGAGCTGAGATCACACCATTGCACTCCAACATGGGTGACAAGAGCGAAACTTAGTCTCAAAAAAAAAAGAAGAGCAAGATGGGGCCTGGCATGGTGGCTCACACCTGTTACTCCAGCACTTTGGGAGACAGGGGCAAGTGGATTTCTTAAGCTCAGGAATTCGAGACCAGCATGGGCAACATGGCAAAAACGCATCTCTTCTAAAAATACCAAAAATTAGTCGAGTGTGGTGGCTCACACCTGTAGTCCCAGCTCAACTTGTGAGGCTGAGGTGGGAGGAGGGAGGATCATCTGAGCCCAGGAGGCAGAGGCTGCAGTGAGCCAAGATGATGCCACTACACTCCTGCCTGGGCAACAGAGTGAGACTCTGTCTCAAAAAAAAAAAAAAAAAAAAGCAGGATGGAAACTCCATTTCATACTTTTTTCTATCCTTAAAACTCTGAACCACATAAATGTAACACCAATTCAAAAAGTAAATCCAAAATTGTATAAGAATTCTCATTTTACATAAGGAACAACTTCTCATACCATTTTTTTCTCTAGTCTCAAAAAATATCCATCCCATGTGCTTACTTTGGCAGCACATATACTAAAAAAAAAAAAAAAAAAAAAAGTCCATTCCTAATTTTTAACTGTAGGTTCAGTGCTACCTAAACAAGGTATCTAGCCAGGCATGGTGGCTCATGCCTATAATCCCAGCACTTTGGAAGGCCAAGGAGGGCAGATCACGAGGTCAAGAGATGGAGACCATCCTGGCCAACATGGTGAAACCCCATCTCTCTCTATTAAAAATACAAAAAAAAAAAAAAAAACTGGGTGTGGTGGCATGCACCTGTAGTCCCAGCAACTCAAGAGGTTAAGACAGAATCGCCTGAACCCAGGAGACGGAGGTTGCAATAAGCCGAGATCACGCCACTGCACTCCAGCCTGGTGACAGAGCAAGACTCTGTCTCAAAACAAACAAACAAACAAAAAACAAGGTATCTAGGCCAGGCATGCTGGCTCACACCTGTAAGTCCCGTACTTTGAGGTTGAGGCCGGAGGATCACTTGAACGCAGGAGTTCAATACCAGCTTGAAAAACATAGTGAGACCCCATCTGTATTTGTAAAATTAAAAATAAAAATTAAAAAAAAAGCTATCTATAATTAATATGAGTCAAAGATACCCATCCACTATGAAACCTTTGAATTGTTAAGTAGGTTAAATAGTGATTCTGGGGTAGGGTCAGAATTTTCATCTTTTACATTATATACTTTTTTCCTTTCTTTCTCTTTTTTACGAGACAGGGTCTCACTCTGTTGCCCCAGCTACAGTACAGTGACATGATCATAGCTCACTGTAACCTCAACCTCCTGGGCTCAAGTAATCTTCCCACCTCAGCCTCCCAAGCAGCTAGGACTACAGGTATGTGCCACAGCACACTCAAGTAATTTAAAAATTTTTTTGTAGAGATGCGGGTCTCACTATGTTGACTAGCCTGGCTTTTATACGTTAACATCATTTAAATTCCTTATAATGAGTATATATTACTTTTGTAATTTGAAAAATGCATATTTCCATATGATTGAAGAGGTTAAAGGAAAACCTACTGGCCGGGTGCAGTGGCTCATGTCTGTAATCTCAGAACTTTAGGAGGCCAAGACTAGAGGACCACTTGAGATCAGGAGTTCAAGACCAGCCTGGGCAACATAGTGAGACCTTGTCTCTACTAAAAATAACAAAAGGCCGGGCGCGGTGGCTCAAGCCTGTAATCCCAGCACTTTGGGAGGCCGAGGCGGGTGGATCACGAGGTCAGGAGATCGAGACCATCCTGGCTAACATGGTGAAACCCCGTCTCTACTAAAAATACAAAAAAAAACTAGCCGGGCGTGGTGGCGGGCGCCTGTAGTCCCAGCTACTCGGAGGCTGAGGCAGGAGAATGGCGTGAACCTGGGAGGCGGAGCTTGCGGTGAGCCGAGATCGCGCCACTGCACTCCAGCCTGGGTGACACAGCGTGAGACTCCATCTCAAAAAAAAAAAAAAAAAAAATAACAAAAATTAGCTGGGCATGGTGGTGTGTGCTGTAGTTCCAGCTACTGGGGAGGCTGAGGCGGGAAGAGGACTTAAGCCTGGAAGATCAAGACTGCAGTGAGCTATGATCATACCACTGCACTACGGCCTGGGTGACAGAGTGAGACTCTGTCTCCAAAAAAAAAGGAAGACAGACCAACCTACAGTCCAAATGTTGAATTGGAAATACTGACATGAATTTAGGATATACTTTATTTAAAAACAAACAAAAAAAATACCTTATTTTCTATAGAAAACTCCGAGAAGCAATGACCAACACACTAAGCAAATGAGTACCTCTTGCACCCAGATTGTGGTCTCTAAACATCATTTCCCCATAAAAGGAACCAGGATTTGGGAGACAATGTCTGATCCATGTTCAGAAATGAAAATGTAAAAAATGATCTTCGATCATCTTGTCAGAACAGAAAACAAGGAAGCTATCAAAGATTAACAGGATCACATCCAAAGGACATAGGAGCCAACTCGAAGAGGTTCATTTGCCAAAGATGAGACAATGAGACATTAATAAGGATAAAACTGAAATTGGCCAGGCGCAGTGGCTCATGCCTGTAACCCCAGCATTTTGGGAGGCCCAACACAAGTGGATCACCTGAGGTTGGGAGTTTGAAACCAGCGTGACCGACATGGTGAAACCCCATCTCTACTAAAAATACAAAATTAGCCAGGTGTGGTGGCAGGCGCCTGTAATCCCAGCTACTCGGGAGGCTGAGGCAGGAGCATCGCTTAAACCCAGGAGGCAGAGGCTGCAGTGAGCCGAGATTGCACCACTGCGCTCTAGCCTGGGCAACAAGAGTGAAACTCTGTCTCAAAAAAACAAAACAAAAAAAAACTGAAATTGGCTTAAACACATTAAATATATTTAAATTGAAGAGTCTATTATTGAATTGAATGACTATTTTTTAAAAACTCATCAGTCAACTTTAGAAGATGTTAGTAAACAAACTAATTATTTTGAAAATGGTCATAACTGTTAATTAAAAGACTTAAGCATTTGTCTTGTCTGTCCTATACAAATTGTACCTCAGAGAAACCAAATAAGCGATGAGGGGAGTATCTTTTATAAAAAGTACTGCAGCTAAAAAAATTTTTAAATGATAGAATTTGAGTATCACCATTTATAATCTCTAATGAAGTTCAATGAAGTAAGGGATCTAGGCAATGATTACCAATGGCTGCTGACATCATAAAAAGGAGATTAATAGACATCACATGCCCTTGATGGAAGTATACAACACTGCATAAAGTATGCTAACCAAAAATATTGAATCTGAACCTGATCATGTAGATATAACTACCAATCTGAAGAAAATACGGGAGACAGAGAACATGTTAAATGACACCACAATAATGTCAGTCAATTAATCCAGCCAACTGTGGGAAACGCTACTAGACAGATGACCCAGTTTCTTTAATACATAAGCTACGAAGGAAAATAACTGAGGAAAAATATTTTAGAAAAAGAGATGTGAGGGTGGGCACAGTGGCCTATAATCCCAGCACTTTGGGAGGCCAAGGCAGGTGGATCGCTTGAGATCAGAAGTCCGAGACCAGCCTGGCCAACATGGTGAAACCCCATCTCTAACAAAAACACAAAAATTGGCCAGGTGTGGTGGCGGGCACCTGTAATCCCAGCTACTCGGGAAGCTGAGGCAGGAGAATCGCTTGAACCCTGGAGGTGGAGGTTGCAGTGAGCCAAGATCTCGCCACTGCACTCCAGCCTAGGCAAGAGAGCAAGACTCTGTCTCAAGAAAAAAAAAAGAAAAATTAAAAGATATTAAATATGCACTGACCAACTACAACAGACTTTATTTGGATCCTATTTTAAACATATAAGCTACTAAAAAATCATGATACGATCAATGAAACACCAGATATTTAATATTAAGGAATTGTTATTTTAGATGGGCAATTGGTTTTTTAAAGTCCTTATTTTTGTGTATTTTTTTTTGTTTTCTTTTTTAGAGAAAAGGGTCTCGCTCTGTTACCCAGGCTAGAGTGCAGTTTTAAAATCATACCTCACTGCAGCCTTCAACTCCTGGGCTCGAACAGTCCTCTCAGCTCAGCCTCCCACATAGGTGGGGGCTACAGGTGTGTGCCACCACATCCAGCTAATTTTTTGTTTTTCTGTCTCACTCTTGTTGCCCAGACTGGAGTACAGTCGTGCAAACTCAGCTAACTGCAACCTCTGCCTCCCAGGTTCAAACCATTCTCCTGCCTCAACCTCCCGAGTAGTTTAAATTACAGGCGTTCGCCACCACGCCCAGCTAGTTATTATTATTTTAGGTAGAAACGGGGTTTCACCATGTTGTTGGTCAGGCTGGTCTCGAACTCCTAACCTCAAATGATCCTCCCACCTCAGCTTCCCAAAGTGCTGGCATTACAGATGTGAGCCACCATGCCTGGCCTAATTTTTAAAGTTTTTGTAGAGATGGGGTCTCACTATATTGCTCAGTCTGGTCTTGAACTCCTGACCTCAAGTGGTCTTCCCACTTCAGATTCCCAAAGTGCCAGGATTATAGGCATGAGCCACTGTACTCGGCCAAGTCCTTACTTTTTTAGATACACGCTGATATATTTATAGACGAAATAACATATCAAGGATTTGTTTCAAAATAATCAATAAGGGGCCAGGCATGGTGGCTCGTGTCTGTAATCCCAGCACTTTGAGAGGCCAAGACAGGCGGATTGCTTAAGCTCAGGAGTTCGAGACCAGCCTGGGCAACACGGTAAAACCTTGTCTCTATTTAAAAACAAAAAAATAAAATAAGGGAGGTAGTAGGAATATAGATGAAACAAAATCAACCGTGAGCAGATAATTGCATATGGACATTCATTATACCACTCTTGATGCTTTTGAATACATATGAAATTTTCCGTAGTAAAATGTTTCATAAAAGACCAAATCTCAAAAAAGAAAAATACATATATTTGAAATACGATGACTGATGAGAGTTCCACCCTCATGGGGGGATTAATGCTATTATCGAGGGAGTTAGTTACCTCAGGAGTGGATTACTGATTAAAAGGATGAGTTTAGCTTGAAAAAAAAAAATATGATGACCGAAATAAATTTTGTATACTAATCTTTAAAGCCTAGTTCAATTTCTACTTCTTCCATGAAGCTTTTCTATATTGATTTCTCTCTTCTTTTGTATCTATTTGTACTGAGCAATTGACTTAATTAAATTATACTGCATTCTGTTTACATCACAGGATCTAATCCATTATACCCTGATCATTAATTGTTCATTTTTTATCTCCACAGCTAGCCAGTCAGTAAGGTTCTTTAATACACACAAACCCTAAAATGATTATTAAGCCTCCTAATGATCCCAAGTACCTTATCTGACACTCAAGTTGTCTCAAAAAACCTTGGGACCTATGGAAAAATACCGTATTCTTCCTTGTCATCCCAAGAGCCACTCTGCACTAAAATTAGGTTTTTACTCTAGTAAAACATACAATATTATGTTCTTCAAATTTTACACAGATCACACCAAAACACTGCCTCTAGTCACTTAAGGCAAGCTAACACGCACCAGCTTTCCCTCTCCCAGAGTTCAACTGAGCATATTTATACTCTGTCACAGAAAGAGAATTATATACTACTAGATTTAAATAGAAGTTCTGTTAACTAACTGATAAAGTAGAGTGAAGTTATTTAATAAACCATAGGCCGAGAGGTGGGGCAAAAAAAGAAGGCCGGGCGCCAGTGGCCTGCCTGTAATCCCAGCACTTTGGGAGGCCGAGACGGGCGGATCACACCGCCGAGATCGAGACCCAACCTGGCTACCACGGGTGAAACCCCGCCTCTACTAAAAGTACAAAAATAGCCGGGCGAGGGTATGAATGCTCTGTAGTCCCAGCTACTCGGGAGGCTGAGCCAGGAGAATGGCGTGAACCCGGGAGGCAGAGCTTGCAGGAGCAGAGATCCCGCCACTGCACTCCAGCCTGGTGATAGATGCAGACTACCAAAAAAAAAAAAAAAAAAAAAAAAAAGAAAAACAATGCAACACACACAGGGAGGAAAGCCTACCCAAAGGAAAAGTCACAAAACCCAGGAAAAAAAGAAATCACTACCTAACTGAAGACCAATTAAGACCACCTGATCTACTGAAGTATATACAAGCTTCAGAGATGACATATAGCCCCTTTATCCCTTTTGTAAAAAGTGTTAAGATAATTGGGTTCATTCCTCCAATTATAAAACTAAATATTCTTTATGGAAAAAAATAAGCTAAAGGAAAACAAAAATTTACCCCATAACCCCCTTCATAACTTTTTCTTGTCTCAGTAAGTTCTTTGAAGACAGCTCATTTTTCCAAAGAAAATATGTCCCTCACTTCTAAAACTGATGTAGGAAGCCCCAGAAGGAAGGAAAGAAAAGAAAAAAAGCACATGGGCTTATATCAATGAGAGAATTTTCTTTTACATTTACCATTTGTATAAATCTAGGGTCAGAATAACCACACATTTCCATTTTTATGAATTAATTTTGTTGGTTAATAAATGTTTTGCATTTTTTTCTACTGCCCCTAAAATTTCTTGCTATAGTAGCAACAAGATCCTACTTTTCCAAATACCAAATCAGGTGGTAAACATATCATATTCACTCTGTATGTGTAATCTTACTCTATTTTAACTTATTTTTTATTTAAATGAATTACTCAACATAACCATTCCTTTTATCTGCCATTTCTTGTGTTGAGGCTCTACCAACTATTAATACATCAAGAGATCTTCACATTACCAGGGAAGCAGTATAACCTTTAAAAAAAAAAAAAAAAAAAAAGAAACTTTACATTTCATGGACAGCTAAATGTACATGGAATTACTAAGGTTCTCCTCAAAGTATCCTACATAAACTCTAATCTGAATTCACATACATGCAAAAGCAATTCCAGCATCATAAAATTCTCCCACAAGCACCCAAGTGTAAGGCTCACCTGATCTCAAGTTCAAATGTATTGCCTCATCCATCCAGGTGAAGTGTTAAGAATTATATTTAGTGGCCAGGCACAATGGTTCACACCTATAATTCCAACACTTTGAGAGGCTGAGGCAGAAGAATCACCTGAGGCCAGGAGTTTGAGACCAGCCTGGGCAACATGGCAAGACCCTGTCTCTGCACAAAAATTTAAAAATTAGCCAGGCATGGTGTGTGTGCCTGTAGTCTCAGGTATATGGGAGGATGAGGCAGAAGGATCACTTGAGCCAAGGAGGTTGAAGCTGTGGTGAGCCATGATGGCACCACTGTATTACAGCCTGAATGATAGAGCAAGACCCTGTCTCTAAATAAATAAAAAGAAACTCTATTTATCAAGTATAATTTGGAGAGACACTAGGGAAAAAAACAGTGGATTTCAATTCTACAGGAGAGCTCTACATGGTTCTAAATTTGGCCAAGTAACAGAAATAATGGGAAAGCATACAATCTTAATATCTGTAATTTATGTTACCAGGCAGCTCATTTCTTAAGTAATCTTAGAGCAGTCATTCACATAAAACAAAAGAATATATAAGCCACACAATTAACTGATAAGTTAGTAAGTTAATTAAAATACCAGCTAAAATGTCTGAAAATGACCACCTTCCTCCACCAAAACAACATTTTATACTTCCTCAATACTGAGGTTCTTAGTATATGCATTAATATGCAGAATTTTTGTTTGTTTTTTTGAGACAGCATCTCACTCTGTTACCCAGGCCAGATGGAGTGCAGTGGTGCGATCTTGGCTCACTGCAACCTCAGCCTCCAGGGTTCAAGCAATTCTCCTGCCTCAGCCTCCTAAGTAGCTGGGATTATAAGTGTCCACCATCACATTTAGCTAATTTTTGTATTTTTCAGTAGAGACCATGTTTGCCAGGCTGGTCTCAAACTCCTGACCTCAAGTGATCCACCTGCCTGCCTCAGCCTCCCAAACTGTTGGGATTACAGGCATGAGCCTCGGCCTAATAGGCAGAATTGTAACTATTTCAAAAGAACACATTGCTAACACATCATCACCTTCTCTGCAGCTTATTTATATGTTTCCATATCAAAGGAATATGCAGATATATTTAATGGGTTTCACCTACAGCGCAAAATATTTTTGTGGATAAGACTGACATGTAGAGTCCCAGAGCAGTACATTCTCAAGCTGTTGAATCAGAAGTGATTTTGGTATACCAGATCCCAATTCCAAGGCTAATCCTGTTTCAGACTTTCTAAAACATGAGACCTCATCAAGAACCATAAAACTATGCTCCAACAGAAATGTTCAATACATTGAACACCCTGATATGGTTAGGCTTTGGATCCCCACCCAAATATCATCGTGAATTGTAATACCCAGGTGTTGAAGGAGAGACCTAGCGGGAGGTGACTGGATCATAGGAGTGGTTTCCCCCATGCTGTTCTTGTGATAGTCAGTGAGTTCTCACAAGAGCTGATGGTTTTATAAGGGGCTCTTCCCCTTTTGTTTCCTTCACATGCTCTCTCACCGGCTGCCATGTAAGACATGCCTGTTTTTTCTTCCACCATAATCTTAAGTTTCCTGAAGCCTGTCCGGCCATTCAAAACTGTGAGTCAATTAAACCTCTTTTCTTTATAAATTACCCAGTCTCGGGCATTTCTTTATAACAGTGTGAGAACAGACAAATACACATCCTAACTTCATATGAGTTCTAGATTGTATTCACAGATCAATATGTAAAATATATATGCAGATGAATGCAAGATGCAAGTTCAAAACACAAAGCATTGGCCAGGCGCGGTGGCTCATGCCTGTAATCCCAGCACTTTGGGAGGCCAAGGAGGGGCAAATCACTTGAGATCAGGAGTTCAAGACTAGCCTGACCAACATGGCGAAACCCTGTCCCTACTAAAAATACAAAAAAATTAGCCAAGCATGGTGGCATGCACCTGTAATCCCAGCTACTTGGGAGGCTAAGGTGAGAGAATCACTTGAACCTGAGAGGCAGAGGCTGCAGCGCGCCAAGATCACACTAGTGCACTCCAGCCTGGGCAACAGAGTGAGATTCTGTCTCAAGGAAAAAATTAAAACAAACACACAAAACCCACAAAGTATTAAAGGCTTGGGTTGAGAAGATTCCCTACCTAAGAATATTTTAATTCAGAGAGCAGAAGATACAAAGAGGGAAACAACTCTTAAGTGACTACAGCCTGGATTACCTGAGCATAAGAGGGATACAAAAATGTATTTTTGGTCAGGCGCAGTGGCTCACACCTGTAATCCCAGCACTTTGGGAGGCTGAAGCGGGCAGATCACAAGGTCAGGAGTTCGACACCAGCCTGGCCAATGTGGTGAAACCTCGTCTCTACTAAAAACACACACAAAAAATTAGCCAGGCGTGGTGGCATGTGCCTATAGTCCAGCTACTCAGGAGGCTGACGCAGGAGAATTGCTTGAACCCGGAAGGCGGAGGCTGCAGTGAGCCAAGATCACGCCATTGCACTCCAGCCTGGACGACAGAGCAAGACTCCATCTCAGAAAAAAAAAGAAAAAGAAAACTTATGTCACCACCAAATTAGGGGAAAAAAAGCAGTACAATGCCAATCTTCTGTGCAATATCCCATCTCCCATGGCAAGTCACCATAACTACTTATAAATCACTTCATTATGTGAAATAATTCAGGTTAAGGCTAGGCAAGGTAGCTCAAGCCTGCACTCCCAACACTTTGGGATGCTGAGGTGGGAGGATCGCTTGAGCCCATGAGTTCAAGACCAGCTGGGCCAATATACTGCAACCTTCTATTTAAAAAAAAAAAAAAAAAAAAACCCGGCTGGGCAAGGTGGCTCATGCCTGTGATCCCAGCACTTTGGGAGGCCGAGGTGGGCAGATCACTTGAGGTCAAGAGATCAAGACCAGTCTGACCAACATGGTAAAACCCCTCTCTACTAAAAATACAAAAATTAGCCAGGCGTGGTGGTGAGCACCTATAATCCCAGCTACTCAGGAAGCTGAAGCAGGAGAATCACTTGAACTCAGAAGGTGGAGGTAGCAGTGAGCCGAGATCGCACCACTGCACTCCAGCCTGGGTGACAGAGCAAGACTCCATCTCAAGGAAAAAAAAAAAACTCAGGTTAGATAATTTATTGCTCAAGCACATTTGGGAAGCCACAGAGAGTCTTAGATCTGTAATCCACTTCTTTTTTTTTTTTTTTGAGATGCAGTCTCACTCTGTCACCTAGGCAGGAGTGCAGTGGCGTAGTCTCAGCTCACTGCAACTTCCGCCTCCCAAGTTCAAGTGATTGTCCTGCCTCAGTCTCCGAGTAGCTGAGATTACAGGCACGAACAGGCACGCAACACCATACCCAATCAAGTTTTTGTGTATTTTTAGTAGAGACAGGGTTTCACCATGTTGGTCAGGCTGGTCTTGAACTCCTCACCTCAAATGATCCATGCATCTCGGCCTCCCAGAGTGCTGGGATCACATGCATGAGACACTGCGCCTGGCCCACTCTACCTTTTTTTTTTACTACAAATAACTAATCTCATAAAAATAACAAAGAATAGGCCACTTCCGCCTCGCGAGTTCAAGTGATTGTCCTGCCTCAGCCTCCCGAGTAGCTGAGATTACAGGCACGTACAGGCACGCAACACCATACCCAATCAAATTTTTTTGTATTTTTAATAGAGACGGGGGTTTCACCATGTTGGTCAGGCTGGTCTTGAACTCCTGACCTCAAATGATTCATGCATCTCAGCCTCCCAGAGTGCTGGGATCACAGGCGTGAGACACTGCGCCTGGCCCACTCTACCTTTTTTTACTACAAATAATTAATCTCATAAAAATAACAAAGAATAGGCCAGGCGCTGTGGCTCACGCCTGTAATCCCAGCACTCTGGGAGGCCAAAGCAAGCTGATCACCTGAGGTCAGAAGTTCGAGACCAGCCTGGCCAACAGGGTGAAACCCCATCTCTACGAAAAATACAATAATTAGTCTAGCCGAGCGTGGTGATGCGCACCCGTCATCCTAGCTACTGGGGAGGCTGAGGCACGAGAATCGCTTGAACCCAGGAGGCGAAGTTGCAGTGAGCTGAGATCACATCACTGCACTCCAGTCTGGGCAAAGAGAAAGACTCCATCTCAAAAACAAAACAAAACAAAACAAAAAACAAAACAAAAAAAAACAAAGAACAGAGAATCAAGAATGAGAAGCAGGCTGGGTGCGGTGTCTTATACCTGTAATCCCAGCACTCTAGGTGGCTGAGGCAGGCAGATCAGCTGAGGTCAGGAGTTCGAGACCAGCCTGGCCAAAATGGCAAAACTCTGTCTCTATTAAAAATACAAAAATTAGCTGGGGATGGTGGCAAGCACCTGTAATCCCAGCTACTTGGGAGTCTGAGGCAGGAGAATCACTTGTACCCAGTAGGCGGAGGTTGCAGTGAGCCGACATCATAACACTGTACTCCAGCCTTGGTGACAAGAGTGAAACTCCATCAAAAAAAAAAAAAAAAATACAAAAGAAAATAATGAGAAGCAATTTCTCTTTATAGGAACCATTCCCCATTAAAGGAATCAGGATTCCTTACAGAAACAATTGATTCCAGGTCTGGGGCAAGTAAAATACAAAGTGAGCACAGAACCCCTTGTTGTGCCAGAGTGTAAGGAAGTGCTCAAAACATGATAGAGATATGTCAAAAGGACAAAGCAGCCAGCTTGAAGGTGCTCCCTCAAGCCCCTCTGAATCAAAGTTAGGACAACTTTTGTATTTCTAATAATAAGTATTACTGGTACTTTTAATACCAACAGCAATGGACTGTAACTTGTTGAATTTTTTAAAACTGTCACATCTATACTTATCCTCAAAAACATAGGGGAGGAGAAAAGCTCTTCTCTTTAGAACAATACCAGCCATAAATGCAGAGGGAATGAGAGAATGTGAAAATCAACATATTCAAAGCACCAGTGGTGCTCGCTTCCACAGCACATATACTAAAATTGGACTGATACAGAGAAGATTTAGCATGGTCCCTGACCAAGGATAACATGCACATTCATGAAGCATTCTATTAAAAAAGGAAAAGGCCGGGCGCGGTGGCTCAAGCCTGTAATCCCAGCACTGTGGGAGGCCGAGACGGGCGGATCACGAGGTCAGGAGATCGAGACCATCCTGGCTAACACGGTGAAACCCCGTCTCTACTAAAAAATACAAAAAACTAGCCGGGCGAAGTGGCGGTTGCCTGTAGTCCCAGCTACTCGGGAGGCTGAGGCAGGAGAATGGCGTGAACCCGAGAGGAGGAGCTTGCAGTGAGCTGAGATCCGGCCACTGCACTCCAGCCTGGGTGACAGAGCGAGACTCCATCTCAAAAAAAATAAAAATAAAAATAAAAATAAAAAAGGAAAAAAGAAACCACTAATGTAACAACAGATTCAGACAAGGATCATCAATGGATGCTAATGTCACTGGGTAAAAGGTTGTGGAGGAAAAGAGACCCAAAATCTTAAAAGTATCATCCCACAGATGTTTCTTAATTACAAAAGAAAAGGATCCAACATCACAAGGCCAGGAGTGAAAAAGAAAAAAAAAAAAAAGCAGAAAGATTCCTTTACAATGAAGAAATCTAGCAGATATCAATTTAACCAAGTGATCAAAGTTATCATCAATAATGAGACAAAGTGACATTATGTGCACACAACATCACCTGGGTAGTATTCTTGCCAAGTATATTTGACTTGAATCTAATCATGACAAATTCAAACTGTACAATATTCTTCAAAACAACTGGCCTGGACGCTTCAAAAATATTAATGACATGAGAAACAAAAAAAAAAAAAAACAGAAGAGAACTGCTCTAGGTTAAAAGAGACTACAAACATACAACAATTAAATACAACACATATTCCTTGAAGGAATCCAGGATTGTGGGGGTAAGGTATAAACCATGTTGAGATAACTGAAGAAATATGGACTGTTTATAACATTATATCACTGTAAAATTTCTGAATGTGATAGTGAACTTAATTATGGTATTATGGAAAACACCATTGTTCTCAGGCGATATATGCTTAAGAAATTACGGAGTGAGGTGTCCTGATGTCTGTAATTTATTTCCTAATACGTGAATAAAAATTCCTAATATACAGTAACACAAAAAACTGTGTGTGTGCTATGCGTGCAGGGAGGTACGAGAGAGGAGAGAGAAAAAGTGAGAGGGAGAGGAAGAGAGAGGAAGGGAGAGAGCAAACATACAAATGTGGCAAAATATTATCAATTGGTAAACACAGGTAATGTCCTACGGGTGTCCACTGTATCATTTCTCCACCTTTCCTATAGGTTTGAAATTCTTCCACATAAAATGTTGGAGCCAAAAAGAACAAGAAGCAACATTAACCAAAATACTTGACTGCCCAACACAAACTTGCCGTGTCCTAAAAGGTAATTTGAGATGAGGGTTAAAAGCACAGACTTCAGGCCAGGCACTATGGCTCACATCTATAATCCTAACACTCTGGGAGAATGAGGAGGGCTGGCTGACTGAGCCCCAGGAGTTCAAGACCAGCCTGGGCAACATGGCGAAACCCTGTCTCTACTAAAAATACAAAAAATTAGCCGGCAATGGTGGCGCATGCCTGTAGTCCCAGCTACTCGAGAGGGTGAGGCAGGAAAATCACTTGAATCTGAGAGGCAGAGGCTGCAGTGAGCTGAGATTGCGCCACTGCACTCCAGCCTGGGCAACACAGTGAGACACTGTCTCCAAAAAAAAAAGCCAGCCAGGCGTGGTGACTCACGTTCGTAATCCCAGCACTTTGGGAGGCCAAGGAAGGCAGATCATGAGGTCAGGAAATCGAGACAAGCCTAGCCAACATGGTAAAACCCCATCTCTACTAAAAATACAAAAATTAGCCAGGCGTGGTGGTGGGCGCCTGTAGTCTCAGCTACTCGGGAGGCTGAGGCAGGAGAATTGCTTGAACCCAGGAGGCAGAGGTTGCAGTGAGCCGAGATTGTGCCACGGCACTCCAGCCTGGGCGACACATTGAGACTCCGTCTCAAAAAAAAAAAAACAAAACCCTAGGTAATCCCAGCACTTTGGGAGGACAAGGTGGGTGGATCACCTTAGGTCAGGAGTTTGAGACCAGCCTGACCAACATGGTAAAACCCCATCTCTACTAAAAATACAAAATTAGGCCTATAATCCCAGCTACTTGGGAGGCTGAGGCAGGAGAACCGATTGAGCCCAGGAGCCAGATGTTGCAGTGAGTGGAGATCCCACCACTGCACTCCAGCCTGGGCTACAGGGCGAAATTCCATCTCAAAAAAAAAAAAAAAAAAAAAAACACATAGACTTCCACATCAAACTGGGTTTATATCCTGGCCACATGATGATGGTCATATAATCTAACCTAACTTCCCTAAGCCTCACTGTGAAATGGGGATAATACAATACTATTCCATGAGGATTATTATTCTGAGGATTAAATGATCTAATATGTATAATTTGTTACTATATTCCCATGATATTATCACATTATGTGTTCTTGTTTTGTGTGTCTTGGCAGCTTACAGGTAATTTTGTCAAAATTTTTGCCAAATATATCTACAATCAAATAATTATAATGCATTCCATCCAAGGACCAATAAAAGTCCGTCCTCCATTGGCACAAATAAGTGAGAACCAACATTCTCTAAAGAATATAGCACATGATGGGAAATGTAGCTTATCAGCTTATGTTTGCTCCTTCCTCAAAAAATTACTGGGTTACCTGTCAGGAATGGGCATAGGCTACCTTGGTCCCAAAAATGTCAGTCTTAACATTAAAATCCAATGCCATCAAGCCAGGAGTGTCCCTAAAATTCTGGTATTTCCTGGGGTTCCATGTCAGCTCTCCTATCACTTTCTTAAGTTTGCCCTGGGTAGCCCTCTTTCCTAACACGGATTAACCCTTCTTGTGAAGAGTACTTCCAAATCTAAATACCCCTGCCTCTCTCTAGCACTCCAGATCCACTTAGACAACTAGCTGCTAGACATTTCCAAAAGTGAACTCTCTACCAACATTTCCTCTAATCCCAAACCTACCCTTTTCTTATCTCAGTAAGCAACACCACCCAGTTCGCCCAAGACACAAACCTGAGCGTCATCCATCCACGATTCCTCCCCTCTTCCCACATTTAAACAATCTCCAAATTCTGGAACCATCTCGCATTCATCTGCTCTTCTCAGCTCTGTTTCCTCTCCTCCATTCTCATTACTTCTGCGCAGAGCATTTAGTTAATGAGGCAAGGCCTCCAGAGCTTTCTTTTGCCTTCAGCAGAGCAACTAACAATGTTGCCAACGGTGGTTGCGCTGGCTGCCCTGTTGGTCTTCGTCCTTGAACAACTAAAAGTCTTTAGCCTATCTTTGATGGACGTGTAGCGATAGTGGAAAGGAAACTGTTTCAAGCTACTGAGATATAGGCTGTTTTTTACCCAGCACACTCTAGGCTACCCTGATTTCTATTTTTTTTTTTTTTTTGTAAACGGAGTCTCTGTTGTCCAGACTGGACTACAGTGGTGCGATCTCAGCTCACTGCAACCTCTGCCTCCCGGGTTCAAGTGATTCTCCTGCCTCAGCCTCCCCAGTAGCTGGGATTACAGGCACCCACTACCACGCCCAGCTAATTCTTTTGTGTGTATTTTTGGTAGAGATGGGGTTTCACCATATTGGCCATGCTGGTCTCAAATTCTGACCTCAGGTGATCTGCCCGCCTCAACCTCCCAAAGTGCTGGGATAACAGGCATGAGCCACTACACCTGGTCTCAGTTATATAGACTACAACAGCCTCCTAACCAGTGTCACTCCCTCTACTCTAAGTACTCTTTCAAATTGCTGCCAGTTTCCTTTGCAAAACACAAAATAATCATTTCATTTATCTGATTAAAAATCTTCAGAGGCTCACCTTTGCCTCAAAATATTCCAAATTCTTTAATATAGCTTGTAAAGCCCACCATAAAATCAGGCCCTAAATATATCCTTCTCTTCAGCCATTCAAAATACTGCCCCATATATACCATCCATATTCTCCTTTCCTTTTTTTTTTTTTTTTTTGAGATGGAGTCTTGCTCTGTCGCCCAAGCTGGAGTACAGTGATGCGGTGTGGGCTCACTACAACCCCCCCTCCAGGGTTCAAGCAATTCTTGTGCCTCAGCCTCCCCAGCAGCTAGGATTACAGGCAAGCACCACCACGCCTGGCTAATTTTCTATATTTTTAGTTGAGACAGGGTTTTATCATGTTGGCCAGGCTGGTCTTGAACTCCTGACCTCATGGATCCGCCCACCTCGGTCTCCCAAAGTACTGGGATTACAGGCATGAGCCACCGTATCTGGCCATCTTTTTCTTTTTTTAGAGACAGGGTCTCACTGTTGACCAGCCTGGGGTACAGTGGTACAATCACAGCTCACTGCAACCTCAGACTCCTGGGCTCAAGTGATCCTCCTACCTGTCTCTCAAGTAGCTGGGACAAAAGGTGCATGCCACCATATCCAGCTAATTGCTTTAACTTCTGGTAGAGGTGAGGGTCTCACAATGTTGCCCAGATTACTTTAAAACTCCTGACATGATGCAATTCTCCTGCCTTGACCTCCCAAAGCACTAAGATTACAGGTGTAAGCCACCGTGCCCAGCCTCATACCATATTCTTTAATACCTCTAGGTTTTGCCCAGGCTATTATACCTGCTTGAAATGCTCTCCCACCCTTACACTACCCCATGATATCTTTTGTCTGCCTAGCCATACAAGTACCCTCAGCAGCTATCCCTCCCATCCTCTCAATAGCTATTCAAATTTGCCTCTCTTTTTTTTTTTTTTTTTTTTTTTTTGAGACGGAGTCTCGCTCTGCCGCCCAGGCTGGAGTGCAGTGGCCGGATCTCAGCTCACTGCAAGCTCCGCCTCCCGGGTTCACGCCATTCTCCTGCCTCAGCCTCCCGAGTAGTTGGGACTACAGGCGCCCGCCACCGCGCCCGGCTATTTTTTTGTATTTTTTTAGTAGAGACGGGGTTTCACCGTGTTAGCCAGGATGGTCTCGATCTCCTGACCTCGTGATCCGCCCGTCTCGGCCTCCCAAAGTGCTGGGATTACAGGCTTGAGCCACCGCGCCCGGCCTCAAATTTGCCTCTCTTCTCAAGGCCCCTATTCAACCAACTTGCCTTACTCTAAGACATCAGCTCCCTGACTCATAAAAGTAAGTCTCCTACATCACAAGTAATATAAAGGTCATAAGCCAGAAACTCTCTCAAATGCCTTTGTTTAGATATCAAACATTTCTCCCCACCCCTTTCCTGACCTTTTCCTTCTCTTAATGAAGGGGATAATAATTCTACCCCTGCTTTAGATTGCATCTTCTCTACAGGCTCAAGAACTTCATTCTGTTATCACAACTCTGAATTGTCTTGCTCATTCTCCTGTATATATAAATACGCCACTTTCTTGCACATTCCTTCTAATTACTGTCCTCTCTCTCCATCTCTTTGCAGTCATCTTCAAAGACAAAGTTTGTTTTTTCTCTCCTCCCATTTATTCCTCAAAATGTCCTCATCATTCTAGTGACCCTGATCTCACTGAAGACACCAATGACCTGACTGCCACATCCAATGATTTATTTTCTGTCCTTACCATACTTGGTCTTTCTACCACCTCTGATACTACTGCCTTCCTCCTCCTTGAAACTCCTCCTAGTTCTCATTACACACACTTCACTGGTTTTCCTTTTTTTTTTTTTTTTTTTTTTTAAATAGAGATGAGGTCTCATTATGTTGCCCAGAATGGTCTCAAATTCCTGGCCTCAAGTAATCCTCTCGCCTAGGCCCATAGTACTGGGATTACAGGCATGAGCCACTGCACCCAGTCTTTACTAGTTTTCCATCTACCTTTAGGCCTCCTCAGATTTCTTCTGGGGCGCCACTTCCACCAGTCACACCTTTAACCACCAGTGTTCTTCAAGTCCTCTCCTCAGCCTGCAGCTCTTCAGTCTCAACATGCCTCTTAGCTGACCCAAATCCACCACTTCAACTACAACATATATACTACTATACTACTGACTCCCAAATCTCTCTCTAGTCCCAACTTCTCTACCTCTGGACTGGTATATCCAACTACCTAGCAGGCGTTTCCATATGGTTCCACAGGTACCTCAAATTCAACCATTCCAAAACCAAACATCTCATTTTTTATTCCCAAACATGCATCTTCCTGTATTCCCTAAATTATAAATGGAAGGCACTATCCACCCTAGCATGGAACCCAGAAAACTAGAAGTCATCCTTCTCATTACCACTATTATCCTCTCTCTTGCTCTGTAGCTTTGTCAATCACGCATGCACACATCTCCATGTCTACCAGGTTCTGTCTTTTTTTTTTTTTCCTCTGAGTTTTGCTCTTGTTACCCAGGCTGGGGTGCAATGGTGGGATCTCTGCTCACGGCAAACTCCGACTCCCTGGTTCAAGCATTTCTCCTGTCTCAGCCTCCCAAATAGCTGGGATTATAGGCATGCGCGACCACACCCAGCTCATTTTGTATTTTTAGTAGACGGGGTTTCTCCATCTTGGTCAAGCTGGTCTCCAACTCCTGACCTCAGGTGATTCGCCCGACTCAGCCTCCCAAAGTGCTGGGATTACAGGCATAAGCGACCACGCCCGGCTTTTTTTTTTTTTTTTTTTTTTTAGCCTTTTGGCTAAGATCAAGCGTAGTAAAAGACAGGGTCTCACTCTATTGCCCAGACTGGAGTGCAGTGTGGTGGGATTGTGGCTTACTGTAGCCCTGACTCCCAGGTTTAGGTGATCCTCCCACCTCAGCCTCCTAAATAGCTGGGACTACAGGTGTGCGCCACCAGGCCCAGCTAATTTTTCTTATATTTCTTTAGAGACAGGCTCTCACTAAGTTGCCCCAGGCTGGTCTCAAACTGGGCCCAAGAGATCCTCCCACCTCAGCCTCCCAAAGTGCTGGGATTATAGGTGTGAGCCACCACACCCAGCCTGACTATCTATTAAATATCTAATGGTGGCTCATGCCTATAATCCCAGCACTCTGGGAGGCTGAGGCAGGAGGATCACAAAGTCAGGAGACCAGCCTGACCAACATGGTGAAACCCCATCTCTACTAAAAATACAAAAATTAGTCAGGCGTGGTGGCACGTGGATTACAGAATCCTAGCTACTCAGGAGGCTGAGGCAGGACAATCACTTGAACCCGGGAGGTGGAGGTTGCAGTGAGCTGAGATCATGCCACTGCACTCCCAGCCTGCGACGTGAATAGGCTGTGTCTCAAAAATAAAAAAATTAAAATTAAAATTAAATAAATAAATAAAACAAATATGCCTGCTCTCCTGAAGCTTACTTTTTTTTTTTTTTTTTTTTTGAGACAGAGTCTCGGTCTGTTGCCCAGGCTGCAGTGCAGCGGCACAATCTCGGCTCACTGCAACCTCCGCCTCCCGGGTTCAAGACGTTCTCCTGCCTCAGCCTCCCGAGTAGCTGGGACTACAGGCATGTGCCACCACACCCAGCTAATTTTTGTATTTTTAGCGGAGACGGGGTTTCACCATGTTGGCCAGGCTGGTCTCAAACTTCTAACCTCAGGTGATGCCCCAGCCTTGGCCTCCCAAAGTGCTGGGATTACAGGCGAGAGTCACTGCGCCTGACCCTGAAGCTTACTTTCTACTGGGGGAGATTAAAATATATGTTACAGGTTGATAAGGATTGAGGCGGAAAATAAAGCAGAAAAGGTGGATAGGGAGTTATGTAAATGCATATGCAGGAAGGGCTTTGCCATCCAGATAGCCAAGGGAGTATCACTGTTAACAGTGACATTTGGGCCAGGCACGGTGGCTCACGCCTGTAATCTCAGCACTTTGGGAGGCCAAGACAGGCAGATTACAAGGTCAGGAGATCCAGACCATCCTGGCTAACACGGTGAAACCCCATCTCTACTAAAAATACAAAAAAAATTAGCCGGGCGTGGTGGTGGGCGCCTGTAATCCCAGCTACTCGGAAGGGTGAGGCAGGAGAATGGTGTAAACCCAGGAGGCAGAGGTTGCAGTGAGCTGAGATCGCGCCACTGCACTCCAGCCTATGCGACAGGAGTGAGAGTCCGTCTCAAAAAAAAAAAAAGAAAGAAAAAAGTGACATTTCGGCAGGGCGCAGTGGCTCACACTTGTAATCCCTACACTTTGGGAGGCAGAGGTGGGTGGATCACTTGAGGTCAGAAGTTCAAGACCAGCCTGGCCAACATATAGTGAAACCCTATATCTACTAAAAATACAGAACAATTAGCCATGCATGATGGTGGGCACCTGTAATCCCAGCTACTCGGGGGGCTGAGTCAGGAGAGTCGCTTGAACCCAGGAGGTGAAAGTTGCAGTGAGCCGAGATCATGCCACTGCACTCCAGCCTGAGCGACAGAGTGAGACTTCCATCTCAAAAAAAAAAAAAAGTGAAATTTGAGTAAAGACCTGAAGGAGGTGAGGGGACAGACAGGCTATGCTCTTATGCAGCTTAGAGAAAGGTAATTCAGGAAGAGGAAACAAGAGCATAGACCCTGAGGCAGAAGTATGCCTAGTGTGCTCAAGGAACAGCCAGAGGCCAGTGTGCATGTTAGGGGGAAAGAGTGCCACAGATCTAGAGCTTTGAAGTTAAGATTGGTTTGGCTGGGCGCGGTGGCTCACGCCTGTAATCCCAGCACTTTGGGAGGCCAAGGTGGGCAGGTCATGAGGTCAAGCGATAGAGACTATCCTGGCTAACACAGTGAAACCCCGTCTCTACTAAAAATACAAAACATTAACCGGGTGTGGTGGGGGGCGCCTGTAGTCCCAGCTACTAAGGACGCTGAGGCAGAATGGCGTTAACCTGAGAGGCAGAGCTTGCAGTGAGCCGAGACTGCACTACTGCACTCCAGCCTGGGCTACAGAGGGAGAACAGAATAAAAAAAAAACAAAAGTAACATTAGTTTTTATTTTGAAAGAGAAAGGAAGCCATCTCCTCTCTTAATTTTCTATTAAAAAATATTAGGCATGCTTTTTTTTTTTTTTTTTTTAAGACAGTCTCGCTCTGTCACTCAGGCTGGAGTAGAGTGGCACAATCCACAATCTTGGCTCACTGCAACCTCCGCCTCCCGGGTTCAAGTGCTTCTCCCGCCTCAGTCTGCCAAGAAGCTGAGATTACAGATTCCACCACCCCTCGCTACTTTTTGTATTTTTAGTAGAGACAGGGTTCCAGCATGTTGACCAGCCTGGTCTCAAACTCTTGACCTCAGGTGATCCACCTGCCTTGGTCTCCCAAAGTGCTGGGATTACAGGCATGAGCCACCCAACCCAGCCACTCAGGCATGCTATTTGTCAAATTTTTTAAAAACTTTACATTGTAAAGCTCTGCCAAGAGCAATGGCTCACACCTGTAATTCCAGTGCTTTTGGGAGGCTGAGGCCAGAGGATCACTTGAGGCCAGGAGTTCAAGACCAGCCTGGGCAACATAGCAAGATCCCATCTCTACAGAAAAAAAAAATTGTGAAGCTCTACTAATCATATAATGGACACAAAGACAACTAGAACTGCCACTCTGAAATTTAACTTGTTAAGAGTTCATCAGGCCTTCAAGAAAAAAGTTATCTTTTCTCTTAACTCTCTGGAGAACAGCAACAGGATAAGAAAAATACAACTAAAAACTGAACTGAATTAATCTAACAGGCCACTTTTCACCACTATTTAAACTTTGTCTTTCCCGGCGCGGTGGCTCACGCCTACCACTTTAGGAGGCCTGTGGCAGGTGGATCACTTGAGCTCAGGAGTTCCAGACCAGCCTGGGAAGCAAGGTGAAACCCCGTCTCCACAAAAATCAGCCAGGAGTAGTGGCTCACGCCTCTACTCCCAGCTACTTGGGGGACTGAGGTAGGAGGATCGCTTGAGGCCAGGAGGCAGAGGTTGCACTGAGCCAAGAAGGAACCACTACATTCCATCCTGGGTGACAGACTGAGACCCTGTCTCAAAAAAAATACAACTTTTTGTCTTGCTACCCCAGCATCAAAAAGGGGTTGGGATGGGGTGGGGGAATATTGGTGGAAGAAAATGAAAAAAAAAAAAAGCATTAGGAAGAAAAGCCACAAATAATGCAACTGCAAATCTATCTAAAAATACAAAATGCTAGGAATTTGTGATATTCCTGAAATGAAACCTGTCACTTTCCTCCTTCCTTGAGTCTCCACGTGGCTTATGCACATAAGACAGGACTCAGGCTTCTCAGTCTTAGTTATCCATTTGAACAACACATGTACAAGGATATTCACCTAACTGGGATGTGAATTTAAACTTTTCCACTTTTCTTTCTTCCGTTTTAACGCAATTCTGGGATTGTTATTCAGTCATTTCTCCTCATTATCCAATAAAAATTCACTCTAAGAAAGAATTCCTGGTAGTTCCAAGACTAATGGCCACAAATGTTTAAAGATGTTAGCTCTACAGGAAAACGAATCAAAGCGTTTTCAGGGCCTCAAGTAAGTTATGAGCTTAGTGTAGGCCCAAGTTTTAAGCTATAGAAACATATCCCTGTATGTGCCAACTCAAATCCCCGTCCCTGTGATAAACCTGGAACACCAGTATGATTTTAAACACTTCTACACCTCTCCGTCCTATTTTTCCATGCTCCAAGCTCGAAGGAAAACCGCCACCCAAGAAACACACGGAGCTAGCCACCCCGAAGCACTACAAGGGCACAACAGTTTTTAGGTGCCCCCGCAAAGGCCACAGGTGGCGCCATCCCTCTGCCCCCGCACCGCCGCCCTCCGCCCTCCGACCCGCGCCCTCCGGCTTCTGTCCAGCTGCGCACACTTGGAACACTCCTTCCCCGGGCCATCCCACCCTGACCCATCGCCCCTGGGACCGGCTGCCCGGCGCGGGAAACCCAGGCCGCGGGGCCTCCTAGCGCCCGTCCGCGCGGCCGCCACGCCCCCTCCCCACAGGCCGTCCGGGCCGCCAGCCCCCTCGGCCGGGAGGTGGCCTCACCTCGCACGGGCCGTAGCGGGGAGGGCGCCCACGTCTCCGCCCGCCGCCCGGGCCCACGGCCGCTCGGCTGCGGCTCGGCCCCGACGGCCGGCGGCGGCGCGCTTCTGGGGGCGGGCTCTTCTCGGCCGGGGCTTCCCCGGGGCCGAGGGCTGGGAAACAGGGGGGACTGGGGCGGGGGAGGGGAAAGGGGCTTGGGAAGGAAGGGGGAGAGGGGAAGAAAAGGGGGGAACCAAACCCGGAAAGGGAGAAAAAGGGGGAGGGGAAATCAGAAGGGGAAGAAAAGCCCAGAGTCCGCCCCCCGCTGCGGCCTACGCGCTACGTCACTACGTCCGGCGTTGTCGTCACCGCGTCCTGCGTTCAGTCTGTCCCCGCTTCCTGCCTGCCCGCGTGCGCCTCAGCAGCCCTGCGGGGCCTACCGCCTGCCGCACGCACTCCCGCGGGCGCGCGCGCACTCGCACTCGCACTCGCTCGCTAGCCCTCTCTTCCCTCCGCGTTACCTGTGTCAGGACACCAATCCGGAGCCACTGGGAGCCTCGGTCCTCCTTAAACCCATCAAGTCTGTCAGATAGAATACCCTGGATTTCAATATAATATTAATAGTGATCATCCTAAAGTAATTTCAATTTACAGAGCACTTTCAAAACAGCCTTTCACTTAGGGCAGTAACTCCTGTACCAAAGAACGTGCACTCGGTATTCGCTGTACACATGGATAACTATAATTCAGGTAAATGTCCATTTTACAGATGAAAAAACCTGACCTAGGAGGAACTCAGCCTGTCCTATAAAGATCACATTCTTACCATCCTCCCTTCTCTAAGATACAGTTCTCAAAAATCATCTTAAGGCCGGGCGCGATGGCTCTGGCCTGTAATCCCAGCACTTTGGGAGACCGAGGCGGGCAGATCACGAGGTCAGGAGATCGAGACCATCCTGGCTGAAACGGTGAAACCCCGTCTCTATTAAAAATACAAAAAAATTAGCCAGGCGTGGTGGCAGGCGCCTGTAGTCCCAGTTACGCGGGACGCTGAGGCAGGAGAATGGTGTGAACCCGGGAGGCGGAGCTTGCAGTGAGCTGAGATCGCGCCACTGCACTCCAGCCTGGGCGACAGAGCAAGACTCCGTCTCAAAAAAAAAAAAAAATCTTAAATTTTCAACCTTCCCCGTTTTGTCCATTCTAGGCAGAATCAATTTAGTTATTGATTATGTGCGTGTGGATAATTTACTAACCAAACTCCCTCAAAGAAGCAATGTAAGCTGGGCGCGGTGGCTCAAGCCTGTAATCCCAGCACTTTGGGAGGCCGAGACGGGCGGATCACGAGGTCAGGAGATCGAGACCATCCTGGCTAACCCAGGTGAAACCCCGTCTCTACTAAAAAATACAAAAAAAAAAACTAGCCGGGTGAGGTGGCGGGCACCTGTAGTCCCAGCTACTCGGGAGGCTGAGGCAGGAGAATGGCGTAAACCCGGGAGGCAGAGCTTGCAGTGAGCTGAGATCTGGCCACTGCACTCCAGCCTGGGCGACAGAGCGAGACTCCGTCTCAAAAAAAAAAAAAAAAAAAAAAAAGAAGCAATGTAGTCTTTTGTAGAATTCGACCATTAGATATGTACCTTGCGACAGGAACTGCGGTAGGCAAAAAAAAGTCAAATAATTATAGTACAATTTAAGTGCTATAATAGAAAGGTTTCAGTGTGCTATGGAAATACAAGGAACAACAATTCATTCTTAGAGGTAAAAGAGGTTGAGTAAGTTACAGAGAAACTACAGGTGAAATTCCAGCTAATCTTGAGACTATAAATAGTTCACTAGAGAGGTAAGACTGGAGATTCCAGCAAAGTCATAGAGGCATGAAGTTCATCTTTCCTTCAAGGATGAGCAAGTTCCAGGTTGGTTGGCCTGTTTTTTTTGTTTGTTTTGTTTTGTTTTTGTTTTTGTTTTTGAGATGGGGTCTCACTTTGTCATCCAGGCAGATAGAGTGCAGTAGTGCAATGTCAGCTCACTGCAACCTCCACCTCCCAGGTTCAAGTGATTCTCCTGCCTCAGCCTCCCGAGTAGCTGGGACTACAGGCGCTCACCACCATGCCTGGCTAATTTTTGTATTTTTAGTAGAGACAGGGTTTTGTCATGTTGGCCAGGCTGTTCTTGAACTCCTGGCCTCAGGTGATCCACCCACCTCGGCCTCCCAAAGCGCTGGGATTACAGGTGTGAGCCACCTCTCCCAGCCCTCTTGCCTGGTCATTACTGCCTCCTGCCCCCAAATTCTCTCAACCCCCTGGAGAACAGCAACGGGGGAAGAAAAATACAACTAAAAACTGAGCTGAACTAATCTAACCTGCCACTTTTCACCACGATTTAAACTTTTTGTCTTGGCCAGGTGCAGTGGCTCACACCTAGCACTTTGGGAGGCCAAGGCAGGAGGATCGTTTGAGCTCAGGAGTTCCAGATCAGGCAGTGATGACCAGGAGGAAATAATAGTTAATATTTGTATTATGTGTATGTAAGTACAATATACAATGTGTAGCATTCTAGATCTACTGTTACTATCAAATCCTCAATAAAGTAGGTACTATTATTATACCTGTTTTATAGATGAGGAAACCTGAGGCACAATAATTAAACCAAAGTACTAGATTTATTTATTTATTTATTTATTTTTGAGACAGAGTCTTGCTCTGTCACCCAGGCTGGAGTGCAGTTGCATGATCTCGGCTCACTGCAACCTCTACTTCCCGGGTTCAAGTGATTCTCCTGCCTCAGCCTCTCAGGTAGCTGGGACTACAGGCATGTGCCACCACGCCCGGCTAATTTTTTTTATGTTTTTTTATTTTTTACTTTTATTTTTTGGTACTTTTAGTACAGATGGGGTTTCACCATGCTGGTCAGGCTGGTCTCAAACTCCTGACCGCAAGTGAGCCGCCCACCTCGGCCTCCCAAAGTGCTGGAATTACAGACGTGAGCCACCACGCCCCACCTACAAGCATGTTTTAAGGGCTAAAAAGAAGGGGACAGGGAGTGGGCTGATAAAAGTTGTCGGGTATTCTTGTTGGTTTACAGAAATAACATTGATTAGTGATTGGCTATACATTGTTAAGCTATAGGATCTAGGTTATAGTGTCCAGTGCAGCATTATTAGGTTAATTTATAGTTACTTGTGGCAATTGCTTGCTATTGCCACATTGCCAATTGCTTGATGCTGTTCATCAAGAGATGAATACATAGCTCAAAAGCAGGGAGTAGGACATGATTGCCGTCTCATTTTATTTATTTATTTATTTAATTAATTTTTTTTTTTTTTGAGACATGCTCTCACTCTATTTCCCAGGCAGGTGTGCTGCAGTATGATTACAGCTCACTGCACCTTCAACCTCCTGGGCCCAAATGATCCTCCAGTCTCAGCCTCCTGAGTAGCTGGGACTACAGGCACATACCACCACTCCCAGTTTCTTTTTATTTTATTTTTTTATTTTAGTATGTATAGGGTCTGGCTATGTTGCCCAGGCTGGTCTTGAACTCGTGAGTTCAAATGATTTGCCCGCTTTGGCCTCCTAAAATGCTGAGATTACAGGCTTGAGCCACCATGCCTGGTCTGCTGTCTCATTTTAATGTCTCTCTGAGCCTGATCATTTTAAAAGACTTGCATTTCCCAGATTAAAATTGTTTTCTTTTCTCAGTGCTGTGACACAGAATGAAAGCCTGAAATGTTTCTGAGACAAGTACAAGAACTGAAGAACAATAACCAAGAATACCTGGCTTTAAAACCTATACTCCTGGCCGGGCACGGTGGCTCATGCCTGTAATCCCAGCACTTTGGGAGGCTGAGGCGGGTGGATCACGAGGTCAGAAGTTCGAGACCACCCTGACCAACATGGTGAAACCCCGTCTTTACTAAAAATACAAAAATTAACTGGGAGTGGTGGTGCACACCTGTAATCCCAGCTACTCAGGAGCCTGAGGCAGGAGAACTGCTTGAACCCAGGAGGCGGAGGTTGCAGTGAGCCAAAATTATGCCACTGCACTCCACCCTGGGCGATAGAATGAGACTCCGTCTTAAAAAAAAAAAAAAAAAAAAAAAAAAAAACTCAAAACTTCTTTTCCAAGACAGATAAAAACGCCAAAGGGTGAGCAAATTTGGAACTGAAGGCCTTTGCCTACCTTAAGAGTTCCCTCTGAGAGCATCAAAGACATGGCTAGAACACTGTGCCTCCCTTCCCTTACCCTTCAGACTTCATGGTTTTGAGACCTCTTGGGCAAAACTCAACCAAGGCTAACAAATAAGGCTAGATTGAGAACCCCAGGGAGGGAGGATGGAGGGATGGGAATGGGCTTTGAGAAACACCAGGCAAAAAAGAATGCAACTCTCAATTGTTCATGCATGACAGTGAGCTAAAGTGCCTTGCCAATGACCCGTTCTTCTTTGAGAGTCTCCCTTTAACATTCTTTCCCAAAACCCGTGATCTGTGCCTTTCCCCCATCCCCAGGATTCCCAGCAAGGGTAGTGATCTGAGGAGAAATTTAATCTCTCACCTTTGTCCCCAGGTTTGGCAGCTCACATGGATAACAACTGTCTCCCAACATTGGCCCAGGGACATGTCTTTCCCTAAACAAACCAAACTCTCCTCACGTCCCCCACTCTGTACTTTCACTGACTATGCGTTGGCAGATTCTGCCAAGTTCTACCTGTAACTGGCTTCATTTTCAAGTCAGATGTTTGGCTGCTGCTCTGTCCCCTGCAACAAGGAGCCATGCCAGCTGGACACACACTTCTTCCAGGGCCTCTGGCAGCCAGGACAGAGTTGAGACCACAGCTGTTGAGACCCTGAGCCCTGAGTCTGTGTTGCTCAAGAAGGGCCTCCCCCAGCAATGACCTCCTCATTGCTTCTGGCCTTTTTCCTCCTGGCTCCAACCACAGTGGCTACTCCCAGAGCTGGTGGTCAGTGTCCAGCATGTGGAGGGCCCACCTTGGAACTGGAAAGCCAGCGGGAGCTGCTTCTTCATCTGGCCAAGAGAAGCATCTTGGACAAGCTGCACCTCAGCCAGCGCCCAACACTGAACCGCCCTGTGTCCAGAGCTGCTTTGAGGACTGCACTGCAGCGCCTCCATGGGGTCCCACAGGGGGCACTTCCGGAGGACAACAGGGAACAGGAATGTGAAATCATCAGCTTTGCCGAGACAGGTGGGTTCCTGGTCTGTAGCTTTTCCCCAGAACTTGACCTCTCAAGGAAAGGAAAAGTTTCCTCACCAGCCTTACCTCTGACTCCTTCCCCAAAAACCATCCAACCCCTGCTTCCCACGGGCTGTAATCTCCTTATCCCAGGTATCCCCACATCCCCCTGGGGCTCACTCTGGTAGCTCAGACCTGACCAGTAGGCAGCTGGAAAGCTGGTAAATTTCACTTCTTTTGAGACTGCCTGTCGTCATCTCCTCTGCCTCCTCTTTCTGCAGGCCCCACAAACCCACAGGCTGTGGTGTGAGCCCATCCACTTCCTGGGCCTGCACGCAGCGACTGGGAGGTGAGCAGTCTCTCTTTTCTTTGGCCCTAGGATCTAGCCCCTCCCTTCCCCTGTCCTCCAGATGCCTCATTTGAGTAAAAGAAGAAAAAATAAAACACCAGGACTACAATACCTCACTATATGTCATGTTCCCATTAGACCTCAGGTCACCATATCAGAAAACAGGGTCAAAATGGGACTCAGAAAAATGGATAAAGGGGCTGGGCACAGTGGCTCGTGCCTGTAATCCCAGCTATTCAGAAGGCAGGAGGATCACTTAAAGCCAGGAGTTCCAGACCAGCCTGAGCAACATAGCAAGACCCTGTCTTTTTTTTTTTTTTTTTTTTTTTCCCCAAGACAGAATCTTGCTCTGTTACCCAGGCTGGAGTGCAGTGGTGCGATCTCGGCTCACTGCAACCTCCACCTCCTGGGTTCAAGCAATTCTCCTGTCCCAGCCTCTCGAGTAGCTGGGATTACAGGTGCCCACCACCACACTCGGCTAATTTTTATATTTTTAGTGGAGACTGGGTTTCACCGTGTTGGCCAAACTGATCACTGATCTCAAACTCCTGACCTCGTGATCCTCCTGCCTCAGCCTCCCAAAGTGCTGGGATTACAGGAGTGAGCCACCGTGCCCAGCGACCGTGTCTCTCTTTTTTTTTTTTTGAGACAGAGTCTCGCTCTGTCGCCCAGGCTGGAGTGCAGTGGCGCGATCTGGGCTCACTGCAAGCTCTGCCTCCCAGGTTCACGCGCCATTCTACTGCCCCAGCCTCCCGAGTAGCTGGGACTACAGACGCCCGCCACCACGGCCAGCTAATTTTTTGTATTTTTAGTAGAGACGGGGTTTCACTGTGTTAGCCAGGATGGTCTCGATCTCCTGACCTTGTGATCCACCCGCCTCGGCCTCCCAAAGTGCTGGATTATAGGCGTAAGCCACCGTGCCCGGCCCGTGTCTCTTTTTAAAAAACTTTTTTTTTCTTTTTTTTTTTTTTGAGACAGAGTCTTCCTCTGTCACCCAGGCTGGAATGCAGTGGTTATGATCACAGCTCACTGTAGCCTCAACCTCCCAGGTTCAAGTGATCCTCCCACCTCAGCCTCCCAAGTAGCTGGGACTACAGGTATGTGCCATCATGTCTGGCTACTTTATTTTATTTTATTTTATTTTATTTTATTTTTTGAGATGGAGTCTCGCTTTGTCACCCAGGCTGTAGTGCAGTGGCACGATCTTGGCTCACTGCAAGCTCCACCTCCCAGGTTCATACCATTCTCCGCCTCAGCCTCCCGAGTATCTGGGACTACAGGTGCCTGCCACCATGCCTGGCTACTTTCTATGTATTTTTTAGTAGAGACAGGGTTTCACCGTGTTAGCCAGGATGATCTCGATCTCCTGACTTCGTGATCAGCCTGCCTCGCCCTCCCAAAGTGCTGGGATTACAGGCATGAGCCACCATGCCCAGCGTATATTTTTTTATAGAGACAGGATTTCATCACGTTGCCCAGGTTGGTCTTGAACTTTTGGGCTCAAGCAGTCCACTCGCCTCGGCCTCACAAAATGCTAGGATTACAGACACGAGCGACCGCCCCCGGCCTAAAAATTAGCTGGGTGCAGTGGAGTGCACCTGCAGTCCCAGCTGTTTGGGAGGCTGAGATGGAGGATCATCGAGCCCAGGAGTTTGAGACTGCACTGAGCTATGTTTGCATCACTACCCTCTAGCCTGGGCAACAGAGACCCCCATCTCTAAAATTAATTAAATATTAAATATTTAATTAATTTAATTAAAACGAGACTCCCTTTCAAAAAAAAAAAAGGGAGAAAGAAAGAAAATGCAAACTGAGCCCTTTGCAAGCTCTTTCTTAGGTCTGAAGACCCCTCCCATCTCTGGCCCCTCATTCCCTCTTGTTTTTTTGTGGTTTTTTTGAAATAGAGTCTCATTCTGTTGCCCAGGCTGGAGTGCAGTGGCATAATCTCAGATCACTGCAACCCCCGCCTCCCAGGTTCAAGCCATTCTCCTGCCTCAGCCTCCCGAGTATCTGGGACTACAGGCGAACGCCACTAAACCAGGCTAATTTTTGTGTTTTTAGTAGAGACGGGGTTTCACCATGTTGGCCAGGCTGGTCTGGAACTCCTGACCCCAAGTGATCTGCTCGCCTTGGCCCCCCAAAGTGCTAGGATTACAGGTACTGCACCAGCCCCCGCCTGTTTCAAGACCCAGCTTTGAACCGGAGCTAGATAGCCTGGGCTCAGATTCTTGCTCAGCCATTTATTAGCTGTTTGACCTAGTGGTTAATAGTTCTCTCATTTGTTAAATGGGATAGTTGACAGAATTAAAGGGCTAATACAGGTAAAGTACTTTGAATGTTAAAGTGGGAGGGAGCAGGAACTAGAGAGTAGATTTGGCGCCTGCCGATGAGGGAATTATGGTGAGCGTCCTCTTCTCTTGATAACCTTCCATGGAGGAAAGGGGCAAGGCAGCTCTCTAGAAATCTTTTATAAAGACACTAATCCTATTAATGAGGGCTCCACCCTCATTACTTAATCACCTCCCAAAGGCTCCGCTTCCTAATACCATCACATGGGGGTTAGGATTTCAACATATGAATTTTGAGAGAACATAACAGCCTCTCTCCATGAAGCCTCTTAGCATTCAATGGTCTATCCCAAGTTTCTTTAGAGAATGGTGGCTAGATTCCAAGAGGATAATTTCAATGTGTAAATTATTCTCAAGCTTCTGCATACACCTTGCTTACTAATATTCCATTGACAAAGCAAGTCATTGTAGCCAAGCCTAGAATCAATCACTGTGAGATGGAACTAGATGAAGGCGTGAAAGCCATGAGGTACTGTTTATTGGGGACTACCAATCTGGCAGTCTCCTGAAGTCTGCCCTCTGACCCCTAACAATTTATATCTCTCCCACAAGCAAAATACAATCATCCTCTCCCAGCCACCCCCATCAAACTTTCATCCCTTGGCCAGGCGCGGTGGCTCAAGCCTGTAATCCCAGCACTTTGGGAGGCCGAGACAGGCGGATCACAAGGTCAGGAGATCGAGACCATCCTGGCGAACATGGTGAAACCCCGTCTCTACCAAAAATACATAAAAAAAACTAGCCGGGCGAGGTGGTGGGCACCTGTAGTCCCAGCTACTTGGGAGGCTGAGGAAGGAGAGTGGCGTAAACCCGGGAGGCGGAGCTTGCAGTGAGCTGAGATCCGGCCACTGCACTCCAGCCTGGGCGACAGAGCAAGACTCTGTCTCAAAAAACAAACAAACAAACAAACAAAAAAACAAAAAACAAAAAAAACAAACTTTCATCCCTTTATGGCATCAGGATCAAGCTTGAAGTCCAGCATCTCATCACCTGAATTAGGTGCAAATATAGGTGAGGCTCCTCTGGTACATTTCTTCAGGTGCAGGGGCCTTCAGTGATGTCCTAGCGCCTGGCTTATTCTGACTTATGAAAGCTGATTGTGAACATCTCCCAACTTAGGATTCAGTGATGTCACATTAGCAGCTTGAAATCAGTCATGGTGGGAGAATTTATACAAAAGAAATTGACAAAGACTACGAATCAGGGCTTTTGATTTTTTTCCCTGGAAACCAGTTATTAAACATTTACCAGCATACCACTCTCTGTGTCCTAAAAATACAAGTTCTCCACCTCCCACGCACTTAACATACAATGCTGAGACAGGGACAGGATAAACATAATAGATACTCCTGTTCAAAATGGGATGTGGGAGAATAGGAGACACAGAGGAGTCACTGATCCGTAAAGCTTCTTATATTCAGCCGGGCAAATATCAGGTCCACTCCAAATCCAGAATTCCCTTGGTTAGTTAGGGCCTGGTTCTGCTCCCTGGTATTTCCAATTGTGCACTACTGCTCTCCTGGACTTCCAGATTCACCCTCTCAGCCCTTGGCACTCTACCTGCTGAGATGTCTTTCCTTTTAAATAGGAAATGATCTATGTTTGCGGCTGAGTACTTTTCTCAGCCTACTTTCTGCCCAGAGTTGGGGGCCCAAAGACCTCTTTTTATTTTGAATTGTCCCTTTTAGTCCAAACTGGTGCTGCTTTCAGTATTAAACTTCTCTTTTAAACTCTGTGGACCCTGTAAATAATAAATTGTAGTCTACTCAATTACACAGAAGGCACCACATTCTATCAAGACAGACCCTTATTTAGGCTACAAGTCTGTGTCATGGGATAACACCTTTAAGATGTTTAGAAGTGCATTTGTCTAGTTGTAAGGGTTAACAGAACATTGTCTTAAATTTTAAATCTCAAAAAATGTTAGATGTTAACAAACAAAAAGTTTTTTTGGTTTGTGTTTTAGAGATGGTCTCACTATGTTGCCTAGGCCGGAGTATAGTGGCTATGCTATTAGCAGCCTCAATAATATTGCATTATAGCCTCAAACTCCTGGCCTCAAGGGATCCTCCTGCTTCAGCCCTCTGAGTAGCTGGGGCTACAGGCATGTGTTCCCATGACCAGCTAACAAAAGATTTTATAGCTGACCCTTTATTTGTTTTGATCTTCACTCTGAGTCCCTGTATTACTGGAAATACCCTGGATTTGATTTTTGCTCTGAGGTAATTTCTTACTTTAAGAACCTTTTGTCAGAGAGGAAGAATGAAAAAGAATTTTTGTTGTTATGTTTCTTTTCTTTCCTCTACATGTACAACATGAAGAAAAAGGTTTCGTTTTGTTTTTTTTCTGAAAAATTAGCAACACAGAGTAAGGGGTTTTATTTTTTAATTTAGCAAGTGCTTTTAGAAATATTTTCTCTAAATTCTGTTTGAAAATTGAACAGTGCCTTTTTTTTTTTTTTTTTTTTTTTTTTGACGGAGTCTTGCTCTGTCGCCAGGCTGGAGTGCAGTGGTGCAGTCTCAGTTCACTGCAACGTCCGCCTCCCGGGTTCAAGCGATTCTCCTGCCTCAGCCTCCCAAGTAACTGGGACTATAGATGCACACCACCACACCCAGCTAATTTTTGTATTTTTAGTAGAAATGGGTTTTCACCATGTTAGCCAGGATGGTCTCAATCTCTTGACTTTGTGATCTGCCTACCTCGGCCTCCCAAAGTGCCGGGATTACAGGTGTTAGCCACCACACCCAGCCGTGGTTCCTTTTTTAGTTCATCACTCTCCCGAAATGCCTTATCTTAGGCAACTAAAATATACCAGTTGGCATTTTCAGCATTCTGCCTGGAAATACCATTAGCTAAATTCACAACTTTGTTAGATAGCTTTCCTGGCTTCTAAGTTACCACAGGTGAGAGCCAATACACAATACAAGTTCCCCTTTTTTCAGCTTCCAATAGCAATTTCCTCACTGTTCTTCCTTTAATAACAGTTTCTTCCCTATCCTTCTAACTTCTCCCTGCCACTCATTCCCGAAGCCAGTGCAACTGACCAAGCACAGTGGCTCATTCCTGTAATCCTGGCACTTTGGGAGGCCAGGGTGGGAGGATCACTTGAGGGCAGGAGTTTGAGACCAGCCTGGTCAACATAGCAAGATGTTTCTTATTAAAAAAAGAAAAAAAAAAAGCCGGGTGCTGTGGCTCATGCCTCTAATGCCAGCACTTTGGGAGGCTGAGGCAGGCAGATCACTTGAGGTCAGGAGTTCGAGACTAGCCTGACCAACATGGAAAAACCCCATCTCTACTAAAAATACAAAAATAGCTGGATGTGCAGGGCGCAGTGGCTCACACCTGTAATTCTAGCACTTTGGGAGGCCAAGGCGGGTGGATCACCTGAGGTCAGGAGTTCAAAATCAGCCTGACCAACATGGAGAAACCCATCTCTACTAAAAATACAAAAAATTAGCCAGGTGTGGTGGTGCATGTCTGTAATCCTAGCTACTCGGGAGCCTCAGGCAGGAGAATCGCTTGAACCCGGGAGGTAGAGGTTGCAGTGAGCCAAGTTCGTGCCATTGCACTCCAGCCTGGGCAATAAGAGTGAAACTCCATCTCAAAAACCAAAACATAGAGGCTTAAAACAACATATTCATTATTTCTCATGATTCTTTTTTTTTTTTTTTTTTAGATGGAGTCTCACTCTGTTGCCCAGGCTGGAGTGCAGTGGCGCAATCTTGGGTCACTGCAACCTCCGTCTCCAGGGTTCAAGAGATTCTCTTCCCTCAGCCTCCCGAGTAGTTGGGATTATTGGTGCCCACCACCATGCCTGACTTTTTTTGTATTTTTGGTAGAGACAGGGTTTCACCATGTTGGACAGGCTGGCCTTGAACTACTGACTTCAAGTGATCCACCCACCTCAGCCTCCCAAAGCTTATAACCCTGGGATTACAAGCATGAGCCACTGCCCCCGGCCACTCGCATGATTCTGTGGCTTGACTGTGCTTATCTGGACAGTTCTTCTGCTCCATGTGGTGTAGCTAAGGTCTCCCATGCAACTGCATTCAGCTGGGGACTCGGATGGGACTGGAACCTGTAAGATGGTCTCTAATCCTCCAAAGTCTCTCTCCACATGACTTCTCATAATTTAGTAGTCTAGCTCAACTTCCTTTAAATCACTGTAGCTGGCTTCCAAGAGTGGAATGCCTCAATATGTAAGTGCTCAATAAACACCATGCTTGCTAATGTCTCAGTGCCCAAATCATGTCACATGACTAAGCCCAGAATTAATATGGAAAGGGACTGCACAAAGCCGTGAATATTGGGAGGTGTTGACCATTGGGGCCAACCATGTAATAGTCTACTACAGCCCCTGTTGGTCTTGTGTTTGCCTGCCATAACTGGAGTGACTTAAAAGGTACTAACTGCAGGGTGCTTTGTGACCTAGCAAGAAAAAGATTCGTTGGGCCAGTCAGACTCTATTAGGATTTTGGAATTGGGACACTGGAAGATCTGCTCACTTAGGAGGAGCTGAGCAAAAGGTCGTGTAGACTTGGGACCTGGGCCACAATTTTGGTACCTGAGGAAGCTGACAAGGAGGTAGAAGTAGTAGACCCACAGAGAGAGGAGAGTGGAATTGACTTATCTAGAGAGAGAGAGAGAGATGAGAGAGATCTTGTTGGCTCTGAGAGCTGTCAAGAACAGCGTTATTCCTGCTGGGCACGGTGGCTCACACCTGTAATTCCAGTACTTTAGGAAGCTGAGACGGGCGGATCACCTAAGGTCAGGAGTTCAAGACCAGCCTGGCCAACATGGGGAAACCCTGTCTCTACTAAAGATACAAAAAATTAGCTGGGCGTGGTGGCAGGTGCCTCTAATCCCAGCTACTTGGGAGGCTGAGGCAGGAGAATCGCTTGAACCCAGGAGGCGGAGGTTGCAGTGAGCCAAGATTGCGCCACTGCACTCCAGCCCAGGCGACAAGAGTGATACTCCATCTCAAAAAATAAAAAGAACCTTATTCCTGACTTTCTAATTTACATGAAGCCTAGTTGAACTTCATATCCTGCCTTTTGAACCCATGAGAGTATCAGTTGACTTCCCATAATAAAGCACTGTTTTTGTTTTTTTTTTGAGACAGAGTCTTGCTCTGTTGCCATGCTGGAGTGCAGTGGCGCGACCTTGGCTCACTGCAACCTCCGCCACCCTGGTTCAAGTGATTCTCCTGCCTCAGCCTCCCGAGTAGCTGGGACTACAGGGGCATGCCACCATGCCCAGCTAATTTTTTTTTTCTTTTTTTGAGACAGAGTTTCACTCTTGTCCAGGGTGGAGTGCAATGGCGCGATCTCAGTTCACTGCAGCCTCCGCCTCCGGGTTCAAGCAATTCTCCTGCCTCAGCCTGCCGAGTAGCTGGGATTACAGGCACGTGCCACCACACCCAGTCAATTTTGTATTTTTAGTAGAGATGGGGTTTCTCCACGTTAGTCAGGCTTATCTGGAACTCCCGACCTCAGGTGATCCGCCTGCCTCGGCCTCCCAAAGTGCTGGGATTACAGGCATGAGCCACCACACCTGGCCTCATAAAGCATTTTTTACTTAAAAAAAAAAAAAAAAAAAAAAGTAGCTAAGGCCAAATTACAATGGGTATTTAACTGCGTCCTAAAAGAGTTAGGACTTTATTAACTAATAAGGTTTTTGAGACAATGAATTTTATGATCCATCCGTGTTTTGAGAAAAGAATTCTGATGTTAACATAAAAGAATTAAAGAAATGAAAGACCATTCAACAAGTATTCTGTTTGTTTGTTTGTTTGTTTGTTTGTTTGTTTGTTTTTGAGATGGAGTCTGGCTCTGTCACCCAGGCTGGAGTGCAGTGGTGTGATCTCTGCTCACTGCAACCTTTGCCTCCCGAGTTCAAGCAATTCTCCTGCCTCAGCCTCCTGAGTAGCTGGGACTTCAGGTGCATGCCACCACACTCAGCTAATTTTTGTATGTTTAGTAGAAACGGAGTTTCACCATGTTGGCCAGGCTGATCTCAAATTCATGACCTCATGACCTCAAGTGATCCACCCATGTCGGCCTCCCAAAGTGCAGGGATTACAGGTGTGAGCCCACCACACCTGGTCTCAACAAGTGTTTATTGAGTGCTTACTAAATACCAAGTACTAGGGATACAATGGTGAACCATACAGGCACAACTGCTGTTTTCATGGAGCTTACGTTCTAGCTGCAGGGAAGAAGGAGGGGTAGGAGAAATTCTTAGTAAACAAATGCACGAAGAACCACACTGGACCGGGCTTGGTGGCTCATGCCTGTAATCCCAGCACTTTGGGAGGCCAAGGCAGAAGGATCACAAGGTCAGGAGTTCGGGAGCGGCCTGGCCAACATGGCAAAATCCCGTCTTTATTAAAAATACAAAAATTAGCAGGGCGTGGTGGTACATGCCTGTAATCACAGCTACTCGGGAGGCTGAGGCAGGAGAATTGCTTGAACCGAGGAGGTGGAGGTTGCAGTGAGCCAAGATCGTGCCACTGCAATCTAGCTTGGGTGACAGAGCAAGACTCTGTCTCAGAAAAAAAAAGAACCACACTGATTACAGAGCATGATAATGGCTATGCAAACAATTAAGCAGGATGATGTATTAGAGAGATGGAGGTAGAATTGAAGGCTACTTTTATTTTATTTTATTTTATTACGTTTTATTTTATTTTATTTCATTTTATTTTATTTTTGAGACAGTCTCGCTCTGTTGCCCAGGCTAGAATGCAGTGGCATAATCTTGGCTCACTGCAGTTTTGACCTTCTGGGTTCAAGTGATTCTCCCAAGTAGCTGGGATTACAGGTGTGTTGCTCCGTGCCCAGCTATTATTTATTTATTTATATATTTTTTTACTTATTATAGAGACAGGATCTCACTATGTTGCCCAGTTGGTCTCAAACTCCTGGCCTCAAGCAGTCCTCCCACCTTGACCTCCCATAGTGCTATGATTACAGGCATGTGCCACCACGCCTGGCTGAAGGCTGCTTTAGATAGATTAGGAAGGAAGCCTGAAGCCTTTCTGAGGAGGAGACATCTGAACTGAATGCCAAAAAGAAATCAGTCATTCAAAGATCTTGGAAAGACGTTCCAGGGAAAGGGACTAGCAAGTGTAAAGGCTGTGAGATGGCTTTATGTTTGGTGAATCTGAGGAACAGAAAAAGGCCCCGTATAGGCAGAATGTAGTAGTTAAGTGTCAAACAAGTTTTCTATTTCAAGGAGTTTAGATTTTATCCAAAGAGCAAGGGGAAGACTTCGAAGTGTTTTAAGCTGAGAAGATAAAACTAATCAGATTTATAAGAAGATCACTGACTGATATTTGGAGAACGGTTTGGAGGGCAAGAGTGAATCACTTGAGTGAACGAAAGCTATAGTTAAAGAAAAAGATGGTTGTGAGTTGGACTAATGTGTAGTAGAGGAAGTGGGGAGAAGTGAAATTGTATTATGAATTAGAAGTAGAGTTGAGAAAACTTTCAGATAATTTCAAAGTAGGGGATAAACACGATCAAGATTTTGCCTTAAGCAATGCATTTACAGAGGAGAAGTTTGGAGAAGGGACAGGTTTGGGTTGGAGGGATACATTTAGACTTCCTTGTACAGGATTGAGGTGTGGCCCATTGACTCATGCCTGTGATCTCAGGCTGAGGTGAGAGGATCACTTAAGGCCAGAAGTTCAAGACCAACCTGGGTAGCATAGTGAGAATCGCCCCCAACTCCAAGTAAATTTGTTTTTTTTTTTTTTTGGAGACAGAATCTCGCTCTGTCATCCAGGCTAGAGTGCAATGGCACGATCTCATCTCACTGCAACTTCCGCCTCCCAGGTTCAAGCGATTCTCCTGCCTCAGCCTTCCAAGTAGCTGGGATTATAGATGCCTGCACCATGACTGGCTAATTTTTGGTGGGGTTTTTTTTTTTTTGAGAGAGAGAGTCTCGCTGTGTTGCCCAGGGTGGAGTGCAGCGGCGCAATGTCAGCTCACTGTAACCTCCGCCTCCTGGGTTCAAGCGATTCTCCTGCCTCAGCCTCCCGAGTAGCTGGGAATCCCGGCTGATTTTTTGTATTTTTAGTAGAGACAGGGTTTCACCATGTTGGCCAGGCTGGTATCGAACTCCTGACCTCAACTGATCCTCCTGCATCAGCCTCCCAAAGTGCTGGGATTACAGGCATGAGCCACCGCATCCAGCCTAATTTTTTGTATTTTTAGTAGAGACAGGGTTTTGCCACGTTGGTCAGGCTGGTCTTAAACTCCTGACCTCAGGTGATCCACCCACCTTGGCCTCCCAAAGTGCTGGGATTACAGGCGTGAGCCACCACACCCGGCCTAAAAAATTTTTTTAATTACAAAAAAGAAGAGATTGAAATATTATTGGATGTCCAAGTCAAGTATCAGATAGGCACTTGGACATGCAAGGCTAGGGTTCAGGGAGAGGTCAGGACCAGAGATATACATTTGGAAGTGATCTGCATATAGGTGGAATTGAAAGCCATGGAATGGATGATCATTCTGGGAGAGGGTATAGATAGAGAAGAGGAGGGAGCTTAGGACTTGATTAATTGATTGATTGATTTAAGACAGGGTCTCACTTTGTTGCCCAGCCTGGAGTGCAGTGGTACGTTAATGTCTCACTATAGCTTTGATCTCCCAGGGTCAAGCAATCCTTCCACCTTAGCCCTCCCTAGTAGCTGGGACTACAGGTGTACACTACCACACCTGGGTAATTTTGTATTTTTTGTAGAGACAGAGTTTTGCCAAGTTGCCCAGGCTGATCTCACTGATCTCAAACTCCTGGACTCAAGCAATCCATCCACCTCAGTCTCCCAAAGTTCTGGGATTACAGGTGTAAGCCACCACGCCTGGCCTGACTTCCAACATTTAAAGGTTAGGCCAACAAAGAGGAGCTGTCAATAGAGGAGAAAAAGATAGAGTGACCAGTGTTATAAAAGCCAGGAGAAGAAAATATATAAGAAGGAGGGAGTGGTTAACTGTGTCAAACACTACTTAAAGGCCAAGTCAGATGAATATAAATGGATAGATTTGCTGTGGAAGGTGTTGGTGATCTTGACACGTGCAATTTCTGTAGAGCGGAGAGAACAGAAACCAACTAAGATGTTCAGTAAGGAAGGTGAGGGATGATAAGAGGCAACTGGGCAGTAGTAATAGGGATATAAAGAAATGTGCAGACATTAGAACAATTCTGGTGAGACAAGGTATATGGGGAGTGAAGAAAGTAATCATAGAGTTGTTTGTTTGTTTAAGCAGAGCCTTGCTCTGTCACTCAAGATGGAGTGCAATGGTGTGATCTCGGCTCACTGCAACCTCTGCCTCCCAGGTTCAAGCGATTCTCCTGCCTCAGCCTCCCAAGTAGCTGGGATTACAGGCGCCCACCACCATGCTTGGCTAATTTTTGTATTTTTAGTAGAGATGGGGTTTCACCATCTTGGCCAGGCTTGTCTCAAACTCCTGACCTCAGGTGATCCAACTGCCTCGGCCTCCCAAAGTGCTGGGATTACAGACGTGAGCCACCCACCGCACCTGGCTGATCATAGAGTTTTTACAGGTGATAAGGAGGGTAGTGGCACCACCAAGAATGGAAAGGGGGTATATAGGAAGGAAAATAATGATTTTTCAGGTTGAGAAAAATTGATTAAAAATATATATATACATATTGGCCAGGCGCAATGGCTCACGCCTGTAATCCCAGCACTTTGGGAGGCTGAGGAGGGCGAATCACCTGAGATCAGGAGTTCAAGACCAGCCTGAGATCACATGACTGCACTCCAGCCAAGGCGACAGAGTGAGACTCCATCTAAAAAAAAAAAAAAAAATTGTGTTGCTTGACCATGAGTCTAATTAAGAGCTACCTTAATGTGAACTGGAAGGAAATGGAAGTCCAAGACAGACCTTGGAAAACTCTGATATTGAAGGGATGGTCACAGAAAGAAAAGCCAGCAAAGAAAACCAGGGAAGAATTATAACAGAGTTGTATCATGGAAGCCAAGAGAGAAAAGATTTTCAGGAAGGAAAGGATTGTCAACAGTGCTGTCTTAGTCCATTTTGTGCTGGTATAACAGAATACTGCAGACTAGGTCATTTATAATGAGCAGAAATGTATTAACTCATCATTATGGTGGCTGGGAAGTCCAAGATCAAGGGGCTGGCATCTGGCGAGGGCCTTCTTGCTTCTCACTGTGTTATTCCATGGCAGAAGGGCAAAGAGAGGGTGGGGCTGAGGAGAATTAAACTTATCCTTTTATAAGGAACCCATTCCCAAGATAAGGGCATTAATCCATTCATGAAGGTGGTGTTCCCATGACCCAAACACCTCCCATTAGGCCCCACTTCCCAACACCACTGCATTGGGGATCCAGTTTCCAGCACACGAACTTTGGAGGACGTGTTTAAACTGTAGCAAATGCCAAGTGCTATAGACAGCTCAAGAATGCTGAGTATAGAGAAATAGTTGGTAGAAGTGACACTCAGAAGGCCACAATGACTGGCGCTTCTTATGTCCACAGGCCTCTCCACCATCAACAAGACTCGTCTTGATTTTCACTTCTCCTCTGATAGAACTGCTGGTGACAGGGAGGTCCAGCAGGCTAGTCTCATGTTCTTTGTGCAGCTCCCTTCCAATACCACTTGGACCTTGAAAGTGAGGGTCCTTGTGCTGGGTCCACATAATACCAACCTCACCTTGGCTACTCAGTACCTGCTAGAGGTGGATGCCAGTGGCTGGCATCAACTCCTCCTGGGGCCTGAAGCTCAAGCTGCCTATAGCCAGGGGCACCTGACCCTGGAGCTGGTACCTGAAGGCCAGGTAGCCCAGAGCTCAGTCATCCTGGGTGGAGCTGCCCATAGGCCTTTTGTGGCAGCCCGGGTGAGAGTTCGGGGCAAACACCGGATTCACCGACGAGGCATCGACTGCCAAGAAGGGTCCAGGATGTGCTGTCGACAAGAGTTTTTTGTGGACTTCCGTGAGATTGGCTGGCACGACTGGATCATCCAGCCTGAGGGCTACGCCATGAACTTCTGCATAGGGCAGTGCCCACTACATGTAGCCGGCATGCCTGGAATTGCGGCCTCCTTTCACACTGCAGTGCTCAATCTTCTCAAGGCCAACACAGCTGCAGGCACCACTGGAGGGGGCTCATGCTGTGTACCCACAGCCCGGCGCCCCCTGTCTCTGCTCTACTATGACAGGGACAGCAACATTGTCAAGACTGACATACCTGACATGGTAGTAGAGGCCTGCGGGTGCAGTTAGTCTATGTGTAGTATGGGCAGCCCAAGGGGGTGTGGGAAAACACTCCCCCACAGAAGTGCACTTCCTTGAGAGGAGGGAATGACCTCATTCTCTGTCCAGAATGTGGACTCCCTCTTCCTGAGCATCTTATGGAAATTACCCCACCTTTGACTTGAAGAAACCTTCATCTAAAAAGAGTCACTGTACCATCTTCCTGACCACTACCCTCTTTCCTAGGGCATGGTCCATCCCACTAGCCTCACGTGCTTAACCCCGACTCCAGGGACTCAGACCCATCTCCAACGATGAGCAAGGCCATCTGGTTCCCAGGCAAAGACACCCTTATCTCACCTTTAATTGACCCCATAACCCACTATGCCTTCCTGTCCTTTCCACTCGATGGTCCCCACTCCAAGATGAGTTGACACAGCCCCTTTCCCCGATTTTTGTGGATCTCCAGAGAGCCCCTTCTTTGGATTCACCAAAGTTTAGATCACTGCTGCCCAAAATAGAGGCTTACGTACCCTCCTCTTTGTTGTGAGCCCCTTTCCTTCTTTCTTGTCCAGGTGAACTGCTAAAGGTCTCTTTGCATACCCTCATCCATTTTTTGTCCTTCTCTGCCTTTCTCTGTGCCCTTAAGAGCTGACTTGCCTGAGCTCTATCACCTGAGCTCCCCTGCCCTCTGGCTTCCTGCTGAGGTCAGGGCATTTCTTATCCCTGCTCCCTCTCTGCATAGGTGCCATGGTTCTCTGTAACTGTGGCTATTCTGTGTCCCTACACTAGTAGCCTGGCTACCCACTTCCATGGCCCCAACTCTGCCTACATTCTGCTATCACTGTTTCAACACTAGGGGGTCCTAAAGGCTTTCTATCTTGCTAGTCCCTGGGGCCTCAACATCTCTTACTGGTTCCCTTAACTCTGCCTATACCTCTGTAAATAATTCCTTCACTAAGTTCTCTTGATGAAGCAAAACCAGACAGCTGAATGGTCCTCTATCTCCTACAAGGGCCCTAACTGGCACCCCAGATGACACAGAACCTGCCTGCCTATGCTGTAGTCTGCCTACTCTGCTCTCTCTTCACATGGTCTCCTCAGGACTGAGCTATTGTATCCATCTCACACTTTATGCCTCTTCTTTCTTAGGCACCGATACTTAGTCACCCAGTAAACTGACCAGCTGTGGGCACGCAAGCGTGGGAGGCAGAGGCACGCTCAGAGCTGCCCGTCAGGACCTCTGACTTGCCTTTCTTTCACCCGCCCGCAGTGCTCCACCCAGGAATCCTGCCTGGAATCTGGAATAGGCAAGGGCTGCTGGAGTGGGACAGGGAGAAGAGGAAGGCCTGGATGAGGAGAGGGTGGCATTTGCTCTGAGACTGGGTCTTCTTTAGACCTTTGCCCTTCCTCCCCCACATCTCCTCCCTTTGGCTGGACAGTCCTGAACCACGAGGTCGATATTGTCTGCAACCCAAGGCCGAGTTTGCGCAAAACCCATGTGTTCTTTGGTAAATGTGATGTCTGTGTTTGCTCAGCTTATAACCCCCTCCTATGAGGGTAAGAGGTCCCTGAAATAGGAACCCTAGAGGAGAAAGTCTGAAAAGGACTGCCTGGGGGACTGTAAATCTGAGCTCAAGGGCTTCCTGAGCAACCCATGGATGTTATTCCACCTTTGACTTGAGGAGACCTTCACCTAAAGAGAATCTAAGGAGGCCTTCTGGTGTCTCCCCCACACACCCCCGGCCCCCAGATCTAACCTCCTTCCCAACTACAGCTTAGTTCCCAGGGCCAAGACTGGGATAAGGCAAAGTGAGTCATTCACCTGGCGGGGGTGCTAAATTTTAAGGGGGTGGTGAAAAATTTATTAATCAAGATAGGACTTTAATGTAATTTTTTAAAAGTCAAAATTAATGCAAAAAATCCATGATGAATAAAATAGCCTCCTTTTTTCTTTTTTTTTTTTGCGACGGAGTCTCACTCTGTCACCCAGGTTGGAGTGCAGTGGCGCAATCTCGGCTCACTGCAAGCTCCGCCTCCCGGGTTGACGCCATTCTCCTGCCTCAGCCTCCCGAGTAGCTGGGACTACAGGCGCCCGTCACCACGCCCGGCTAATTTTTTGTGTTTTTAGTAGAGACGGGATTTCACTGCATTAGCCAGGATGGTCTCAATCTCCTGACCTCATGATTCGCCCGTCTCGGCCTCCCAAAGTGCTGGGATTACAGGTGTGAGCCACCCACCGCGCCCAAAATAGCCTACTTTTAAATAAAAACAGGATCATCATTATTCCCTTTCTGTTTTGGCTCTGCCTTTTGTAAAAAGGGGAAAGAGTGGGTCTGCCTCCTTCAAACATTTTCTCCTAGAGCTTCCTAGCTCCTACCTCTGGACTCCTTCAGGCTTTTCTCATTTGAGCAAGATAACCACTCCCGTTTCGCTTATTCTACTTCCTTACCCACCCCCAAGCCTGTCTTCTACTTCCTTACTCACCCCCAAGCCTATCGCTATCCCCCAGCCCCCAACCAGGTTGGTGGTAGGGCAGGCAGTGAGGCAGATGGCTGGGGTATTTATAACCCAGGAGCACTTCTTGGGAAAAGTGACTAAGATGCTAAGAGCGTATTTATAGCTGAGCTCTGACGTAAGTGTCAGTGGGGAGGTAGGGCCAGGCCAGGCGCAGCAGCAAGGAGGTGGGAAGAGCTGGAAATTGGGGGCACTTGACAGTGAGGGTGGGGAGAGATGGGGTCAGTGACTCCTGCAGCCACTTCTTGTCACTTCCCCGACTGCCTACTGATACCAACAGGTAAGCCTTCTGAGGCACCACCATGGATAGATACCTCTGCTTTGCCGACCCGATGTTCCAGACCAGAGCGGGTAGAAGGCTGTCATTTACCAGCCCGACCAACAGAATGGGAGTTGGGAGCTGAGAACACTGGACAGAGCTCTTGAATGTGTTTCAGAACGTGGGGAGAAATGAAGGGTGGACAGGAGGATCTAAGTGTCTCAGTGCGCCCCCACCCCACTCCACCCCCACCAAATAGTGCCCTGAGGTTCTAGGAAAAGCCTGGTACATCACCAAGCTCCATTGACACGTGTTTGTATGAGGAAGTCCAAAACCAAAGGTAGCAGTGATGTGGATCCTGAAGACAGTCTCTCTTCTCTGGCAGTGTGATGGGGAAAGAACAGAGGAACCAGCGTGTCCCTGTCTCTTGTGGGTGAGGCAGGGTCCCCAGAGGGAGAGGTCAAGGAGCACTCTTCATTGCTGCATTTCCCAGAGCTGCCCCTTCCCTGTCCCTGGGAAGCTCCAGCCAGCTACAAGCCAGCTGCTGTCCAGAGGCACGGCACTGCCACATGGTGGACACTGGTGGTACTGGGGCCCAGCCTTCCAAGTAGGACCCCAGTTCCCCAGATCTAATAGTCTCTCTTGACAGCCCCCATCATCTAAATAGAGGGGAGATGAACAAAGTGGAGTAAGGACGCATTTCCAAATCACACCCACTTCCCCCACAGCTTTCTCCCCGTCAAGCTTCTTGGAGAAACTAAGGAGAAAAGCTAGCATGAGGCCCACCCTCATGAATTCAAGGTGGAGGGGTCTGGGTCCCCCCGTTTAAAGCCAGTGAGGACTGGGTGCAGTGGCTCATGTCTATAATCTTAGCACCTTGGGAGGCTGAGGTGAGAGGATCGCTTGAGATCACCCTGGGCAATACAACAAGACCCTGTCTCTACAAAAGAATAAAAAATAAATTAGCCTGGCGTGGTGGCACGCACTTGTAGACTTAGCTACTCTGGAGGCTGAGGTGGAAGAATCACTTAACCCGGGAGGTCGAGGCTGCAGTGACCCAGGCCACCACACTCCAGCCTGGATGACAAAGTGAGACCCTGTCTCAAAAATATAAAAACTAAAATAAAAAATAAAGCCAGTGAGGAAATGTGGTCAGGACGGCTGAGACTGGGAACCAAGAACTGCTGTACTTGCCTTGCTTTGTTGTCAATAGCTCTTAAAGCTCCATTTTCTACCCCCATTAATAGGCCTGAAGGGTGGTGCAGTGGCTCACGCCTATAACCTCAGCACTTTAGGAGGCTAAGGCAAGTGGATTGCTTGGGCCCAGGAGTTCAAGACCAGCCTGGGCAACATAGCAAGACCCCATCTCTATGAAAAATTTAAAAATTATTCAGGTGTGGTGGTGTGCACCTGAAGTCCCAGCTACTAAGGAGGCTGAGGCAGAACGATTGCCTGAGCCCAGGAGTTCAAGGCTGCAGTGAGCAATGATTGTGCCACTGCACTCCAGCCTAGACAACAGATTGAGACCTTACCTAAATAAAATAAAATAAAATTTAAATTCCAAAAATTTAAGAAAAAAAAGACCTGGCACTACTTCTAGGATGCCCCAAATTTAGGCAACTCTCACAGTCACTTGAAAGAGAAGTGGCAGCTGGGTATATGCCCTCCCAAGTGTCATGCCCCTTGACAGTCCTGGTGGACTCTGCCCTGTGCAAGATTGCATCACCACCACCACCACCTCTCTGGGCTTCCCCAGACATCACAGGAACACATTCCCCACCCCAACCCCCCTGCTCTGGCCCTCCTCCACATCATGCTGCAGGCCAACTGGACTCTGGGCAGCCAGCACAGGCAGGGTCAGGGGGTGACTTCTGTGCCTCGTGGCACTGCCATCTGGGCCTGAGCAAGAGAGTTCCATTCTCCGACCCACCCAACCCCTCACCCCTGTCCCAACATCAATGCTAGAAATAAAGAGACCAGAATTTTCCTTCTAGCCTAAGGGCCCCAGAGAAATACCCACTGGAGCTCACAGCTGCCTCATGGAAACTGCTGCAGCAGTGGTGAAGCTAGAAAGACTAGAGGTATGAGGGAAAATTGCCCTTCCCCACCTGGCTCATAAGGCGTTCCCTCCCCCGAGTTCCAGACCTTGGGGACTGAGCATGTGAAATCATCCTCTTTCTTGCATCATGCGTGTCCACATTGCACCCCCCCACCCCCATACCCCTACTTCAGGCCCAGTCACCATGGCCAGATGGTGAAACCTGAGCTGGTGGGGAGGAGGACCTCCACCCCCTGCAGGGGCCTGATGGGCAGCACAGCTGGCCAATCCTGGGACTCAGAGGGTAGGTCGGCTGGCTGACCACTAGGTTTGGAAGCCCCAGGCAGCTGGCTCTAAAGAGGCCCCAGGTCAGTAGCCAGACATGAGCTGTGAGGGTCAAGCACAGCTATCCATCAGATGATCTACTTTCAGCCTTTCTGAGTCCCAGGCAATAGAAGACAGGTGGCTCTACCCTTGGCCAAGGGTGGGTGTGGCAGTGGTGTCTGCTGTCACTGTTCCTTCATTGGCCCCCAGCAATCAGACTCAACAGACGGAGCAACTGCCATCCGAGGCTCCCGAACCAGGGCCATTCACCAGGAGCATGGGGCTCCCTGATGTCCAGCTCTGGCTGGTGCTGCTGTGGACATTGGTGCGGGCACAGGGGACAGGGTCTGTGTGTCCCTCCTGTGGGGGCTCCAAACTGGCACCCCAAGCAGAACGAGCTCTGGTGCTGGAGCTAGCCAAGCAGCAAATCCTGGAGGGGTTGCACCTGACCAGTCGTCCCAGAATAACTCATCCTCCACCCCAGGCAGCGCTGACCAGAGCCCTCCGGAGACTACAGCCGGGGAGTGTGGCTCCAGGGAATGGGGAGGAGGTCATCAGCTTTGCTACTGTCACAGGTGGGTGATGGAGAGAGCAACAGGCAGAGAGCAGACAGGTAAAGGGAGGCAGAAGGGGAGCCTGGCAGGAGCACCAGAGGGAGTGGGGTGTGGCAGGAGAAGGAGGAGGTGGGGCAGGGACTGGTTACAGAGGACACAAAGCAATATCTACTTTTCTAAAGGTGGGTTCAAGGGAGATCAGTGGGCAGGGCTCGGGGAGTCTCAGAGGAGAGCTTCATCTCTGCTCACATTTTCTTTCCCTTCTCTGTCTTTTGGGCAGACTCCACTTCAGCCTACAGCTCCCTGCTTACCTTTCACCTGTCCACTCCTCAGTCCCATCACCTGTACCATGCCCGCCTGTGGCTGCACATGCTCCCCACCCTTCCTGGCACTCTTTGCTTGAGGATCTTCCGATGGGGACCAAGGAGGAGGCACCAAGGGTCCCGCACCCTTCTGGCTGAGCACCACATCACCAACCTGGGCTGGCATGCCTTAACTCTGCCCTCTAGTGGCTTGAGGGGTGAGAAGTCTGGTGTCCTGAAACTGCAACTAGACTGCAGACCCCTAGAAGGCAACAACAGCACAGTTACTGGACAACCAAGGCGGCTCCTGGACACAGCAGGACACCAGCAGCCCTTCCTAGAGCTTAAGATCCGAGCCAATGAGCCTGGAGCAGGTCGGGCCAGGAGGAGGACCCCCACCTGTGAGCCTGCAACCCCCTTATGTTGCAGGCGAGATCATTACATAGACTTCCAGGAACTGGGATGGCGGGACTGGATACTGCAGCCCGAGGGGTACCAGCTGAATTACTGCAGTGGGCAGTGCCCTCCCCACCTGGCTGGCAGCCCGGGCATTGCTGCCTCTTTCCATTCTGCCGTCTTCAGCCTCCTCAAAGCCAACAATCCTTGGCCTGCCAGTACCTCCTGCTGTGTCCCTACTGCCCGAAGGCCCCTTTCTCTCCTCTACCTGGATCATAATGGCAATGTGGTCAAGACGGATGTGCCAGATATGGTGGTGGAGGCCTGTGGCTGCAGCTAGCAAGAGGACCTGGGGCTTTGGAGTGAAGAGACCAAGATGAAGTTTCCCAGGCACAGGGCATCTGCGGCTGGAGGCATCAGATTCCTGATCCACACCCCAACCCAACAACCACCTGGCAATATGACTCACTTGACCCCTATGGAACCCAAATGGGCACTTTCTTGTCTGAGACTCTGGCTTGTTCCAGGTTGGCTGATGTGTTGGCAGATGGGTAAAGCATTTGTTCTAAAGGGGTCTACTCAGAAAGCATGATTTTCCTGCCCTAAGTCCTGTAAGATGTCAGGGACTAGGGAGGGAGGGAGGGAAGGCAGAGAAAAATTAGCCTCTCCCAAGATGAGAAAGTCCTCAAGTGAGAGGAGGAGGAAGCAGATAGATGGTCCAGCAGGCTTGAAGCAGGGTAAGCAGGCTGGCCCAGGGTAAGGCCTGTTGAAGCGCCTTAAGGGAGGGTCAAGAGGGAGATGGGCAAGACGCTGAGGGAGGATGCTTAGAGGACCCCCAGAAACAGGAGTCAGGAAAGAGAGGTACTAAGCCTAAGAAGTTCCCTGGTTTTTCCCAGGGGACAGAACCCACTGGGAGACAAGCATTTATACTTTGTTTTTTCTTTTCTTTTTCCTTTCTTTTTTTTTTTTTTTTTGAGACGGAGTCTCGCTCTGTCATCAGGCTAGAGTGCAGTGGCACGATCTCGGCTCACTGCAAACTCCGCCTCCCAGTTTCAAGTGATTCTCCTGCCTCAGCCTTCTGAGTAGCTGGGATTACAGGTGCCCACTAATTTTTGTATTCTTAGTAGAGACGAGGTTTCAACATGTTGGCCAGGATGGTCTCGATCTCTTGACCTCGTGATCCACCCGACTTAGCCTCCCAAAGTGCTGGGATTACAGGCGTGAGCCACCGCACCCGGCTTATACTTTCTTAATAAAAAGGAGAAAGAAAATCAATAAATGTGACTCATAAAGAAGGGTTCAGGTGATGGTCCGGAGCAACAGTTCTCCAAGTGTGTTCCGTAGGCTTCTGGGAGGTCCCTCTTCAGGGGTGTCCACAAAGTCAAAACTATTTTCATAATAATACTAACATGTTATTTGCCTTTTGAATTCTCATTATCTTAAAATTGTACAGTGGAGTTTTCCAGAGGCTGTGTGACATGTGATTACATCATCTTTCTGACATCATTGTTAATGGAATGTGTGCTTGTATAGTCTTGTGTTAGTCTTTTTCAGTTTTAATTTCTAATGTAGTGAATGATTTTTTTTTTTTTTTTGAGACAGAGTCTCACTCTGTCACCCAGCTGGAGTGCAGTGGCGTGATCTCGGCTCACTGCGACCTCCACCTCCCAGGTTCAAGCGATTCTCCTGCTTCAGCCTCCCAAGTAGCTGGGACTACAGGTCTGCGCCACCACGCCCAGCTATTTTTTTGTATTTTTAGTAGAGACAGGGTTTCGCCATGTTGGCCAGGCTGGTCTCGGACTCCTGACCTGAGGTGATCTGCCTGCCTTGGCCTTCCAAAGTGCTGCAATTACAGGTCTGAGCCACCGTGACTGACCTAATGACTTTTAAGAGTATAGAGGAAACCAAAAAGTTTGAGACTCACTGGTCTACAGAACTGGGTGGGGAGAAGAAAGTAACGTGTTCTAAGAGAGCTCCTCTTGCTGGGCACCAGTGGTCCCAGTTACTTGGGAGGCTAAGGTGGGAAGACCGCTTAAACCCAGGAGTTCAAGGCTATGATCACACTTGTGAATAGCCTCTGCACTCCAGCCTGGGCAAATAGTGAGACCCCATCCCAAACAAAAATAAATGCATACATACCTACATCCATAAATAGCTCCTCTGGAAGAAGGGGCTTGAGGCTGGGACAGGAGCATGTGGGGTGCCTTTTTTTCAGTGACCATTAGTCTGGTCTGATTAAGCTGGGTCTCTGACCTCCTGGGGATAACTAGTCTGGGTCAAAGTCCCTGACCTCCTCCTACCTTCACCTTTTCTTTTCCCCCTTGACTCTCAGACTGAACAGTTAACCCACTGACCTTCCAGACCCAAGGGGGTGGTTCTTGGAAGCAGAGCTAGAATGTGGGAGGTCTGCCTGTGAGGTTGAAAAAAAGGGGAGCGGGTGCTCCTTTTCTCTATCATGCTTTCTCCTCTTTCTCATAAAAATCAGAGACTGAAATGCTGCCCCTCCCCTATATCCAGTCACGATGGCAACGCAAATCTAAAGAGGCAGAGCACTTGCCTGTCAGGCAGTACCGCTGGGCATAGCAATCTCTGCCTCTCCGTTTCTCTGAGCTCACCTATCCACCTCCTGGGCTTCTAAATGGGCTTTAGTGAGGGGACCTGTCTGGGCTCCTCCTTCAGCTCCCCCAGCTCTTCTGCTTCGACTCCGAGCGGGTGTCATGTGTGAGAACGGCCAGCAGAGGGAGTAGAAAGCCTGGAAGAGCGGCTAGAGCCTGCAGTGGCGTGGTGCAGAGGGGCCTCAGTCTCCAGAACTTCGAGACGCAGAGCCGGGGTTCCCCGGAAAGGGGCTTCAGTCCCAGTGCTCCTTGGTGACCTCATGAACACACACCCTGCATCCAGAGCCTCAGCCGCTGCTCCTTGCTTTTATGCTCCAGAGACTCCTCACCTTCTGCCAGAGCCCCCAACCCCTCAACTTGATTTGCCCCAAACCCCAGCTCTGCCCCAGCAGCTCCAAGTTCCATCCAAAGGGTGAGGCCTGCCGATAAACCACAGGATGACAGAATGCTCAGTTAGCACCAACCAAAGGCGACTACCCCACCTCCACTATTATCGTTCTCGGTTGAACTCCCCCTGCCCTGCAATATTTTCCTCAATCTGGTTGTGGGAGCCTCTTTGGGACCAGCCGATCCAAAAATCCAAGCCGGGATTTACTACCTACCAACAGCAGCGTGTTCAGCGGCGGGGGGGGGAGGGGGTTGGGGGGGCGTAGGCAGTATAGGGTCCCTCAAGGGAGGGGGAGGATCCTGGGGGTCCTGGGGGTGCAATAAGCCCGGCACCCCCTCTCTTGCTTCCAGCTACCCCGCCTCATCCTCCAGAACGGCAAGAGGGAGGGAAATAGAAGGGAGGTGAGGGGCGAGCGGGAAGAGCGGCGACGCGCCAGCGGCTGGAGCGAGAAAAAGTTTTTGCAAAAGGGAAAAAAAAAGTTTGCGCTTCTCGCGGGTGGTCCGGGCTTGCGGCCCGGCGGGCTGGGCCGGCGGGAGGGCTGGGGGCCAGGTTGGGGGGGTGGGGGTGGCATCGAGGCTGCGCTGCCGTGGCCCTCTCCGCCCCCCCTCCCCACCGCACACCCCCCAGCCCAGACTCCAGCCCTGGACCGCGCATCCCGAGCCCAGCGCCCAGACAGAGGTGAGAAGGAGGGGCAGGCGGGGGACCACCTGGGAGCAGTGGGGGAGGGGGCCTGAGGGGATGCTCAGCTTCCTAGGGACTCATCCCAGACCCGGGACATAGAGGCAAAATAGGGGTGGGAGAGTCTGGAGTGAGACATTAGAAACTCCAAATTTATCACTTGTATCTTTCTCTAAATATTCTTTTTCTTCCTTTTTTTCTTCTGTCAGTCTGTGTATCTCTGTCTCAGGGAACCGTGGGTCTTTGTCTCAGCCTCTCCTATATATTAGAAATATCTCACTTTCATGCGGTTGAGCTGAAGAGGCTGGAGGGATGGCTAGTTGGAGGTCTGCGTTGTAGAGAGGGAACTCCAGGTGTGTGTCTGCGCGTGGGGCAGGAAGACGTCAGTGTTCCTGAAAGGAGGGGACTGCAAAGGAGGGAGCTCCAGGTGGGGTGGGGACGGGTGTGTGGGAGGCAACAGAACTACTAGGGGCCAGCCAGGCTTGAATCCTTGACCTGTCTTGTGACAGATGTGCCAGTGGATGCTTGTGTTTTGGGGGAAAGGAGTGTCTTCTGGACTAGGAAGGGGTCTGGGAGTGGGGGCTGTCCAAGGTCTAGTGAAGGCCCTAGAATGACTCCAGGCAATTTTGGACTCCTGAGTCCCAAGGCCTGTGGGCAAGGCGCTCAGGAGGAGCCGGGGAGACCTTGTCTTGACCCTCTGACCTTAGGACCACCGGGGCAGCGGGAGCCAGCGGCAAGGAGACCCCTACCGGGGCTGGGCGGGACCACTGGCCACTGCCAGCCTGTGTATCCCCGTTGGCCCCCCGCCCAAACGGGAGCTGGGGATCGAGGCCCCTCCTCCGGCTCAGACCACCCTGCCTGCCCTTGCTCCCCGCTCTGAATCCTCTTTCAGGCCCCATGACCCCGAAACAATCAGCCCTGGGCAGCTAGCTTTCGGGACAGGATTAGGGAAAGGGGACCCCGTAGAGCCTGGGGACTGAGGGTTTTAGGGTTCTGGAGAGCTGGGGTCTTACAGGGTAGGTCTTTACGTTCCAGTAGAGGGAGAAGGCGGACGGTTTCCCGGGGGAGATGTAAGGGTCGGAATAAGGGTGGTTTTCCCTAGGGGGCGGGGTCCAGAGACCTCTCCCCCTCCACCATTATCTCCCTGGCATCCCCGCCCTTGACGTCACCAGGGGGTTCCCGGGGGTCTGGAGGGGTTAACCCTTGGGAAGCCAGTTGCGATAACCAGGAACCTAAGGTGTCCTGGCCACTCCTCCTCCCCATACACACCTAATTTTATTGACCCAGTCACTTTCTCTCCTTTCTCTCCCCCATACTTTCTGGATTCTTCTCCCTTTCTCACCTCATCAACGGGAACCCCCCACTCTCCAGTAGTGCCCCCCTGGGCGCCACTGCCTGCTTTCCGGATGCGCTGAGAGGAGGAGGGAAGAATGTGTCCCGCCCCTCAGCCCCCACCCCTACGGCTCGCTCGACTGGGCTCCCGGGGCGGGCGGGGGGAGCAGAGCCGTCTGCAGCCAGTGCCTGCGGCGGCGACTTGGGTGGGCCGAGGAGGCACGGGGGCGGGGAAGGCGGGACCGGGAGTAGGGGGGCGGAGCCGACTCCTGGGAGTTGGGGAGCGGGGGTGCGAGGGGGACGCTGGAAAACAGGGAGACACCGAAGATGGTTTGGGGCTCCGGCAGGGGATCCCTAGAGCTCCCTGTCCCATCCCGAACTCTCACACCCCAGAAAAACTTTACCGAAGCTAAAAAAGTTGGCAACATTTTCCTTTTACTAGTCTGAAGGGGAGATGTGGGTGGGCTGTGGCACGCGTGGGCGAGGAGGGATGTCGCCCCATTTCCTTGGAGGCTCTTCGGCGGCTGGGCAGTAAGATGACTGAGTAGGCAAGTTTGGGGGAGTCTCTAGTGTTTGGGGGATCATTTGCGAACTTGCCTCCTTCCCCTGGGTGAGTCATAGAGGGAAGGAGGCGGGAGAAGTGTCCCCCCTTCCAGCTGCCAGCCAGCTGTGCCCCCCGCCCCCAACATGCCAAGGTCGAGTTGGGAGGTCTTGGATGCGGGATCCGCATCTCGGCTGGAAAAGGAGGAGTTAGGAAGGGTACAGCCCAGGCTGCCGGGCTCGGACTGGGTCGCGGGGTCCGGGTTCCGCTCCCCATCTCACCCCGCCCTCACCCTAAATCCCAGCATCCCGGGATCACCCACCGCGCCGGCGGGCCCGGCCCGCTCCCGGTGGTTCTCCACCCCACCCCGCCCCACCCCACCCTTATTCTCGGGAGACCGGAAAACCCGGGATGGAATCAAAACTGGAGTTTGGAGAGAAAAACGAACCGCAGCACCTTCTTCCTCGCTGCTCTTTTATAACGACGACATTGTTTTTTTCATTCTCTCAAGTCTCCCCTCATACTTTCTTTCCTGTTCCCCCAAAACAGAGACCAAAAAGATTAGTTGGACCCGATTTAAACTACCCCAGAATAACACCAGCTTTCACCTTTGTACTCAACAGACTCAGGAGACCCCTCAGGAACCTTACCTCCTCCTCCACACAGTTTTCTGCCTAAAAGAAGAGGGCAGATCGCTTGTGCTGCCTCCTGGCCCCACCTGCCTCTCTGTCGGGACTGTGGCTAGGGCTCCCTCTGCTGGACACTGCAGAGATTGTACACGGGCTGTCCCTGAAGAGGGGTATGAGAAGAGAAACAGGCTCAAGCAGAGCGGCCCAGTGCTTGAAGTCAGATTCATCACACGTATTCTTCCATCCCACCCCTCAAAGCCGGCCCAGGGTTAGAACAAGAAGAATTAGAGGGTCCATGTTACTAAAATAACTTGAAGTTAATATAGGCACAATTAATCCAAAACATGCCCTCTCCACACAGGCAAAGCTCCCACCAGTTCCCAAGAAGATCCCCAGACTACACAGACTATAAGACTCCCTCTGCCTCTCTGGGACATTTCCCCTTACCCCTTGCCTGGCTGAGTGACGCTTTTTTTTTTTTTTTTTTTTTTTTGAGACGGAGTCTCACTCTGTCACCCAGGCTGGAGTGCAGTGGTGCCATCTCAGCTCACTGCAACCTCTGTCTCCCGGTTCAAGCAATTCTCCTGCCTCAGCCTTCCGAGTAGCTGGGATTACAGGCACCCACCATCATGTCTGGCTAACTTTTGTATTTTTGTAGAGACGGGGGTTTCACTATGTTGGTCAGGCTGGTCTTGAACTGACCTCAGGTGATTCGCCCACTTCAGTCTCTCAAAATGTTGAGATTACAGGTGTGAGCCACCGTGCCCGGCCCAGTGATGCTCTTTTCAACTCGATTTCCGTGGCAGATGTCTTAGAGGGGCTGGGGACACCAGGGATGCTGTGCCCAGGATTCAGTGCCTGAGACTGCTGTCTGACCGTCTCTATTTGCCTCCACCTTCATAACTACCTTCCCTTTCTGCAGTGTCCCCACACCCTCCTCTGAGACGCCATGTTCAACTCGATGACCCCACCACCAGTCAGTAGCTATGGCGAGCCCTGCTGTCTCCGGCCCCTCCCCAGTCAGGGGGCCCCCAGTGTGGGGACAGAAGGTCAGTGTATATACCAATTCCTGGGCCTTGAGGATTTGGCAGATCTCCCACTTGGGCCCATCCCCGCCCCATGCCAGTTTCCTATCTACAAGATTTGAGGCCCCATGTCATATGGACCTGGAATCCTGGGATCAGGTCCTGCCTGGGGTTTTAAGGTGAGGCTTACATGTCCTCCATTCCCATTCCAGCTGTCTCTTTTTTCTAGGACTGTCTGGCCTGCCCTTCTGCCACCAAGCTAACCTCATGTCTGGCCCCCACAGTTATGGGCCAGCCAGAGAGACCAACAGCTGCACTGAGGGTGAGGACTCAGGCAACACCTCTCCCCTTTCTGCCCCTCTCTGACTTGTTCTGAAAGAGAAAGTGGGAGGGCAGGGGATCTCACTTGGAGGAGGAGATGTTTGGAGATGTGAGGTGTCAGAGCACCATCAAGAAATCACAGATGGGGCTGGGCGTGGTGGCTTACGCCTGTAATCCCAACATTTTAGGGGGAGGCTGTGGCAGGAAGATCGCTTGAGGTCAGGAGTTCAAGACTAGCCAGGCCAACATGGTGAAACCCCACCTCTATTAACAATACAAAAATTAGCCGGGCGTGGTGGTGAGCACCTGTAATCCCGGTTACAGGGGAGGCTGAGGCAGGAGAATCACTTGAATCCAGGATGCGGAGGTTGCAGTGAGGCAAGATGGCACCACTGCCCTCCAGCCTGGGTGACAGAGTGTGACTCTCTCTCTCTGTCTCAAAAAAAAAAAAAAAAAAAAAGTCACAGATAGGATCAGTAGGGCAAAGCAGAATCAAGTCTCATTGGTTTTGCCAAGTCAGGACCTATAGGTTAGGTGTGTGGAGAGACATGCCCCTTTACCATATCCATCTCCCCTGTCTCCTGCCCCAGGCCCACTCTTTTCTTCTCCCCGGAGTGCAGTCAAGTTGACCAAGAAGCGGGCACTGTCCATTTCACCTCTGTCGGACGCCAGCCTGGACCTGCAGACGGTTATCCGCACTTCACCCAGCTCCCTCGTAGCTTTCATCAACTCGCGATGCACATCTCCAGGAGGCTCTTATGGCCATCTCTCCATCAGCACCATGAGGTGCAGTCAGCCCCGGGCCAAGAGGCCCCTAAAGCCCCTACCCAAGTCCATTAAAAGTCTCAAGCCCTCAAACCACCTGACCCTATTTGAATCCTTGTCATTTCAAGGGCAACTCTCCTCAGTACTTCCCTGGGACTGCCTCAACCACTTAAAATCCCAAGTCTTCCAGAAATCCTCCAAATAGCCCAATCCCTCCTGAGACTTCCAGATTGTCTTAAGTAACTGCGTTCTCTCCTCCTCAGCCCATCTCTGGGATTCCCAGCCCAGATGAATCACCAAAAAGGGCCCTCGCCTTCCTTTGGAGTCCAGCCTTGTGGTCCCCATGACTCTGCCCGGGGTGGGATGATCCCACACCCTCAGTCCCGGGGACCCCTCCCAACTTGCCAGGTGAGAGTCCCCATATTGCTACCTGATTTCCCTTAGCTCAGGGTGGGTGGGTGGTGGATTTTGTAGGGGAAAGGTGAAGAAGGACAAGGGTTATAAGTTTTCAGTACTAGAAAAGTAAAGAGGTGTGGATGCTGGGGTTCACTCCTTGCAGTTGAGTCAGACACTTCCAAATGGGATCTTTTGCCCATCCCATTCACCAGTGTAGTCTGAGGAGGAAGTCCCTTCCAAACCCAGGAGGTTCCAGCTGCTTGGGTGGGGGCACTTAGGGCAGGAAGACCTGGCTTGGTTTCCTCTTCCTTCTGCTGACTTCCACCCTCATCACCGTCACCTCTTCCCCTGGGGAAGCTGAAGTCTGAGCTGGACATGCTGGTTGGCAAGTGCCGGGAGGAGCCCTTGGAAGGTGATATGTCCAGCCCCAACTCCACAGGCATACAGGTAAGGGGATGGGCGGGAGCTTTACCTCTCGGACCTGAGCAAAACTAAAGCTGTCACCCAAGTGACCCTAAGATTGCCTCTCTTGCCCTAGGATTCCCTGTTGGGAATGCTGGATGGGCGAGAGGACCTTGAGAGAGAGGAGAAGCGTGAGCCTGAATCTGTGTATGAGACTGACTGCCGTTGGGATGGCTGCAGCCAGGAATTTGACTCCCAAGAGCAGCTGGTGCACGTGAGCCCCAGGGGGTAACAGGAATGGCTAACCGAAAACTTTAGGAGATTCTGAGTGGGACATGGTAGAATCTGGCTGAGGGCAGGAGGTCAGAGGAGACTGAGGTTGAATGCTCAGTTGGGTAGGCAGAAGCTCAGAAGTTGCAACTTTGCCTTAGGGAGCTGGAAGACCTGAGATGTGAGATATGATATTGTTCCTGCCTCTTCCTCCTTGAGTTGGAGTCGTGGAAGAGGAACAGGGAGTGGAGGGAAGGTCTGTTCTGGACCTTGGGGGCATGGCGGAGCCTCGGAGAGCCTTTGTATCTTCTCCCTCAGCATATCAACAGCGAGCACATCCACGGGGAGCGGAAGGAGTTCGTGTGCCACTGGGGGGGCTGCTCCAGGGAGCTGAGGCCCTTCAAAGCCCAGTACATGCTGGTGGTGCACATGCGCAGACACACTGGCGAGAAGCCACACAAGTGCACGGTGAGGCACCAGGGTCCCAAGTCCAGGGTCTCTTCCTAAATCGGGGCTCTCCAAGGTAGAGCCCAAGGCAGACTTTTGCTTTTGTAAGTCCTTTCTTCCATAAACAAATATTAAAAATAATGTTTGTGCGACTGTGTTGGCATAAAGATGAATATAATGATATATATAAAAACACTCTTGGATGTAAAAGCTCATTTTTTTTCCGCTTGATTTTAAAAGAAATTAAACAGGCCAGGCTGGGCGCAGTGGCTCACGCCTGTAATCCCAGCACTTTGGGAGGCCGAGGCGGGCAAATCACAAGGTTAGGAGTTGGAGACAAGCCTGGCCAACATGGCGAAACCCTGTCTCTACTAAAAATACAAAAAATTAGCTGGGCGTAGTGTCGGCCGCCTGTAATCCCAACTACTCGGGAGGCTGAGGCAGGAGAATAGCTTGAACCCAGGAGGCGGAGATTGCAGTGAGCCGAGATCATGCCACTGAACTCCAGCCTAGGCGACAGAGTGAGACTCTGTCTCAAAACAAACAAACAAAAAACAGGCCGGGAGCAGTGGCTCACACCTGTAATCCCAGCACTTTGGGAGGCTGAGCCGGGCAGATCACAAGGTCAGGAGTTCGACACCAGCCTGGCCAATATGGTGAAACACTTTCTCTACTAAAAATATAAAAATTAGCTGGGCGTGGTGGCGTGTGCCTGTAGTCCCAGCTACTCGGGAGGCTGAGGCAGAAGAATCACTTGAACCCGGGAGGCGGAGGTTGCAGTGAGCCGAGATGATGCCACTGTACTCCAGCCTGGGCGACAGAGCAAAACTCCGTCTCAAAAAAAAATTTTTTTTAAAAAGACATTAAAACATGTTCGTGGGCCTCTTAAAGTATTGTCGGCCTTCAGTACTGTGCCTATTACTCTGCCTAATGGATAAACCCTGCATCAAGGACAACAGCCCATTCCCCCAAGATGACCCCATCTTGGGACGGCGTAAGATCCCTATGCAGGGAAATCTGCCCTGGCTTGGTCAGAAGATGCTCTAGCATCTTTATATTCCCACAGAGAGAGTGCCTCCAACTGCTTCCCTTCCCCAAGTTCTTACCTGCCCTTGTCCCCTAGTTTTGGGAATTCTCTCAAAGCCCCAGTGCCTTTCATCTTGAGTTATATTCTCTGATGTGTGTCCTTTTGGAGACTGAGGATTCCTTCCATCTCCATGTCCTCTGTCTGAGAACTATCCTTTGACCCCCGCATGTCCCCCAGTTTGAAGGGTGCCGGAAGTCATACTCACGCCTCGAAAACCTGAAGACGCACCTGCGGTCACACACGGGTGAGAAGCCATACATGTGTGAGCATGAGGGCTGCAGTAAAGCCTTCAGCAATGCCAGTGACCGAGCCAAGCACCAGAATCGGACCCACTCCAATGAGGTGAATGCCCCAACTAAGAGACCTTCCCCTCTTGAGAAGCTACCTACCAGGGAGATTGCCCCATAAGAAATCCCTTAGCCCAGCACCCACTCCACAGAGGTGAGTCCCTCTCCCCACATAATTCGCCCAGAAAAGGCTTTTCTGAAACCCAGAATTTTCACTTAACCACTCCTCCTACCTTTAACCTCTAACCAGCCAAAGGGCTAACCTAAAATATGCCATCTAGAGGAGACCCCTGATCCCTCCATCCCCTGGATTTATGGGACCTCACAGCCCTGGGTTCACCTCATCTTTCCCAGGCTGTCAGTTTTCCTAACCCTCCACTTAATCTCTGCATCTTTGACTCCCACCCGAGGCCTCCACCCTCGTTACTTCCTTTGGTGCTGTGTGCTCCTCCCCTGCCCCCCGTGTTGTCATCACTTTTTCCCATTTCTTCTGCATTCTTCCACTTTGATCCATTTGCCTCTGTCTCCACTCTGCACTCAACAGAAGCCGTATGTGTGTAAGCTCCCTGGCTGCACCAAACGCTATACAGATCCCAGCTCGCTGCGAAAACATGTCAAGACAGTGCATGGTCCTGACGCCCATGTGACCAAACGGCACCGTGGGGATGGCCCCCTGCCTCGGGCACCATCCATTTCTACAGTGGAGCCCAAGAGGGAGCGGGAAGGAGGTCCCATCAGGGAGGAGAACAGACTGACTGTGCCAGAGGGTGCCATGGTGAGAGAGCCCAGGCAACCCTCACTTCCATACCCCAGCCCACCCTGTGGACATCTTTCTAGTTACTTCCCAACCCATCTGTCCCCTCCTATAGCAATCACTCTTCTGTGACCAGTCTGCCTGTCTCTTGTCTTAGTGTTGCTCTTTGGGCTTCCCCAAATCTAGAGATTTTAGAATCTTTCTCTTTCTTTCTCTCTCTCTCCTTCCTTCCTTCCTTCTTTCCTTCCTTCCTTTCTCTCTCTCTCTCTTTCTCTCTTTCTTTCTGACAGGGTCTTGCTCTGTCACCCAGGCTGGAGTGTAGTGGCATAATCATAGCTCACTGCAGCTTCGAACTTCTGGGCTTGAGTGAGGCACTACAGGTACACACCATCATGCCTGGCTAATTTTTCTTCTTTTGTAGAGATGGAGTCTCGCTATGTTGACCAGGCTGGTCTCAAACTCCTGGCATCAAGCGATCCTCCCACCTCAGCTTCCCACAGCGCTGGGATGAGCCAATGCATCCAACTCAAACTCTTTCTTAAATAGCGCTTAGTATATGTTCCAAGCCTTTTACATGTATAATTTCATGTACTCCTCACAGCAACTTCATGAGAAAGGGACTCACTCGTCCCATTTTCAGATGAAGAAACTCAGGCATAGAGAAATAGCCCAAGGTCATAGAACTAAGAGCAAGAATTTGAGTCCAGCCAGTCCGTGCTCCAGCCTAAGTTCTTCTCATCAAACGTCTCACATTCAGTTTGCTCCCCTATCTCTTACCTGCTTAGCCCTTTCTACACTTACAAACTTCCTTGGAACCCCAGCAGTCACTGGGACACAGGCTTCAGCCACTCATCAAGTTGAAGGAGCTGTGGGGAAGGGTGTTGCCCTCAGACCTCATCTTCTCCACAGAAGCCACAGCCAAGTCCTGGGGCCCAGTCATCCTGCAGCAGCGACCACTCCCCGGCAGGCAGTGCAGCCAATACAGACAGCGGTGTAGAAATGGCTGGCAATGCGGGGGGCAGCACTGAAGACCTCTCCAGCTTGGACGAGGGGCCTTGCATTGCTGGCACTGGTCTATCCACTCTTCGCCGCCTTGAGAACCTCAGGCTGGACCAGCTGCATCAACTCCGGCCAATAGGGACCCGGGGTCTCCAACTGCCCAGCTTGTCCCACACTGGTGAGACCTGGGTGTGGGAGGTGTGGCTAAGGTGAGATCTGGACCTGCCCTGAGGTTGAGAGGAGGAAGTCACCCTTGAGGGCTGCCACGTGGCACTTTTGTATAATTAAAAAAAGATCTCCTTCCTCAATACACTTTCCGTTTATCAGAAAATAGTTGTGATGTACAAATACACAAAGGCTAGCCAGACATGGTGGCGGGCACCTGTAATCCCAGCTACTCAGGAAGCTGAGGCAGGAGAATCACTTGAACCTGGGAGGAGGAGGTTGCAGTGAGCGGAGATTGCACCATTGCACTCCAGCTTGGGCAACAAGAGCAAAACTCCGTCTCAAACAAAACAAAACAAACAAGTATGCAAAGGCTATGATACGAATGCTGTTCCCTAGGATTGTGCAGCATACAACCTGCACAACTGTTCATAGCAACCCTGAATCTTTGGTAACCCAGAAACAGAATAGACATGGAAGTAGTAGGAGACAGAACTGACTGGTTAGGGATAATGAGCTTATCCCTGGGAATCTAGGACAAGGCTGTTGCATGGAGGAGGCAGGGTGAGATTTAGAGACTCCTTGACCATCCTACCTTTTCTCCCCATAACTTGCAGGTACCCCTGTGTCCCGCCGCGTGGGCCCCCCAGTTTCTCTTGACCGCCGCAGCAGCAGCTCCAGCAGCATCAGCTCTGCCTATACTGTCAGCCGCCGCTCCTCCCTGGCCTCTCCTTTTCCCCCTGGCTCCCCACCAGAGAATGGAGCATCCTCCCTGCCTGGCCTTATGCCTGCTCAGCACTACCTGCTCCGGGCAAGATACGCTTCAGTCAGAGGGGGTGGTACTCCGCCCACTGCAGCATCCAGCCTGGATCGGATAGGAGGTCTTCCCATGCCTCCTTGGAGAAGCCGAGCCGAGTATCCAGGATACAACCCCAATGCAGGGGTCACCCGGAGGGCCAGTGACCCAGCCCGGGCTGCTGACCATCCTGCTCCAGCTAGAGTCCAGAGGTTCAAGAGCCTGGGCTGTGTCCATACAACACCCACTGTGGCAGGGGGAGGACAGAACTTCGATCCTTACCTCCCAACCTCTGTCTACTCACCACAGTCCCCCAGCATCACTGAGAATGCTGCCATGGATACTAGAGGGTTACAGGAAGAGCCAGAAGTTGGGACCTCCATAATGGGCAGTGGTCTGAACCCCTATATGGACTTCCCACCTGCTGATACTCTGGGATTTGGGGGACCTGAAGGGGCAGCAGCTGAGCCTTATGGAGCGAGGGGTCCAGGCTCTGTGCCTCTTGGACCTGATCCACCCACCAACTATGGCCCCAACCCCTGTCCCCAGCAGGCCTCATATCATGACCCCACCCAAGAAACATGGGGTGAGTTCCCTTCCCACTCTGGGCTGTACCCAGGCCCCAAGGCTCTAGGTGGAGCCTACAGCCAGTGTCCTCGACTTGAACATTATGGACAAGTGCAAGTCAAGCCAGAACAGGGGTGCCCAGTAGGGTCTGACTCCACAGGACTGGCACCCTGTCTCAATGCCCACCCCAGTGAGGGGCCCCCACATCCACAGCCTCTCTTTTCCCATTACCCCCAGCCCCCTCCTCCCCAGTATCTCCAGTCAGGCCCCTATACCCAGCCACCCCCTGATTATCTTCCTTCAGAACCCAGGCCTTGCCTGGACTTTGATTCCCCCACCCATTCCACAGGGCAGCTCAAGGCTCAGCTTGTGTGTAATTATGTTCAGTCTCAACAGGAGCTGCTGTGGGAGGGTGGGGGCAGGGAAGATGCCTCAGCCCAGGAACCTTCCTACCAGAGTCCCAAGTTTCTGGGGGGTTCCCAGGTTAGCCCAAGCCCTGCTAAAGCTCCAGTGACCACATACGGACCTGGCTTTGGACCCAACTTGCCCAATCACAAGTCAGGCTCCTATCCCACCCCTTCACCATGCCATGAAAATTTTGTAGTGGGGGCAAACAGGGCTTCCCATAGGGCAGCAGCACCACCTCGACTTCTGCCCCCATTGCCCACTTGCTATGGGCCCCTCAAAGTGGGAGGCACAAACCCCAGCTGTGGCCATCCTGAGGTGGGCAGGTTAGGAGGGGGTCCTGCCTTGTACCCTCCTCCCGAAGGACAGGTATGTAACCCTCTGGACTCTCTTGATCTTGACAACACTCAGCTGGACTTTGTGGCTATTCTGGATGAGGCCCAGGGGCTGAGTCCTCCTCCTTCCCATGATCAGGGGGGCAGCTCTGGACATACCCCACCTCCCTCTGGGCCCCCCAACATGGCTGTGGGCAATATGAGTGTCTTACTGAGATCCTTGCCTGGGGAAACACAATTCCTCAACTCTAGTGCCTAAAGAGTAGGGAATCTCATCCGTCACAGATTGCATTTCCTAAGGGGTCTCTATCCTTCCAGAAAAATTGGGGCAGCTGCAGTCCCCTGCACAAGATGCCCCAGGGATGGGAGGTATGGGCTGGGGGCTGTGTATAGTCTGTATATGTTTTGAGGAGAAATTTGATAATGACACTGTTTCCTGATAATAAAGGAACTGCATCAGAAAAAAAAAAAAACAACATGCCACTTTATGTGTTATTATGTTGGGGAGGAATGATAACAGGGAACAAGAAGAGAAGCAGGGGTTAATCCACTCACTTTCCTCTTTAGAGAAGCTCCCTCACCCATCCCAACCCCTCAAGTCACACTCATGAAGATGGAGACAGTCATTTGGGAGATTTAAAGGGATGTCCTCAAAACAGAACACCAGCCTCTCACCACCAGAGATGACTGGAAATAGGTTTTCTCTTCCTTCCCTGGGTCAGGGGAAGAGGCTGGTGAAGTTGGTGAGCATCAGCTGGACCAGCTGCCCTGGGTAGAGAGCATGGGCTGCTGGGTCAGATGTCTCCTGCTCTGGCCGAAACAGGGTTGGTCCAAACACAATTCCCAGGTTGTGGGGAGTCATGCGATTCTTATCTGAGTGTGCTATTACCCTGTGGGCAAAGGCAAAGGAAGGGGATATATGGCAGCAGCTTGCCACTTCATAGAATCTAACCCTTCAAAGGTCTGAGCAGGGAGGAGGCCACTCTGGGATTCCTTCACGTGGTGACAAAAAAAACAAAGAGACACAAGGGGAATGGAGATGGACCAGTGGAGAAACCTTCAGGATACAATCTGAAGATACAACTGCCTCTTCTGGCTTTAGGGACTACTGTAAGAGTTCTATCTGCTCACGGTTTGGGAGTCTTTAATTCAAATGGCCATCCCCTCTCAGAAGTCACTGCCCAGGCCCAGTTCAACCAAGGAAGCCATCAGCAAGGTCCCAATGGGAGACAAAGAGGCAGAGGGAAGGGAGAGGCAAGATTTCCCTTATTTCTTTCACAGCATCTTGGTTCCATTTCCCCACTTGATGCTGATCTTTAAGTTTTGACCTAAAGGCTTTGATGGGCGTGGTGGCTCACACCTGTAATCCCAGCACTTTGGGACGCTGAGGTGGGTAAATCACCTGCGGTCAGAAGTTTGAGACCAGCCTGGCCAACATGGTGAAACCCCGTCTCTACTAAAAATACAAAAATTAGCTGGGTGTGGTGGCAGGCGCCTGTAATCCCAGCTACTAGGGAGGCTGAGGCAGGAGAATCATTTGAACCCGGGAGACAGAGGTTGCAGCGAGCTAAAATTGCACCACTGCACTCCAGCCTGGGTGACAGAGCAAGACTCTGTCTCAAAAATAAAAAAAATAAAAATAATAGCCGGGCGCGGTGGCTCACGCCTGTAATCCCAGCACTTTGGGAGGCCGAGGCGGGCGGATCACAAGGTCAGGAGATCGAGACCACAGTGAAACCCCGTCTCTACTAAAAATACAAAAAAAAATTAGCCGGGCGCGGTGGTGGGCGCCTGTAGTCCCAGCTACTCAGGAGGCTGAGGCAGGAGAATGGCGTGAACCTGGGAGGCGGAGCTTGCAGTGAGCCGAGATCGCGCCACTGCACTCCAGCCTGGGCGACAGCGCGAGACTCCGTCTCAAAAAAAAAAAAAAAAAAATAAAAATAATAATAATAATAATTAAAAAAAGGCTTTGACCCTGGTAATATGCTCCTACACAGAGGTTGCCTGTTTCCTCACCTGCCCATTAAACTTGGGTGCTTCCCTACCTTCACTCCACCTGCACGGAGTCCCTGTGGCATTCCCCACTCCACCTTTCCCCAGCATGAACAAAGAGGTTCAGTCTTCCTGACCTGCATAAATGCTCCAGGAGGTACCGTAGAGTGTCATGGTTGGGCTTTGGCATTGAGCCTATTAATTCTTGTATCTGAGAGAGGCACTGCTCTGATTCGGAGAGTGCTAGAAAGAGAGAGTAATGGGAAAGGCATTTGAGTGAGGTTAGGGAAGGTGCTAGGACAGGGTGAATAAATTCACTGCTCTTTCCTACAGGCATGGAAGACATCACAAATCTAGTACAGCTTTCTTTTTCACGTAGCCCAACTATTACCTCATAATTCTTTTCAGTTCAGCCCTCTAAACATTCACAAAAAAGCACCTGGAGTAGGCACCTGAGTTGAATGTTATTTTCCATCTCTAAAGTCAGAATGGGAAAGAAGAGTATAAGGGAACCTCTATTCTATTATTTACCACCCGCGTCTCCCATATCAAGGGTTCTTTCCAAAGCTCCAATCCTTACCAAGGGCAGCGCGGAAATGGGGCAGCAGCAGTGGTGGCACCAGAGGCTGGGGCAGCTCCCGGAGAAAAAGCTTCAGGGCTCCGGTGACCACATGAATGTCATCCCACTCAGTACTGTCCAAATCTAACCGACCTTCTGGAGGGAGAAGGAGGTATAGGGGCTTCAGGGCTCATGAAGGGCCAGAAAGATCTAGAGACTGAGAGATTAGAAGTTCTGGAGAAATCCAGTCAAAGCAGACTATAGGAATGCCTAGAGGGTCTACAGTGGGGCAAGGTAGCTAAGGTGGGGATGAGGACAACCCTCCCAGGAGTGGTACATGGAGGTATCCATGGGAAACAAAGAGGATATGTGGAAGTTTTAGGGATCTGAGGGGTCTTCCATGTAAGTACCTTGTCCTGGCTGTTCTGGGAACACATACCTCCCATCGGAGGTGACTGCACGCTCTGCAACATGAATGAGAAGAGATCAGGAGCTAAGACATGCACTTCCAGCCTGACGGTCTCTGTGCTCTGCCAGCTTCCTCATGTAGAATCTCCCATGGTTCTCAGGCAACACATTCTTAGTACAACCACTGGCCCACAAACCTTCTCACCTCTGTCCACCAGAAAGCGAAGTTTCTGGACCACTGCCAAGTTCCCGCTCACCCGATAAATGCCATCCACATCCAGACCTGGGAGATGAGGGAGGAGTAGATGAGGACTGCTGCTTAAAAGTGTGTGTGGTGAGGAATATAAGGGTGGAGAGAAAAAGGGCAGTAGGAAGACTAAGTAGAATGGGGGAGGCAGAAAATTCTACGCCTTAGCCTGTTGGAAGAGAATTCTGGGGTCTCTGAGAAAATGACCTCTTTTATCCACAGCAGCAATGCAGAGCCGCACAAAGCTGGGCACCGTGTCTCCTTCCCGCTGGCAGAGTGATTCCAATTGGCAGCCGAACACCTGGTCTGGGGAGGCAAAGTGAGGCGGGAAGCCAGTGCCAGCGTCACTCACCGGAGCTCTTTTCAGCATAGGTCTTTTTTTTTTTGTTGAGACGGAGTCTCGCTCTGTCGCCCAGGCTGGAGTGCAGTGGCCGGATCTCAGCTCACTGCAAGCTCCGCCTCCCGGGTTTACGCCATTCTCCTGCCTCAGCCTCCCGAGTAGCTGGGACTACAGGCGTCCGCCACCTCGCCCGGCTAGTTTTTTGTATTTTTTAGTAGAGACGGGGTTTCACCGTGTTAGCCAGGATGGTCTCGATCTCCTGACCTAGTGATCCGCCCGTCTCGGCCTCCCAAAGTGCTGGGATTACAGGCTTGAGCCACCGCGCCCGGCCTTCAGCATAGGTCTTTACCCTTAAGTGAGGCTGGTCCTCCTGGCTGCCTGGGCAAGGAAATACACTCCGCCCCCCTTCCCCTGCTTCAAACAATCTGACAAAGGGGTACACGTCTTCCCGGCTTCTCCTCTAAACAATCTGGGGTAGTGGGAAAGCAGCAGTCACAGAAGGCTGTGGTCTAGTTCTGGGAAGCTCTACTCTGAGCCTCGCTGGAGTTTTCTTATCCAGGAACCTGGCCCAGCCCCCTCACCTCGGAGCAGACCCCGCTCCTGCAGGCTTTGTAAGGGCGGTCTCTTTGCGATGAGCCGCTTTAGTTTGTTGCGCACGCGGTTCTGCTCGGTGCCTTCGGGCCCCCGAACTACAGGAGGCAGGTGGAGCGGGGCGTGAGCGCCCAGGAGCCTCGCTGCGCTCCCGGACCCTCCCTCCCCGGCCCGCGCCTCACTGGAGCTCCGGCGGCTGCTGAGGCGCAGCAGCGGTTTGGACACCGGCTCCGACTCCTCTTCTTCGTCCTCCCCGGCGCTCAGCTCCGCCAGCTCCGCGGGTCCAGAGCCCGACAGACGCAGCTCCAGGGGGTTCTCCCGATCCTAGACCCGGGGCGGACCGTGTCGAAGGTGAGAGAGGAGAGAAATCTGCACCCCTAGGGGGACTCTGACCCACTGCCAGGGTCCCACGTCCCAGCCCCGCCCCAGGCCGGGCTCTCCACCGAGCCCACCCTGCCCCCACCGACCCTGATTCCTACAGTTCCTACCCCACTCCCTTGGTCCCGGCCGGCCCGAGCCTCCCTCCCAGCCTGCACCCCTCTAACCAGCCGCTCGATGACAGTCCGCAGCGCGCGGTGCCAGGCTCGCAGCTCTGTCTCGTGGTCGGACTGCAGCAGGAACTCGTGGCCAGGGACCGTGCGGATCTGAGGGCCAGGCGGGGAAACGTTCGGGTCAACGGGGAGGAGTATAAAAAGCAGGGAGACCTAGTGGGAGGCCTGCGCGGGAGATTGGGGGCGTCCTCTGGTCGGGTGGGGCCTTGGAGACGCGCGGGAGGGCGCTCACGTGCAGGACGTTGCGGCGACTGGACAGGTGGCGGCCGTGCGCCAGGGCCGCCCCGCGCAGGTCCACGCTGCTTTCGGGCCGGCTACCCGCTGGCCCCTGACAATGAGGGAGGAAACTGAGGCCACGATGCTGTTTCCTTCAATGTTTCCCTCTCCCCGGTGGACTGTGAGGAGGTGGGAGGCTTCCTCACTTCTTTACCTTCCTCTGCACCGCCCTCCGCGCTGCCGCGCCCCACATTGGCGTAAGGCGGAGGCAGCGCCCTCACCCCTCCTGCTCCCCTAGCTCACACTCACCCAACCAGAGGAGGGCGCTGTCGGCGGTGGCTCTCGGTAGAACACTAGGCTGTTACCCGTTAACACCACCCAAGACGGGCCCCAGTTCTTCCTGCGGGGGCAGAGAGGGGAGGTAGTGGTAGTGAAAAGGTCATTCTAGAATTACACGGGGAGGGTGCTCTTCCAACACCCTGCTCTACCCTACGGAGTTGACAGCCCAGGCCCTAGCTGTATTCCGGGTTCTCACCTGAGCTTGCGCCCCCCTTGGGCAATCTTGGTCATGTTGAGCAGACCCGACTTTTCCACCTCCTGGGAAATGGAGGGAATGGTATCTGTAAGTCACCCTGCGCCCTCCACAGTGGCCACGGCTTTCCCTAGGGGGTCTCCCAGGAGTGAAGTCCCTTAAAGTTGCTGAGGGAGGGCTGGGTAAGAGGATAATTCAGAAAGAGGAAGATGTTTTTGAGGAGCAGGAATTGGGGGGGGGTGTGGGGCAGGGAGGATCTTGGCATTCACAAAGAAATGGGAGATTCACATGGGGGTCTTCCAGGAGCTGCGGCAGAGGTCGAGGGGGCTGCAAGGCTGGAGGATCAAGCTTCGAGGTGCGTTGGCTGAGGCTGAGTGAACCCTAGGGGAGAGGATTGGAGAAGCAGGTGGGGAAACCCTTGACTCAGGGATCCCTGGCTGAAGGGGGAAGAGGGGTGGGATGTGGGTGAGAGGCAGGGGGTGTGATGGGGAATGGAGAATGTTTTACACAAAACAGAAAGTCATAACAAGCTGGCTTTTTCTGCATGTGATTGGGAGATGGGAGGGATCTCACCTGTGGGTCAAGCGGTTCTGGGGTCCCTGTGTCAGATCCGAAGCCTTTTGCCTGATGTTGCAGGACATCATTGTTCCTCTTCAGGGTCTGTGTCCCCTCCATGGAGCCAGGGTTCTGGGTTAGGGGAGGAGGAAATAAAGCTACATCCAGATGCCACCTCCACACCCTTCTTATACTTGGCTGATTCTTCTGATCTTCTGAGAGCCCCAGAGAGAAAACACACTACCTGAAGGTTCAGTAGGGGAAGGAAGAGCTTGGGGGACAGTGGAGAAGCAGGAGGTAAGGTCTCACCATCTCGCTGCGACTGCGGCGCGGGGGCTTCCAGGACTTGCAGCCAGTCAGTGAATTGATGTAGAAGCAGCGTCCGGAGTTGGGGTCCAGGTACTGCTCCCAGGCATCCAGCCTCTGCAGCGGGGGGCATGCAGGGCCTGGGGGTGGGGACCGGGGACAGCGGCGAAGGTCCACCAGGTTACAGTACACGGGGGGCTCTGACATGAGGGGCTGGGGGCCTGCCTGCCAGAAAAGGGGGAAGAAGGAGGTGGTCATTCTGCCTGTTGCCCTTCCCATGCTTCTCTTGGCCTTCCCACCTCCTACTCCCTCCCCATCGTCTTCTCACCGCCAGCTCCAGGCTGAGGTGACCCAGGTACTGGGGGAGAAACCCCAGGCCCCAGCTGCTTTTTAAAAATTCTCTCTCTCACAGTTTTCTTTGCTCTTCTCCTCACTTCCTGTTGCCAACTTCCCGCCTCCCCCACCCCACCCCCACCTCAGGGCCACAGGAAAGGGGAACAGGCTTTTTGTGTGTGTGTGCAAGGCGGGGGCATGCTGAAGGGGGTGCTCCACCCTCATATCCTGCAAGGTAAAAGAGGACAGAGAAGGGTCTACAGAAGGCAGGAGGAGCCCCTTTCCACCCACTATTAAGAAAGAGAGGGGAGGGCTGAGCAAGTCACATCTTTAGAGGAGACCTGCTGTGGCTTAACAGGCAAGCAGAACACAAAAAAATCCTGCCCTGGGCTAGGAGTCTGGAGGAAGGAAGAACACAGGGCTGGCCTTTCAGTGCCTCCACTGCTCCCTGTTCCCTGTCCGCTCCGGGCCTTTGGTACCTGCTGTCCCTTCTCACCTCCTACCCAGTTTGCCTCTCGGCTGCCTCTTTCTCCTCCTGGTTCAGAGTCAACTGAATGCCGTCATCTCACAGATGCCTCCCTGCAACACCCCAGCCACTCTCCACCACATTAACTCGCCTTTGTAGATTTATCGTAGTACCAAGGGTTATCTTATTTATTCGTTTTTGTGTTTGTCATCCCCAGGGGAGTCCCTCGAAGGCAGGGGTGCTGTCTGTCTTGTGCCTAGAACAGGGCCCAGCTCAGAAGAGCTGTGACTCACTGTGCTGGCACTGGCTTCTGACGGCAAGTCTTCCCGGGAGAGGCATCTTCCACTTGGTCCTTCCTGGAAAGGCTTCAGAAGGCAGGGCCTCAGACTGTCAATGCTGACGCTCCTATACATTTTGGGGGGAAGTGGAGGAGGCTGCTCCAAACTAGCCTGAGCCCTGCTTGGGAGGGCCTGAGACAACTCCTCCAGGGAACCATGAAACAACTTCGGCCCTTGAAACAGAAAAGGGGAGGGTGGGTGGCAGATGATCAGAGGTGTTGTTGTAACTGGGTCCCCCATCTTGGGAGCTCACAGGGAAGACAAGGAGGGCAGAGGCAGGATGTAGAAAATGGCATGAGACCTAGAAGCCTTGGGACTAGGAGGACAGGTGGTGGGATGAGGATGCCATGGCCGCGGGAGGAGGGGAGAGGTAGGCTGATCAAAGAAAAACAAGAGAAAATGGTTCGTAGAAGCTTGAGGGAGGGGGGTCCTCCCAATAATTCCCAGAAGCCAGGGAGGTAGGAAGGTGAGGGGAGGTAGGAAGGTGAAGGAGGAGGGCTTAGCACTTACTCACCAGGAGTCCAGAGCAGTTGGCTGGGGATGGCGGTAGTTGGACTCTGGGAAGGGATGGATTCCTCTGTCATATAGGCCGCTGGGACAAAGATGGGTCGAGAGGTGGAGGGAGCTTCTAGGCGTCTTGCCAACCACCAGTCAGAGTTGGTCTTTCGAAGCAGTAGAAACCTGTCCCCTTCAGCCAGAGACACTTGCCGGCCATCTGCCCCAGTATAAGTAAAGGCATAGAGGGCACAGAGCTGGGATCCCCGAGAAGGGCTTCGGGGGCCCAGTCCTAGGCTCCCCCAGGAACTTGGCCACCACCGGCTGGACAGCATTGTAGCCAGCACTGTCACCTGTGGGAAAAAGGGACACTGGAGACCCAGAAGGGAACAGGCCTGGCTGTCTCCAGGTAGAGAGACATGGTTCTAGGAGCAGTGTTGCAGGGAGGTGGGGACAGGAGCCCTTGAGTGGGGGGGAGAGGGTAGAGCAAACAGCCTGGTGAGGATCGGTGACAGGTTTTGGGGGCTGAGAACTCCTGGTGGTGTCTGGTGAGGAAGTATGTAAGTAACGTGAGAGAGGATGTGGTCAGCAGGGCTGCATGGCCGGCAAGGCAGGAAATTAGAGGAGATGACCCAGGTCAGTAGTCTTCCTCCAAGTACCTTATGGGGCCCATCAGAAGATTCAGGGGCAGGAGTTGGTCCTGGGTGGTGGTGGGAGTCTTGAGCTGGACACAGGAAGGAGATAAGAAGAAAGAATCAGGTTTTAGACAGGAACAGGGAGACACAAGGTTAATGACAAAGACAAAAATGTGTGTTATTCTTTATTAAATTTACACAAGCATCAATGTTTCCGTTACCAATCACCTCAGACCATAGCTGCGTGCTTCCTGTGCAGACTTAGAGAGACATGGTGACAGAGAAACAGAAAGCCAAATAAATAGCAAGACCAAATTAGAAAGAATGACAAAGTGGGAGAAACACAGAGGGATTCAGAGTTAAAATATCACCACCCTCCCAATCCAGGACACAATTTTAGGAGCTGAGAAGCCTTGATACTGTCCTGTATACACAAGCCTCTTGAGGCGGGAGCTACTTTAGTGGTGTGGGTTCAGTCGTGCTTTTTTTTTTTGAGACAAAGTCTCGTTCTTGTCCCCCAGGTTGGTGTGTGATAGTGTGATCTCGGCTCACTGCAACCTCTGCCCCCCAGGTTCAGGTGATTCTCCTGTCTCAGCTCCCTGAGTAGCTGGGATTACAGGCGCCTGTCACTATGCCCGGCTAGTTTTTGTACTTTTAGTAGAGACGGGGTTTCACCATGTTGGCCAGGCTGGTCTAGAACTCCTGACCTCAGGTGATCCACCAGCCTCGGCCTCCCAAAGTGCTGGGATTACAGGCGTGAGCCACCGCGCCCGGCCTCATTTATGCTTTTAACAAGGATTGATTGAGCGCCTCCTGCGTGCAAGGAGCAGTGTCAGGCACTGGAGATGAGAGAAGGGAATGAGCCCTTTTGGAGCTTAAGGAGAGACAGACCTTAACTAATGACACAATAAACTTAATAATTACAATTGAATCAGAGACAATGGACAAGTAATACAAGATGCTATGACAGGTAGATAGGGGGCTGATGTCAGCTTCTTCCTGGTGGAAGGTGGGAACTGACCTTCCCTGGATTCCCAGCACTTTAAAACCCACACTTCTGCTTCTGCCTTACCTGACCACTCCTCTTTTCCCCTTCTCTCAGCTTCTCCATTGCACAATGTGAGGCTTTCTGTCTGGGTTTGGAGAGGTGGATTAAGGAGCGAATGCCCCTCCCCACTGGTGATATCAGAGAGCCAGCTCTCTTTCCCTGAGGGCTGGGTGGCTAGTACTGGGCTTCTGCCTCAGTGATCTTCCTTCTTAGTTTACCTTACTCCAACACATGGAGAACCCTACCCCTCAACTCTTCCTTCCCACTTCCAAAATAGTGACTAATTTCACCCATTTAGTCACTTATTCATTCATTTGGTGTTCAGTGCTTGAATCCACCCTTTTTTGCCTTCTCTGAAACTCTCTCTCCTACACTTTAGCTTGTTTTTGTTGGCTTCTTTGCATTAACTTTTAAACATATCCAAGTCTCTCCCGTCTTTAGACAAACCTCCCCTTACTGGGCTTTCCAGGTGCCACCATATATATGTCTCTCTCTTTCTTCTTCTTTTTTTTTGTTTTTGAGACGGAGTCTCGCACTGTCGCCTGGGCTGGAGAGCAGTGGCACAATCTCAGCTCACTGCAACTTCTGCTTCCCAGGTTTAAGGGATTCTCCTCAGCCTCCCAAGTAGTTGGGATTACAGCCGCCAACACGCCCAGCTAATTTTTTTGTATTTTTAGTAGAGACGGGGTTTCACTGTGTTGGCCAGGCTGGGCTCGAACTCCTGACCTCGCGATCCACCCACCTCAGCCTCCCAAAGTGCTGGGATAACAGGCGTGAGCCACTGCGCCCCCTCCTCTTTCTTTCTTTTTTTTTTTTTTTGAGGCGGAGTCTCGCTCTGTCGCCCAGGCTGGAGTGCAGTGGCGCGATCTCGGCTCACTGCAAGCTCCACCTCCCGGGTTTACGCCATTCTCCTGCCTCAGCCTCCCGAGTAGCTGGGACTACAGGCGCCGCCACCACGCCCGGCTAATTTTTTGTATTTTTAGTAGAGACGGGGTTTCACTGTGTTAGCCAGGATGGTCTCGATCTCCTGACCTCGTGATCCGCCCGTCTCGGCCTCCCAAAGTGCTGGGATTACAGGCTTGAGCCACCGCGCCCGGCCTCCTCTTTCTTTTTACAGTCAAACTTCTTGAGTTGCCTACACTGTATGGGGACCTCCATTTCCTGTCCCCTCACTCCACCACTTTTTCAAAGTCATTCCTCAGTAGAGTCACCCTGACCTTGCATGAACACGCTGCAGTCCTTTTTTTGCTTGACATCTCAGCAGCAGGCAACACAATTGACCTTTCTCTCCTACAAATGCTCTGCTGGTATCCCTCTTACCTTTCTAGCAGTTCCTTGTCTGTGGCATGAGGAATGACCTTCCTCTGCCTGTTCCTTAAACCACAGAAGCCTGTCTGAGATCCTGTGCCCTGTGCTTTCTGCGCGTCCTCCCTGGGTGGTCTTATTCTCTCCCCAGCTCAAATGATTTCCATATGCTGCTAAGGACCATATCTCCAGTCCAGATCTTTCTGTGGGGCTTCCATCTAATCCACTGTCCACCAAAAAATCCACTTGAGTATTTCGCAGGTACCACGAACTCAGTATGAACCAAACTGAACTTGTCAGCTTTCCCCACAAACCTGTTTCTCTCCCAATACCACTACTTAGTTTAATATGAAATCAATAAATATTGACCTGGTACAGTAGCTCACACCTATAATCCCAGCATTTTGGGAGGTCAAGGCAGAATATAACTTGAGCCTAGGAGCTTGAGGTGCAACATAATAAGATCCTGTCTCTACAAAAAATTTTTAAAACTTAGCCGGGCGTGGCAGTGTGTGCCTTGTAGTCCCAGCTGCTTGGGAGGCTGAGGTGGGAGTATCTCTTGAACCTGGGAAGTTGAGGCTGCAGTGATGCGTGATAGTGCCACTGCACTCCAGCCTAGGCAACAGAGTGAGACTCTGTCTCAAAATAAATACGTTAAATAATTTAATAAATATTTATTGAATGTTCACTACCATAAATGCCAGGCAGGAACTATGTGCTAGGCATTGTCAATTAAGATGGTAAATATGGGACCGGGTGCAGTGGCTCACACCCAGCTCAATCTCAGCACTTTTGGGAGGCTGAGGAGGGCAGATCACCTGAGGTCAGGAATTCAAGACCAACCTGGCCAACGTGGTGAAACCCCACCTCTAAGAAAAACACAAAAATCAGCCGGGCGTGGTGGCAGGTGTCTGTACTCCCTGCTACTCGGGAGGCTGGGGTAGGATAATTGCTTGAACCCAGGAGACGGAGGTTTCAGTGAGCTGAGATCGTGCCACTGCACTCCAGCCTGGGTGACAGAGCGAGACTCTGTCTTAAAACAAAACAAAAAAAATATCCCTGCCCACTCATAACAATGAAACTACGATGTAATAATGATCACTATGATAGAGGAAATACTATCATCTGCTGTAGCACATAGAAAGTATGCCCTGGCCGGGCGCGGTGGCTCAAGCCTGTAATCCCAGCACTTTGGGAGGCCGAGATGGGCGGATCACGAGGTCAGGAGATCGAGACCATCCTGGCTAACACGGTGAAACCCCGTCTCTACTAAGAAATACAAAAAATAGCCGGGCGAGGTGGCAGCGCCTGTAGTCCCAGCTACTCGGGAGGCTGAGGCAGGAGAATGGCGTGAACCCGGGAGGCGGAGCTTGCAGTGAGCTGAGATCCGGCCACTGCACTCCAGCCTGGGCGACAGCGCGAGACTCCGTCTCAAAAAAAAAAAAAAAAAAAAAAGAAAGTATGCCCTATTTCCCATGCCAGAAACCTAGCAGCCGACCTGAATTTATCTTGTTTCCTCACCACCCGCATTGATTCAATTGATGACTGAACACTTCAATTTATATTTTCCCAATCTACCTACCTTTTATCCCTACAACTACCACTCCTTTACCCTGGACGATATAACTTCCTAACTAGTCTCATTGCATATAGTTCTGCTCCCCTCCCATCCATTCCTGACACAGCAGCCAGAGTGACCTTTCTAAAACACATATGCCCTGCTACTCTTCTGACTTAAACTTTCCACATTTTATAATGTCATTTACAGATTCCCTCTCTATCCTTTTCACAGTCTCCACCACAAACTCCACACTGCAGTCTTATGCGAATTCCTCACATTCTTAAAGTGCACTGAAATCTTTGATCCTTTGCATATGTTGTTTCCTCTGCCTGAAACACATCTCTTCTCCACTCCCTCCAGTCTTCACCTAGATAACTCTTACTCATCACTGAGATCTCAGCTGAAAGGTCACTTGCACAGGAAAGCATTTCAGCCAGGCGCGGTGGCTCACGCCTATAAACCTAACACTTTGGGAGGCCAAGGACGGTGGATCACTTGAGGTCAGGAGTTTGAGACCAGCCTGGGCAACATGGTAAAATCCTGTCCCTACTAAAAATACAAAACTTAGCTGAGTGTACTGGCCCAGCTACTGTAGTCCCAGCTACTTGGGAGCCTGAGGCACAAGAATGCCTTGAACCTGGGAGGCAGAGATTGCAGTGAGCTGAGATCATGCCACTGCACTCCAGCCTGGTGACAGAGCGAGAGTCTGTCTCAAAAAAAAAAAAAAAAACAGGTTGGGTGCAGTGGCTCACACCTGTAATCCTAGCACTTTGGGAGGCCGAGGCAGGTGAATCACAAGGTCAGGAGTTCGAGACCAGCCTGGCCAACATGGTGAAACCCCGTCTGTACTAAAAATACAAAAAAATTAGCTGGGCATGGTGGTGGGCACCTGTAATCCCAGCTACTTGGGAGACTGAGGCAGGAGAATAGCTTGAACCTGGGAGGCGGAGGTTGCAGTGAGCCAAGACTGCGCCACTGCACTCCAGCCCGGGTGACAGTGCGAGACTCTGCCTCAAAAAAAAAAAAAAAAAAAAAAAAGCGTCTTTTCACCCTTTAGAGGGGCCCTAACTCACACTTTAAGGATTATTTGATTTTCTGACTTTCAGGAAGTCTGTGAGTGCTTCCAAGGTAGCAGAAGCCCACATCCATTTTGTTGATAACTGTGCCTTCAATGCCTTCTATGGTCACTTCTACAGCGATTTCTGGCGTAAAGTCACATCTTTGTGCCTCAGTTCCCTCATTAGTAAAATGGAGATGAGAGACCTACCTCAGTTGGTTTATTTATTTTAGACAGAGTCTCGTTCTGTTGCCAGCCTGGAGTACAGTGGTGTGATCTCGGCTCACTGCAACCTCTGCCTCCCAAGTTCAAACAATTCTCCTGTCTCAGCCTCCCGAGTAGCTGGGATTACAGGCATGGGCCACCATGCCCAGCTAATTTTTGTATTTTTAGTAGAGATGGGGTTTCACCATGTTGTCCAGGATGGTTTCGAACTCCTGTCCTCAGATGAGCAGCCCGCCTTGGCCTCCCAAAGTGCTAGGATTACAGGTGTGAGCCACTGCGTCCGGCCTATTTATTTATTTTTTTTTGAGACAGAGTCTGGCTCTGTCGTCCAGGCTGGAGTGTAATGGCACGATCTCGGGTCACTGCAACCTCCGCCTCCCGGGTTCAAGTGATTCTGCTGCCTCAGCATCCTAAGTAGCTGGGATTACAGGCGTGTACTACCACACCCCGCCAATTTTTTGTATTTTTAGTAGAGACAGCGTTTCACCATGTTGGCCAGACTGGTTTTGAAATCCTGACCTCAGGTGATTTGTCCGCCTCGGCCTCCCAAAATGCTAGGATTACAGGTGTGAGCCACCGCACCCAGCCTCTTGGCTAGTTTTAAAAACTATTTTTGGCCAGGAGCGGTGGCTCATGCCAGTAATCCCAGCACTTTGGGAGGCCGAGGCAGGTGCATCACCTGAAGTCAGGAGTTCAAGACCAGCCTGGCCAACATGATGAAACCCCGTCTCTACTAAAAATACAAAAATTAGCTGGGCGTGGTGGCAGGTGTCTGTAATCCCAGCTACTAGGGAGGCTAAGGCAGGAGAATCGCTTGAACCTGGGAGGTGGAGGTTGCAGTGAGCCAAGACCACACCACTGCACTCTAGCCTGGGTGATAAGAGTGAGACTCCGTCTCAAAAAAAAAACAAAAAAAAAAAAAACAAAAAAAAACTATTTTGTAGAAATGGGGTCTCACTATGTTGCCCAGGCAGTCTTGAATTCCTGGGCTCAAGTGATCCAGCTGCCCAAAGTACTGGGATTATAGGCATAAGTCACTGGGCCTGGCCTAGTTTTTGTTGTTGTTGTTGTTGATGTAACAACAGCATTATTTTATTTTATTTTATTTTATTTTATTATTTTATTTTATTTTATTTATTTTTGAGATGGAGTCTTGCTCTGTCTCCCAGGCTGGAGTGCAGTGGCCGGATCTCAGCTCACTGCAAGCTCTGCCTCCCGTGTTTACGCCATTCTCCTGCCTCAGCCTCCCGAGTAGCTGGGACTACAGGCGCCCGCCACCTCGCCCGGCTAGTTTTTTGTATTTTTTAGTAGAGACAGGGTTTCACCGTGTTAGCCAGGATGGTCTCGATCTCCTGACCTTGTGATCCGCCCGCCTTGGCCTCCTAAAGTGCTGAGATTACGGGCATGAGCCACTGCACCCAGCAAGTATATGTTTTAATCAAAAGCTTACTGGAGTTTTGATTGGGACGTTTGCAAATTTTCAACATGAAAATCTTGCATATATTCTATTAGATTTATCTTAATGTATTTCATGGCATTTGGTGCTATTAGTATTTTTGAAAATTTTAATTTTTAATTGTTCATTGCCAATATGCAGAAAAACCACTTTTTTATTTTTTACTATGACAGCTTTGCTCACTGCAAGCTCCGCCTCCCGGGTTTACGCCATTCTCCTGCCTCAGCCTCCCGAGTAGCTGGGACTACAGGCGCCCGCCACCTCGCCCGGCTAGTTTTTTGTATTTTTTAGTAGAGACAGGGTTTCACCGTGTTAGCCAGGATGGTCTCGATCTCCTGACCTTGTGATCCGCCCATCTCGGCCTCCCAAAGTGCTGGGATTACAGGCTTGAGCCACCGTGCCCGGCCAACAGCCATTTTATTATAGTTTAACAATTGTACAGGTATGGAGCAGAAATTTGGGTAGGGCTTAGGTGGGTGATTCTTCTGTCTGATGTGGCCTTGACCAAAGGTCACTTAAGAGTTTTCAGTGGGCAGATGGGCTGGTCTGGAAGACTTCACTCACATGTCTGGCACCTTGGTAAGGATGACTGAAATGCTAGGATTAGCTGGAGCTGTCAGACAGAATATCTACATGAGACCTCTCTAGCATGGCAGCTCAAAGTGGTAGGATTTCTTACATGGCAGCTCAAAGCTACCAGTGTGCCAGATAGCCTGCAACTGAAGCTGCAAAACTTCTTATGGCCTAGCTTCAAAAGGCCCAGAACCTCCATAGAATTTTCTGAGATCAAATGTAAAGTGCTTAAAACAATGCCTAGCTCATGAGTACTATTAGATATTATTCTTAAAATAATATGAAGATGAATAAGAAGCATCCCTTTCTCAATAACAGGTATGTGCTTCCTTGCATAATATATACTTATTGCCAAACTCTTAGCCATCTTGCATCTCCTTTTTTTTTTTTTTTTTGAGATGAAGTCTCACTCTGTTGCACAGGCTGGAGTGCAGAGGCACGATCTCGGCTCACTGCAACCTCTGTCTCCTGGGTTCAAGTGATTCTCCTGGCTCAGCCTCCTGAGTAGCTGGGATTACAGGCTTGCACCACCACACCCAGCTAATTTTTGTATTTTCAGTAAAGAAGGGATTTCAACATGTTGTCCAGGCTGGTCTCAAACTCCTGACCTCAAGAGATCTGCTCGCCTCAGCCTCCCAATGTGCTGGGGTTAAGGCGTGAGCCACCCCGCCCGGCCTTACTTCTCAATTTGATCTTTTCCCTAGAGATGTTTGGCCGGGCACGGTGGCTCACGCCTATAATCCCAGCACTTTGGGAGGCCGAGGTGGGCGGATCACAAGGTCAGGGAATCGAGACCATCCTGGCTAACACGGTGAAACCCCGTCTCTACTAAAAATACAAAAAATTAGCAGAGCTTGGTGGCGGGCATCTGTAGTCCCAGCTACTTGGGAGGCTGAGGCAGGAGAATGGCATGAACCCGGGGGACGGAGGTTGCAGTGAGCCGAGAGCGCGCCACTGCAGTCCACACTGGGCGACAGAGCAAGACTCCGCCTCAAAAAAAAAAAAGAGATGCTCTTCTACCCCTTTGATGAGACGTAGAGCTGTATATGAGCTCAAACTGGTATTAATATTTTACTATCTACATTCTTTTTTTTTTTTTTTTGAGACGGAGTTTCCTCTTGTTGCCCAGGCTGGGGTGCAATGGTGCGGTCTTGGCTCACTGCAACCTTCGCTTCCCAGGTTCAGGCGATTTTTTTGCTTCAGTCTCCCGAGTAGCTGGGATTACAGGCCCCGCCACCATGCCCGGCTAATTCTGTATTTTTAGTAGAGATGGGGTTTCCGCATGCTGGCCAGGCTGGTCTCGAACTGCTGACCTCAGGTGATTCACCCGCCTCGACTCCCCAAAGTGCTGGGATTACAGGCATGAGCCACCGCGCCCAGCCTATCTACATTTTTGTTGTTGATAGGATGGATGTGTACACTAACTTCCGCTTTGTCACTAAAATAATTACGCACATGGTAACTCCGAACTCCAAAACTCTGACAGTTAAGAGCTTGAATCCAGAGCCACTAAGAATAGCCGCTGTTATGACATGGCCATTTCAGGAGAAGAGAAGAAGCCGCGGTTTCAGCCATCGCCCTCCAGCAGTGTAAGAGGGTAAAAGTGCGACTTGCCCTAAAACCTAAACGTCTCTTCTGGACTTCCAGAAAAATAGTGCTGCTCTAGGCCGGACGCGGTGGCTCACGCCTGTAATCCCAGCACTTTGGAAGGCCGAGGCGGGCAGATCATCTGAGGTCAGGACTTCGAGACCAGCCTGGCCAAAATGGTGAAAGCCCGCCTCTACTAAAAATACAAAAATTAGCCGGGCGTGTGTCACGTGCCTGTAGTCCCAGCTACACAGGAGGCTGAGGCCGGAGAACCCAGTAGGCAGAGGTTGCAGTGAGCCAAGATCGTGCCACTGCACTTCAGCCTAGGTGACAGAAGGAGACACACACACACACACACACACACAGTGCGCTCTAGCCACACACACACACACACACAGTGCGCTCTAGCCACACACACACACACACAGTGCGCTCTAGACACACACACACACACACACACACACACACAGTGCGCTCTAGCCGCGCATCTGCGGCCTCTTCATCTCGATGATAGTCTTTTCCTATGTCCTAGTGTTGCATGATGGGAGAAATAGTCTACCTTCCGGTAGCGGTGCCCGGGCAGTGGCCTAACACGGGACTCCATTTCCCGGCGTGCCTCGCGGAGGCCGCTCAACTGAGCAGCGGAAGGCCAGTTCCGGTTGCATCAGCGTGGGATTCACGGCGAAATGAGACTGTTCGTGAGCGAGGGCGCTCCGGGTTGCTTGCCGGTGCTGGCCGCGGCCGGGAGAGCCCGGGGCAGAGCAGAGCTGCTCATCAGCACTGTAGGCCCCGAAGGTATTCGTGCTGGTGCTGGTGGGCGGTGGATGGGGGTGGGGGGCGGGACCGAAACACCTCAGATTCTCTGCAGCTGTCTTTGCCAAACCCCCAGTCCTCGCCACACACCCCAATCGACCACTTCCGTTATTCTTGATCACTCCACGTCTTCTTCCCTCCCAGTCACATCTTTCACTTCACTTCCTTTAATTACCCTCAATATAATGCTCTTCCCTTATCTCTCTCCTCCCCTCTTCCGTCTTCCAGGACCCCGCCTCACCACAGTAAACTGTTCTTCCCTTCCCAACCTTCTCCTACATCTATCAGGCACGCCCCTCTGCTCTTTAGTTACTAGTATGACAGCCCCCAGGCATCCTTTTGTGTTTTTAGGAAATACCTCTCTCCCCTCCTAACACACACACACACACTTCTTTCTGTTTACCTCTTCTCATTCTCAGCCGATTGTTTGGGTGACTCTTAGGAGGTTCTCTTGTCAGTCTTCTCAGCTCTTTTAATTTTGTTCTCCCACTGTGACCTTCAGATAATTATTAAGATATCCCAGTTACTTTTAGTCGTTAAGTTCTTGGCTGCAGCACTATCCCATTACCACCACCTCCTCTGCAGTCCCCATCTGTTGCTTCCAGCTGGCAGTTTCAGCTGAACACCTGCTGGCCTCTCCAGCCCATTCCGGACCCACCCCCTTTCAGTGGTCCTATCCTGGAACTTCTGGGTTGAGACTGCCCATCTTTCTTTTCTAACTCACTGAACAATGCAAGATTATCCTAAGTTTACAAAGCATTTCTTTTCTTTTCCTTTTTTTTTTTTAACCCATTTTCCGTTTTTGCATCAGACTGTGTGGTCCCATTCCTGACCCGGCCTAAAGTCCCTGTCTTGCAGCTGGATAGTGGCAACTACCTCTTCTCCACTAGTGCAATCTGCCGGTCAGTATTGGGCCTTGGTGTAGGGAGGTGGCTGAATCAAATCAGACCGCACTGTCCTTTGTGTGGCTTTATTTGCAGCCATTGTTTCCCTGTGTGATGAGAAATGGGCTAGATAAACAGGCCCCTCTAAATCCATCATCTGTTGCTGTCTTTCTGGGCAGATATTTCTTTTTGTTATCTGGCTGGGAGCAAGATGACCTCACTAACCAGTGGCTGGAATGGGAAGCGACAGAGCTGCAGGTAGGACTAAGGTATGGGGGATGTCTGGCAGGCCCTTGCTCTGCGTGGCCATCCTGACTCATGTCCCCTGCATTTTAGCCAGCTTTGTCTGCTGCCCTGTACTATTTAGTGGTCCAAGGCAAGAAGGGGGAAGATGTTCTTGGTTCAGTGCGGAGAGCCCTGACTCACATTGACCATAGCTTGAGTCGTCAGAACTGTCCTTTCCTGGCTGGGGTGAGTTGGGTCTTGAGATGAGGATTGGGGAAGGCTTATGGTGTAAGGATTAAGAGGGAAGACTATTTTCAGATTGTTCAAACCCAACACTGCCACTTACTAGTAGTGTAATCTTGGCAAATCACTTAATCTCTCTAATCCTCAATTTTTTTTTTCAGTTGTGAAATAGGGGGAATATTATTACCTACCTCAGTAAGTTATTGTGAGGATTAAGTGAGTTAATATAAAGTGCTTAATACAGTGCTTGACACACAGTAAGTGCTCAGTAAATGTTAGATATTACCATTGGGAAGAAACTGAGTGTCTCATTTGTGTACATTTTCCTTTTCTATCCCCAACAAAGGAGACAGAATCTCTAGCCGACATTGTTTTGTGGGGAGCCCTATACCCATTACTGCAAGATCCTGCCTACCTCCCTGGTGAGAACTGTGCATATCACTCCAACCCTAGGAGCTTGGTGTAGGGGGGTTATAGAATGGGCAGTAGAATACTGAGAACTCCCTTCAAGGTGCAGCTAGACTGGGTAACTATAGCAGGAGATGGCTGAGGGAACTGGGGAAAGCAACTGGAGAAACCTCACAAAGAAGGGGGAAGAGGCCTGCTTCTGCCTACCAGGTCCTTATGTTTGCTGATTTTCTTTTCTCCCATACCCACAGAGGAGCTGAGTGCCCTGCACAGCTGGTTCCAGACACTGAGTACTCAGGAGCCATGTCAGCGAGCTGCAGAGACTGTACTGAAACAGCAAGGTGTCCTGGCTCTCCGGCCTTACCTCCAAAAGCAGCCCCAGCCCAGCCCCGCTGAGGGAAGGGCTGTCACCAATGAGCCTGAGGTTTGGAACAGGGCCTGAGGTGGGAGGTGGCTAGGAGATGGACTTTGAGCATGGCCACCAACTTTTTCAGGTAGTGGCAAGCAGAAAGTTTCTTTACCCTGTGGGCCCCCCCTCACCTGGTAAGGGATTCTCTCCACTCTTCATAGGAGGAGGAGCTGGCTACCCTATCTGAGGAGGAGATTGCTATGGCTGTTACTGCCTGGGAGAAGGGCCTAGAAAGTTTGCCCCCACTGCGGCCCCAGCAGAATCCAGTGTGAGTAGACATGGCACATGTGAGTGGGGCTTGATTTTGTAGTGGAAATTGTTGATAGAGCCAGAACCTGCCTGGTAGGTCCCGTGTGCTGATCTCTCTTAAGTTTTTCATTCTCTCCTTTTAATTCTTACATCTCTTTTTTTTTTTTTTGAGATGGAATTTTGCTCTTGTTGCCCAGCCTGGAGTGCATTGGCATGATCTCGGCTCACTACAACCTCTGCCTCCTGGGTTCAAGCGAGTCTCCTGCCTCAGCCTCCCAAGTAGCTGGGATTATAGGTGTGCACCACCATGCCTGGCTAATTTTTTGTAGAGATAAGGTTTCACCATGTTGCCCAGACAGGCTGGTCTCAAACTCCTGACCTCAGATGATCCACCAGCCTCAGCCTCCCAAAGTGCTGGGATTACAGACGTGAGCCACCGTGCTGGCCCTGCACCCATGTTTTTAGCTAGTTTTTAACCCACTGATGGAGCTAAATCTATTTTTCTAGTCCAGATCTGTATTCTGAACTCCAGACACATTTGCCATACCATCCTAGATTCCTTTACCTCCACAGGCATCTCAAATTCAACATGTCCAAAACCAAACCTGTTATCTTCCCTGCCAACTGCCCTTTTATTCATTCACCTGCCTTTGTTGAACAGCCTCCACCTTCCACCTAAAAATTCAAGCCAGGAATCTTGGTGTTATCTAGACTTCTTCCTTTCTCCCTAGCTGTATTATTCATTCCCTTAGCAAGTCATTGATTCTAACTCTTAAGTAGTCCTTGAATCCACCCCTTCTCCTCTGTATTATCACTGTCACTACACAGATACTAGCAAACCTTGTCATCTCTTACCCTCTTTCCCTGCCACTCTGTACTCCACACTGCTCCAGAGTGACTGCTTAAAACTGCACAGACTATTATCACTCCTCTTTAGAATTCTATCGAGGGTTCCTTTGTGTAATTCACAAGGCCCCTGACTGCAGGCTCAGTAACATATTTTGTCCCTCTCCTGCGACACTAAGATAATATTTATACATATGCAGATTTTTCCATCAAAATGAAATTATTTATAGTTCTGAGTATGTTGCCATTCAATAAAGATTTGAGTGTTGACTCCTTGCCAGTCCCTGCATGCTAGGAGCTGGGTATACTGAGGGGAACAAGACAGACAGGATCTCTGCTGTCATGGGACTTTCTGTCTGGTAGGATAGAGAGGTATTTTAAAAACTATCACACAAATGTAGAATTATACATTTTGAAAAGTCCAGGCTGGGCGCAGTGGCTTATGCCTGTTATCCTAGCACTTTGGGAGGCTGAGGTGGCTGGATCATTTGAAGTCAGGAGTTCAAGACCAGCCTGGCCAACATGGTGAAACCCTGCCTCTACTAAAAATACAAAAATTAGCCAGTTGTTGTGGCGGGCACCTGTAGTCCCAGCTACTCGGGAAGGTGAGGCAGGAGAATTGCTTGAACCTGGGAGGCGGAGGTTGCAGTGAGCCAAGATCATGCCACTCCAGCCTGGGCGACAGAGCAAGGCTCTGTCTCAAAAAAAAAAAAAAAAGTTCAATGAAGGAAAAGAAAAGGTTGATATGAGAGGAAATATCAGAGGTGACTAATTTAGAGGCCTCTCTAAAATATTGAGTAAAGACTTAAAATGGCCGGGCGTGGTGGCTCATGCCTGTAATCCTAGCACTTTGGGAGGTCAAGGCGGCAGATCACCTGAAATCAGCAGTTCGAGACCAGCCCTGGCTAACATGGTGAAACCCCGTCTCTACTAAATACGCAAAAATTAGCTGGGCATGGTGGCTTGTGTCTGTAATCCCTGCTACTCAGGAGGCTGAGGCTGGAGAATTGCTTGAACCTGGGCAGCGGAGGTTGCAGTGAGCCAAGATGGCGCCACTGCACTCCAGCCTGGGTAACAGAGTGCAACTTCATTTCACACACACCCACAAAAAACACTTAAAACAAATTTGAGACTTGCAAGATAAGCAGGGGCTAGTTAGGCAAGAGTAAGAGTGGAGAGAGGGTGTTTTCAGAGAGAGAGGAAACCTAATATGCAAACACCTGAGGAGCAAGAGGGTTTGCCTCTTAAGGAATTCCTGAAAGGACAGTGGTGGCAGGCTGGTCAGTCGGGGGCACATGGGTCAAAATGAGTTTTGAGAGGGAGGTGGGGCTGGCATCATGCCATTGTCTCTCACCTCTGTGCCTTCATGCATACTTTTCCTTCTCCCTGGAATGCCAGCATCTTACCTGCCTGATGCACAACTCTTCTTGCAGAGAGGAGTTCTGGCTTTTCATTCTCTATAGAGTATGAGACAGTCCTAAGTGCTTCAATTTCTGGGAGGTCCCATTGTCATATTATGTTGTAATTGTCACATTACATGTCTGTTTCTTCACTAATTTGTAAGCTCATTGAAAGTAGAGATGTCTCTTTTATGGGGCTCACTTGCTAGCACAGGGCCAAGTGTTCTGTAGATATTGATAAAATTTGAATGAATTTATGAAAGTCCATCCTTGTTTTGCTTGTTTTTTTTGAGATGGAGTCTTGCTGTGTCGCCCAGGCTGGAGTGCAGTGGTGCAGTCTTGGCTCACTGCAAGCTCCGCCTCCTGGGTTCACACGTTTCTCCTGCCTCAGCCTCCCGAGTAGCTGGTACTACAGGCGCCCGCCACCAGCCCACCTAATTTTTTAAAAATTTTTAGTAGAGACAGGGTTTCACCGTGTTAGCCAGGATGGTCTCGATCTGACCTTGTGATCCGCCCGCCTCGGCCTCCCAAAGTGCTGGGATTACAGGCGTGAGCCACTGCGCCAGGCCTTCTGTTTTGCTTTTTTTAAGTATATGTTGAGCATATATTATGGATTCAGTTTAATGCTAAGCACTCACTGTTTTGTTTTTGTTTTTGTTTTTGTTTTTGAGACGGAGTCTCGCACTGTTGCCCAGGCTGGGGTGCAATGGCATGATCTTGGCTCACTGCAACCTCCGCCTCCCAGGTTCAAGTGATTCTTCTGTCTCAGCCTCCTGAGTAGCTGGGATTACAGGTGCCTGCCACCATGCCTGGCTAATTTTTTGTATTTTTAGTAGAGACAGGGTTTCACTATGTTGGCTAGGCTGGTCTTGAACTGACCTCATGATCCACCCATCTCGGCCTCCCAAAGTGCTGGGATTACAGGCGTGAGCCACCACGCCTGGCAATACTAAGCACTTTTCTTTTTTTTTTTTTTTTTTTGAGACGGAGTCTCGCTCTGTCACCCAGGCTGGAGTGCAGTGGCCGGATCTCAGCTCACTGCAAGCTCCGCCTCCCGGGTTTACGCCATTCTCCTGCCTCAGGCTCCTGAGTAGCTGGGACTATAGGCGCCCGCCACCTCACCTGGCTAGTTTTTTGTGTTTTTTAGTAGAGATGGGGTTTCACTGGGTTTGCTAGGATGGTCTCAAGCTCCTGACCTCGTGATCCGCCCGTCTTGGCCTCCCAAAGTGCTGGGATTACAGGCTTGAGCCACCGCGCCCGGCCTCTTTTTTTTCTGAAACCAAGTCTCACTAGGATGGAGTGAGTGACGCAATCTTGGCTCGACACAATCTTGGCTCACCGCAACCTCTGCCTTCCGGGTTCAAGCCATTCTCCTGTCTCAGCCCCCCGAGTAGCTGGGATTACCGGCATGTGCCACCACACCCGACTAATTTTTGTACTTTTTTAGTAGAGATGGGGTTTTACCATGTTGGCCAGGCTGGTCTTGAACTCCTGACCTCGTGATCTGCCCGCCTCAGCCTCCCAAAGTGCTGGGATTACAGGCATGAGCCACTGCGTCCGGCCAATACTAAGCACTTCCAAGGCTCATATAGAATAGGAAGCACTGCCATCGCTCATGCCTGAAATCCCAGCACTTTGGGAGGCTGAGGCAGGAGGATCACTTGAGCCCAGGAGTTCGAGACCAGTCCTGGCAACATAGACTGCATCTCTTCCAAAAAAATTTAAAAATTATCCAGGCACGGTGATGCATGCCTGAAGTTCCAGCTACTTGGGAGGCTGAGATGGAAGGATCATTTTGAGCCCAGGAGTTCAGGATTACAGTGTGCTGTGTTGTGCCACTGCCCTCTAGGTGACAGAGGGAGACTCTGTCTCTAAAAAAAAAAAAAAAAAAAAAAAATAACCTTTCTGAGGCATGGAGGAGGAGATAATTGGCATTGAAGATCCTATGGGCAGACTAAGCTGTGTTGGGCTAGAGTGCTTGCCTTCCTTTGATCTTCTTTGGCACTTTGCACCTCTTCATTACACTGATCCCAGTCAGCAGTTACATAATAAAATGTAATACTCTTGGAAGCAGAACCTAGGGCATATTCACCTCCATATTTGCCACAGCAGTAAGCACACTCATTCTGAGAGAGAAGTGACAGTGTAACACGAAAGGAGCAGTACTCAATATGGTACAAAGTGGTTAGGGGCTTGGGATACAAAAAAGACTGTGTGGGAAGATGGCCGTCAGTGAAGGAAGGTTTTCTTGGAGGAGGTGATTTCTAAGCTGGATTTCAGAGAAAGTTACGATACTCAGTTATGGGGAGAAAGGGTGATGGATGCACAAGAAATTAGTGAGATGTGTTTTATGGCAATAAGCTGTAAAATGTTCTAGGAAGTATTTGGTCCATCTATTGGGATATGTAGCAGCGGCTGGGAAGAAGGGTTGAGGTTAATGTGAGGGAATCGGGGAGCCAGTGTCTGTAGGCTAAGAATGGTTGGAAAGATGACAGGAGCCTTAGTGTATTGTCAGTGCTAAAGAGGGGATGTCGATACAGGGTATGTACAGCTCAGATGTCAAGGATGATGAAACTTGAAAAGGAATACTGAATTGAGTGCCTTCAGACAGCAGGTTGAATGGCATGACCAGCAATAATCCTGGAAAAGTGGGGAGGAGAGGGTGACAGTGAAGGCAAAACTGGTGCCTGCTGGTTTGAGTTAGGCCATGAGGAAGTGACAGACATGAGTTAGAGAGTCGGTACAAAAGGACTTGTTAAGGGTTGTGTCTAGAGGGTTGAGCTCTTCGGATTTCAGATAGTGACTAGAGATGATAGTAACATAGCACCTGGAAAGAAGAGGAGAAGCCAGCGCTGGGAAAGTATTCTTGGGAGTGGTGAGAGGATGATGATTAGAAAGAGTCTAGGGAGAGTTTGAGCCTGAGAATGAGGTAATAGAAAAGCAGTCATAATAGTAAAAGGGCAGAAATTGGTGTTGGAACAAGGCTCCTTCATAGTATAGGAGACTTCCTCACTGTGGCAGCGCCCTATATTTGCAGCTATAAGGGATCTTAGGGTCCCCGGGGGACCTAAGATCTGTGGTCCTGTGGGTTCGTGTGCAGAAAGACTTTGAGTGTACATGAACACATGACAGAACAAATCTGTGTCTGGGTGTTCTGTGCACTTTGGGTCCCTCTTGAGCCTCACATCCCCCCATGCACTGTTCTCTTCCTCTTTACTAGGTTGCCTGTGACTGGGGAAAGGAATGTGCTCATCACCAGTGCCCTCCCTTACGTCAACAACGTCCCCCACCTTGGGAACATCATTGGTTGCGTGCTTAGTGCCGATGTCTTTGCCAGGTGGAGCCAGCTGCTGGGGGAGAGACCTCCTAAGGGAAGGGCGGGTCCCAGGGGAATAGGATGCCTCAAGGGTGGGGCTGGTGAGATCCCAAGGACAAGGGAGCACTGAGGCGGGGCCCCCTAGCAGTCACCATATTCCCTTGCAGGTACTCTCGCCTCCGCCAGTGGAACACCCTCTATCTATGTGGGACAGATGAGTATGGTACAGCGACAGAGACCAAAGCTATGGAGGAGGGACTAACCCCCCAGGAGATCTGCGACAAGTACCACATCATCCATGCTGACATCTACCGCTGGTTTAACATTTCATTTGATACTTTTGGTCGCACCACCACTCCACAGCAGACCAAGTAAGTTTCCTCTAATGAGGCAGAAATGGGGCTTGAAGGCCGGGACTGGGAACAGTGAGAGTATCTTGGAGACAGAAGGAACCCAGGTGACTGTCTGGGCACTCCTAAACTTAGGATCTCAATATCACCCTGGGCAGTTGTCCAGGCCTTTTTGGGGAAAGACGGTGTGTTTAGAAGCCTGACCAGGGACTGAAGGAGCAGCTGAGGGAGGCAAGAGACCAGACGCAGGCTCATGGGAACTGTCTTCCCTCTGGTGCCTCCCTTCCTGTCTGGCTGTCCTGGAGTCTAAGATACTTCTTCCCACTCCTGTATGCATTTATAACACATAAACTCATTCTTCCTTTGCCTAATACTCATCTTTATAAAAAGTTTGCATAGCCGGGTGCGGTGGCTCACACCTGTAATCCCAGCACTTCGGGAGGCCGAGGCGGGCGGATCACCTGAGGTCAGGAGTTCGAGACCAGCCTGACCAACATGGAGAAACCCCATCTCTACTAAAAATACAAAAATTATCTGCGTGTGTTGGCTCATGCCTATCAACCCAGCTACTTGGAAAGCTGAGGCAGAAGAATCTCTTGAACCCAGGCGGCAGAGGTTGCGGTGAGCCAAGATCATGCCATTGCACTCCAGCCTGGGCAACAAGAGCAAAACTCTGTCTCAAAAAAAGGAAAAAAGGCTGGGGCTGGGCGTGGTGGCTCACGCCTGTAATCCCAGACTTTGGGAGGTAGAGGCGGGCGGATCATGAGGTCAGGAGATCAAGACCATCCTGGCTAACATGGTGAAACCCTGTCTCTACTAAAAATACAAAAAAAAAAAAAAAAAAAAAACTGGGCGTGGTGGCCGGCACCTGTAGTCCCAGCTACTCCAGAGGCTGAGGCAGGAGAATGGTGTGAACCCGGGAGGTGAAGCTTACAGTGAGCCGAGATAGTGCCACTGCACTCAAGCCTTGGTGACAGAGCGAGACTCTGTCTCAAAAAAAAAAAGGGCTGGGTGCGGTGGCTCACGCCTGTAATCTCAGCACTTTGGGAGGAGGAGGCAGGTAGATCACGAGGTCAGGAGTTCAAGACCAGCCTGGCCAAGATGGTGAAACCCTGTCTCTACTAATAATACAAAAGTTAGCCAGGCCTGGTGGTGGGTACCTGTAATCCCAGATACTCGGGAGGCCGCGGCAGAGAATTGCTTGAACCCAGGAGGCGGAGGTTGCAGTGAGCTGAGATTGCGCCACTGCACTCCAGCCTGGGCAACAGAGCAAGACTCCGCCTCAAAACAAACAAACAAAAAACCCCCAAAACTTTGCATAGTAGACAGGCCGCCAACTGATAGTGCTATGCAGTTTAGTTTAGCACTTGGACTGATTTAATTTTTAGGATATGTTAAAGAACAGACAGTCCTATCCTATTGGAGATTTTTGTTAATGAAAAATACAAAACAGATAAATCTGTATTCAACAAAAGTAAATTCTAAAATGTTGAGGGGAGAGACTGTGTGGGCAGTTGGGGAATATGTGTGAGGGATCTGGGCTCGTCCAGTAAAACTCTCAAAAGATGAATAGATGGCCTTTTCCTTGAGGAGCCTTCTGCCCGATTTCTTTGTCACTGAGTTTGGGTCCCTAGTTGGAGTGGCAGGAAGAAGGGGTGCACCACGTCTTCTGACTATCTCTTCCTGATTCCTGGCCTGCCTCACCAGAATTACCCAGGACATTTTCCAGCGGTTGCTGACACGAGGTTTTGTGCTGCAAGATACTGTGGAGCAACTGCGGTGTGAGCACTGTGCTCGCTTCCTGGCCGACCGCTTCGTGGAGGGTGTGTGTCCCTTCTGTGGCTATGAGGAGGCTCGGGGTGACCAGTGTGACAAGTGTGGCAAGCTCATCAATGCTGTCGAGCTTAAGGTGAGAGGAGGGTCTCCATGGGAGCCTGAAAGTAGACAGTCCTTATTCTTAAGGGACTCCCTTCTTGTCCCATTTAGGATTTTTATTTTAGCATTCTAGACCTTTAACCAGTGGCCCTTTCTGCCCCATCTCAGCAACTCATCATTTAGTTCATTTGAAAAATACCCCCTAGGCCAGGCGTGGTGGCTCACGCCTGTAATCCCAGCACTTTGGGAGGCCGAGGCGGGTGGATCACGAGGTCAGGAGATCGAGACCGTCCTGGCTAACACGGTGAAACCCCGTGTCTACTAAAAATACAAAAAAATTAGCCGGGCGTGGTGGCGGGCGCCTGTAGTTCCAGCTACTCAGGAGGCTGAGGCAGGAGAATGGCCTGAACCCGGGCGGCGGAGCTTGCAGTGAGCAGAGATTGCACCATTACACTCCAGCCTGGGTGACAGCGAGACTCTGCCTCAGAAAAAAAAAAAAAAAAAGAAAAATACCCCCTGAGCACTTACTATGTGCTGAGCACTGTGCTAAGAAATGGACAAGTTGAGTTTCTTTTTTTTATTTTTTTTTTGAGACGGAGTCTCGCTCTGTCACCTGGGCTGGAGTGTAGTGTCGCGATCTCAGCTCACTGCAAGCTCCGCCTCCTGGGTTCACGCCATTCTCCTGCCTCAGCCTCCTGAGTAGCTGGGACTACAGGCGCTGCCACCTCGCCCGGCTAGTTTTTTTTTTTTTGTATTTTTTAGTAGAGACGGGGTTTCACCGTATTAGCCAGGATGGTCTCGATCTCCTGACCTCGTGATCCGCCCGTCTCGGCCTCCCAAAGTGCTGGGATTACAGGCTTGAGCCACCACGCCCGGCCGACAAGTTGAGTTTCTATTTCCCAACCTTTGGTCTTGCATCACACCACCTGATCTACATTTGTTTAGATCCTTCTCTCTTCCATAAATACCTTCTCTTCTAGCCATTTGTTAATTTATTTCTTCATTCATTTATTCAACGTACATTTTTTGAGTCCTTAGAATAGGCCAGTTACAATTCTGGGTGCTGGGGATATAGCAATGTACAAGACAGACTTTTATTTCGTATGGTTAGGAGACCAACACTAAATAAGGAAATGATATAGAATAAACTGCCAGGAAAATGTGATAGAGAGTGACTTCTGGGGGAATATTTAATTTAGGTAGATAGGGAAGGCCTTTCAGAGGCAGTAACATTTGAACTGAGAGTTTAACCAAAGAATTAGGAGCAAGCCAGGCAATAAGAGATTAAGGATGTTCTAAGCAGAAGGACTAGGAAATGCAAAGGCCATGAGGCAGCTAAGAGCTGAAAAGGCAGAATTGGCAAGGCCAGTGTAGCAGTAACACAGTGAGTGAGGAGGAGGGTAGACTGAGATGAGGTGGGAGTCAGGCAGGGGCCAGATCACCAGGGCCTATGAAGCCATTGTGGGAATTTAGATTTTATTCTGGTTGAATGACAAGCTGCTCTGTGGAAAATGGATGGCAGGGAAGTAAGAAAGAAAATATGTTAAAGAGGCTGGGCATGGTGGCTCATACCTATAATGCCAGCAATTTGGGAGGCCAGGCCGGGTGGATCACTTGAAGCCACGAGTTCGAGACCAGCCTGGCTGTAACATGGCAACCCTGTCTGTACTAAAAATACAAAAATGGCCAGGTGCGGTGGCTCACGCCTGTAATCCCAGCACTTTGGGAGGCTGAGTTGGGCAGATCACTTGAGGTCAGGAGTTCAAGACCAGCCTGGCCAACATGGTGAAACCCCGTCTCTACTAAAAAAATACAAAAATTATCTGGGTGTGGTGGCGGACCCCTGTAATCCCCGCTTCTTGGGAGGCTGAGGCTTGAGAATCACTTGAACCTGGGAGGCAGAAGTTGCAGTGAGCCGAGATTGCGCCACTGCACTCCAGCCTGGGTTACAAAGTAAGACTCTATCTAAAAAAAAAAAAACAAAAACCACACACAAAAATTATCCAGGCCATGGTGGCACACACCTGTAATCCCAGCTACTTGGGAGGCTGAGGTAGGAGAATCTCTTGAACCTGGGAGGTGGAGGTTGCAGTGAGCCAAGATTGCCACTGTATTCCAGCCTGGGTGACAGAGCAAGACTGTCCTCCCTCCTCCCCCAAAAAAAAAAAGTATGGAGAAGGATTTGGAGGCTACAAGGTTACAACCCAGAAATGGGATGATGGTGGCTTGCACTAGGTTAGTAGCACTAGAAATGGAAAATTCAAAAATAGACTTGAGGTATATTTTTGGAGGTAAACTCTACGGAGTTGGATAGACTGGAATTTGGGATGGTCAGGAAAAAGATGCCTTGTAGGTTTTTGGCCTGGGTAGATGGTAGTACCATCTGTGAACTTGAGTGAGGAGAACAGGCTTTCAGGTGGGATGCAGCCATACTGTTTGGGTTTGTTAAGCTTGAGATGCCTGTTAGATATCCAGGCAGAGAAGTTAGGTAGACAGTTGGATATTAGGCATATGGAGTTCAGGAGAGAGGTCCTGAGAGGATTATAATTTCTCACCTTCAAAAACTCAGATCAAAACTCACTTGGGGCCAGGTGTGGTGGCTCACACTTGTAATCCCAGGACTTTGGGAGGCTGAGGTGGGCGGATCACCTGAGGTCAGGAGTTCGAACCAGCACGGCAACATGGCAAAACCCCACCTCTACTAAAAATACAGAAATTAGCTGGGTGTGGTAGTGTGTGCCTGTAATGCCAGCTACTAGGGAGGCTGAGGCAGGATAATCTCTTGAACCTGGGAGGTGGAGGTTTCAGTGAGCTGAGACTGTCACTGCACTCCAGCCTGGGTGACAGGGCGAGACTGTCTCAAAAAAAAAGCAACAACAAAAAAGCCAGGCACGATTGGCTCCGCGCCTATAATCCAGCACTTTGGGAGGCTGAGGCCGAGGCGAGATCAACTCATTCGGCCATCACCCTTCCATGTTTATATAGTCAGTTTATGCCACACAAATAAATTTACTCTGTAAAGATCTACACTTGTTTCTTTTTTGTTTTGTTTTTGTGAGATAGAGTTTTACTCTTGTTGCCCAGGCTGGAGTGCAATGGCGCGATCGTGGCTCAGTGCAACCTCCACCACCCAGGTTCAAGCGATTCTCCTGCCTCAGCCTCCTGAGTAACTGGGATTAGAGGCACGCACTACCAACCCTGGCTAAATTTTGTATTTTTAGTAGAGACGCGGTTTCATCGTGCTGGCCAGGCTGGATTTGAACTCCTGACTTCAAACCACCTCAACCTCAGGTCCCCGAGCCTGAGCCATGGTGCTAGCCACACTTGTTCTTTTCTTTTTCTTTTTTTGAGATGGAGTCTGCTCATGCGAGCAGATGCGGTGGCACGATCTTGGCTCATGCAGCCTCCGTCTCTCAGGTTCAGAAGCAATTCTCCCTGCCTCAGCGTCAGTAGCTGGGACTACAGGTGCATGCCACCGCAGCCCAGCTAATTTTATATTTTAGTAAAGATGGGGTTTGCATGTTTGGCCAGGCTGGTCTCAATCTCTTGACCTCATGATCCCGCCTCGGCCTCCTAAAATGTGGAGATTACAGAGTGAGCCATGGCGCCCGGCCCACACTTGTTTCTTTTCTTTTTTTTTTTTTATTCTTTTGAGGCGGAGTCTGGCTCTGCAGGCTGAGTGCTGTGGCTGGATCTCGGCTCACTGCAAGCTCCGCCTCCCGGGTTCCCGCCATTCTCCTGCCTCAGCCTCCTGGTAGCTGGGACTACGGCCATACCTCATGGCCTTCAGTTTTGTATTTTTAGTAGAGGCGAGGATTTCACCGTGTTAGCCAGGATGGTCTTGATCTCCTGACCTGCGTGATCCCGCCTATCGGCCTCCCAAAGTGCTGGGATTACAGGCTTGAGCTGCCAGCGCCCGGCTGCAGCTTGTTTCTTATACAAGTCATCTCTCCCTCACTTGTAGCTTCCTCAAAGAGAGGGGCTGTGTTTTTACTTTGTCACTCCTTCCTCCCCTCACGCAGTCAAGTACAGTGCAGTGCTCTGTACCTAGCCTGTGCTCAGAGAACGCTTTTTCTACTCTGGTGTGATGGGACAGAGATCTGAAACTCTGAGGAACAAATGGAGTTACACTGAGAAGATTTGAGTCTCGATGTTTAGAGCAGGCCACATAGTTTGGGGTGTGAGCATGAAGCTAAACTAGATGGCAGATTGAGGAGCTCATCCCTCTCTGCTCGTCCCCTTGCCTGGACCACTCCCCTGGCCTGCAGGCCTGATCTGTCCTCTGGAATTTTCCTTCGCAGAAGCCTCAGTGTAAAGTCTGCCGATCATGCCCCGTGGTGCAGTCGACCCATCACCTGTTTCTAGACCTGCCTAAGGTAAGTGAGCTTTTCTCTCTAACCTAGTTTTCAGGACGCCTTTTCTGTCCCCTCTGCCTTAGCCACAGATACTGAGAGCAGATTACTCTTAAATGTTTTAAATTTCCATTAATAATTGTACATATTATTGTCAAGAGATGAAATAGATTAAAAGGCACAAAGTGAAAGCCCCAGGCCCACTTGCGAGAGGTATTTACTACTCATTTTCCTTTGTGTCTATTCAGAAATGTCATATGCATGTAAAAGTATTTTTATGTCTCTCTCTTTTTTCTTTTTTCTTTTTTTTTTTAAGGGATAGGTTCTCACTCTGTCACCTAAGCTGGAATACAGTGGCATGATCATAGCTCACTGCAGCCTTGATCTCCTGGGACTAATCAATCCTCTCCCCTCAGCCTCCCAAGTACCATGCCTGACTGATTTTTTTTTTTTTTTTTGAGACAGAGTTTCGCTTTTGTTGCCCAGGCTGGAGTGCAGTGGCACAAACTTGGCTCACTGCAACCTTCGCCTCCTGGGTTCAAGCGATTCTCCTGCATTAGCCTCCAGAGTAGCTGGGATTACAGGCACCCCCCCCCCCCCTGCCTGGCTAATTTTTGTATTTTTAGTAGAGACAGGTTTTTGCCATGTTGACCAGGCTGGTCTCGAACTCCTGACCTCAGGTGATCTGCCTGCCTCAGCCTCCCAGAGTGCTGGGATTACAGGCATGAGCCACCGCACTGGGCCACTTGACTAATTTTTAAAATGTTTTTGTAGAGATTGGTTCTCACTATGTTACCCAGGCTGGTGTCAAACTCTTGGGCTCAAGCAGTTCTCCTGCCTCTGCCTGCAAATGTGTTGGGATTACAAGCATGAACAACTGTGTCCAGCATTGACCTCCTTTTTTTTTTTTTTTTTTTTGAAGTGGAGTGTCTCTCTTGTTGCCCACGCTGGAGTGTAATGGCACAGTCTTGGCTCACTGCAACCTCTGCCTCCCAGGTTCAAGCAATTCCTCTGCCTCAGCCTCCCAAGTAGCTGGGATTACAGGCACCTGCCACCATGCCTGGCTAATTTTTGTATTTTTAGTAGAGACGGGGTTTCACCATGTTGGCCAGGCTGGTCTGGAACTCCTGACCTCAGGTGATCCGCCCACCTCAGCCTCCCAAAGTGCTGGGATTACAGGCGTGAGCCACCATGCCCAGCCTGACCTCCTTTTTAAAATACAGTGTTCCTCTTTCTGTACCCTGGGCTTGGAGAAAATAAAAAATAAAAAAAAAATAGGCTGGGCACAGTGGCTCATCATGCTTGTAATCCTAACACTGTAGGAGGCTGAGGTGGGAGGATCTGTTGATGCCAGGAGTTGGAAACCAGCCTGGAAAACATAGTGAGACACTGTCTCTACAAAATAATCGAAAAATGAAAAATTAGCCAGGTATGGTGGTGCGATCCTGTAGTCTCAGCTATGTAAGAGGCTGAGGTGGGAGGATCATTTGAGCCCAGGAGTTTGACGTTACAGGGAGCTGTGATTGTGCCACTACACTCCAGCCTGGGCAACAGAGTGAGACCCTATCTCTAAAGTATAAAAATATTAGGTCAGGCGCAGTGGCTCACGAGGCCGGATGCGGTGGCTTACGCCTGTAATCCCAGCACTTTGGGAGGCCGAGTCCGGTGGATCACGAGGTCAGAAGATCGAGACCATCCTGGCTAACAATACAAAAAATTAGCCGGGCGTGGTGGCGAGCGCCTGTAGTCCCAGCTACTTGGGAGGTTGAGGCAGGAGAATGGTGTGAACCCGGGAGGTGGAACTGGTAGTGAGCCGAGATCGTGCCACTGCACTCTAACCTGGGTGACAGAGCAAGACTCCGTCTCAAAAAAAAAAAAATTAAATGCCACATGCAGTGACTCACGCCTATAATTCCATTACTTTGGGAGGCTGAGGCAGGAGGATTGCTTGAGCCCAGGGGTTTGAGACCAGCCTGAGCAACTTGGCAAGACCCTGACTCTACAAACGTGAAACAATTATCCTGGCCTGGGCGCAGTGGCTTACATGTTAATCCCAACACTTTGCAAAGTCTAGGTAGGTGGATGACTTGAGCCTAGGACTTTGAGACTAGCCTGGGCAACATGGTGAGACCCCATCTCTACAAAAAATACAAAAGTTAACTGGGCGTGGTTGTGTGTGGCTGTAGTCCTTGCCATTCAGGAGGCTGAGGTGGGAAGATCACCTGAGCCTGGGAAGGTTTGAGGCTGCAGTGAGTCGTGATTGAAACACTGCACTGCAGCTTGGGCGACAGAGTAAGACCCTGTCTCAAAAAAAAAAAAAAAGGAAGAAAAAAATTTAGCCAAATATGGTGGTACACATCTCTGGCCCCAGCTACTTAGGAGGCTAAGGTAGGAGGGTTGCTTTGAGCCGAGGAGCTGGAAGCTATAGTGAGCCATGATTGCACCACTCACTCCAGTCTGGGCAACAAAGTGAGACCCTATCTCAAAAATAAATAAATACATAAAATATAATAGTTCTCATGTTGGGTTTGTTGGGTGTTTCCTCTTGATTAGATTCAGGCTATGCATTCTTGGTTGGAATGCTACATAAATGACTGTCCTTTTCAGAGGCACATGATGGCCATCCCCTTCACTGGGAATCTTAAATTTGTTTGGTCAGGTGTTATTCAGTTTGTCCATTGTGTAATTACTATTTTCCCCATTGCAACTTATGAGCAGTCTGGGAATACACTTTATTTTTTTCTTTTCTTGAGATGGAGTCCTGCTCTGTCACCCAGACTGGAGTGCAGCGGCATGATTTCAGCTCACTGCAACCTCCACCTCCCAAGTTCAAGTGATTCTCCTGTCTCAGCCTTCGAGTAGCTGGGATTATAGGCACATACCACCATACCTGGCTAATTTTTGTATTTTTAATAGAGATGGGGTTTCACCATGTTGGCTAGGCTGGTCTCAAACTCCTGACCTCAAGTGATTCACTCACCTTGGCCTCCCAAAGTGTTGGGATTACAGGCGTGAACCACCACACCCAGCCTTGTGGGAATCTACTTTAAGACAATGCAATACTTTGCTCTTCATGAACAAAATATTCCCTCTAAATTTAGCATTCATTGATAATTTTTACCTTTATTATGGTGATTTTCCAACTCTACCACTACCCTCTATATTTATCCTTCTCCCTCCATTTATTTTTAAATTTAGTTAGCTGTTTATTATCAGTATGGACTCATGGATTCCTATTTTTTTCAACTTCTTATAATCCTTTCCTGTCCTAAATTTATTTTCATGTTCAAATTGTCACTTATTTCGTCAGTAGGAACGTATTCAAGGTGACTTCTCTGCTTTTGAGATCTCCCATCATTTTTTAAACCCTTCCTTAATTTGTGGCATAAAAAGATACTCTAGGTTCATCTGGTTCAGCCTTGAAATCAACTGTGTCACCAACCTTGAGTTTAATTTAGTAGGGAACAGTATTAGTTACCGAAATCTAGGTGGTAGATGTGCTCATTGCTACTGGGTATCTTTGCTACTAGGACCTTTCAGCAAAGATAGTTGGTATTTGTTTTTTGTTGTTGTTGTTTGTTTGTTTGTTTTGAGACAGGGTCTCGCTGTCATCTAGGCTGGAGTGCAGTGGCACGATCTTGGCTCACTGCAACCTCTACCTCCAGGGTTCAAGCAATTCTCCTGCCTCAGCCTCCCAAGTAGCTGGGATCACAGGCACCTGCCACCACACCCAGCTAATTTTTTTTTGTATTTTTAGTAGAGACGGGGTTTTACCCTGTTGACCAGGTTGATCTCCAACTCCTGACCTCAGGTGATCCACCTGCCTCAGCCTCCCAAAGTACTGGGATTACAGGCGTGAGCCATCGCGCCCGGCCAGTTGGTATTTATTTTAGGTTCACATGGACACCTGCAATTTCAGTCCATCCCCACAGAGTTCTTCGTCACTTTCTCTTATTTATTTCATGTCTCTATCTACCTTCTTCCACTGTAAGTGTCCTGGTTCTCAATAAGCATCAGCACATTTACTTATTAGCTCAATCCTACAATACACCTAAAACTATTTCAGAATTGCTTTGCTGGTACGTCTACAAAAAAAATAACCTATTAAAAAGAGTTTAGGTGGTTGGGCGCAGTGGCTCAAGCCTGTAATCCCAGCACTTTGGGAGGCCGAGACGGGCGAATCACAAGGTCAGGAGATCAAGACCATCCTGGCTAACATGGTGAAACCCCGTCTCTACTAAAAAATACAAAAAAAACTAGCCGGGCTAGGTGGCGGGTGCCTGTAGTCCGAGCTACTTGGGAGGCTGAGGCAGGAGAATGGCGTAAACCCGGGAGGCGGAGCTTGCAGTGAGCTGAGATCGGGCCACTGCACTCCAGCCTGGGCGACAGAGCGAGACTCCGTCTAAAAAAAAACAAAGAGTTTAGGATTTGTTGACAATCCTGATTCCTCCCCTAGACTAAGGGTATATAGTCAAGTGTGTTCAAACAAAATTTTTTTCTAGAGACAGGGTCTCTGTCATCCAGGCTGGAGTGCAGTGGCATAATCATAGCTCACTGCACCCTCAAACTCCCAGGCTCCAGTTATCCTTTTGCTTCAGCCTTCTGAGTAGTTGGGACTATAGGCGTGTACTACCATGCCTGGCTAATTAAAAAAAAATTTGGCCGGGCGTAGTGACTCAAGCCTGTAATCCCAGCACTTTGGGAGGCCAAGGCAGGTGGATCAAGAGGTCAGAGGTCAAGACATCGAGACCATCCTGGCCAACATGGTGAAACCTCACCTCCACTAAAAATACAAAAGTTAACTGGGTCTGGTGGTACCCACCTGTAGTCTCAGCTACCTAGGAGGCTGAGGCAGGAGAATCGCTTGAACTTGGGGGTGGGGAGGTTGCAGTGAGCCAAGATCGTGCCACTGCACTCCAGCCTGGGCAGCTGAGCGAGACTCCATCTCAAAAAAAAAAAGATTTTTTTTTTTGGTTGGGCATGCTGGTTTACACCTGTAATCCCAATGCTTTGGGAAGCCGAGACTGGAGGATTGCTTGAGCCTGGGAGTTTGAGACCAGCCTGGGCAACAGAATGATACCCTACCTAAAAAAAAGAAAAAAAAAAATTTTTTTTTTTCTGTTTTGCACTTCCTTGGCTGGCCATGGTGGTTCATGCCTATAATTCCAGCACTTTTGGGAGGCTGAGGCAGGAGGATCGCTGGAAGCCAGGAGTTCAAGAATAGCCTGGGCAACAAAGCAAGACCCTGTCTCTATTAAAAAAAAGAAAAAATTGGTTGGGCACTGTGGCTTATGCCTGTAATTCCAACTTCCAACACTTTGGGAGGCTGAGGCGGGAGAATTGCTTGAGCCCAGGAGTTTGAGACCAGGGTGAGCAACTTGGTGAAACCCATTTCTACTAAAAATACAAAAATTAACCAGGTGTGGTGGCACGTGCCTGTTGTGCCAGCTACTCAAGAGGCTGAGGTGGAAGGATCACTTAAGCTCGGAAGGTTGAGGCTGAAGTGAGCCATGATGTGCCACTGTACTCCAGCCTGGGTGACAGTGAGACCCTGATATGGAGCAGATTACCACGTTCTCTGCACAAGAATGACATGCAAACTTGTGAAGTGTTCCATATTTTTAAAAATTAAAAAAAAATTTTGTTTTTAGGGATAGGATTTTGCTGTGTTGCCCAGGATGGTCATGAACTCCCATCCTCAAGTGATCCTCCTGCATCAGCCTTCAGAGTAGCTGGGATTAGGCTGGGCGTGGTGGCTCACGCCTGTAATTCCAGCACTTTGGGAGGCCGAGGCGGGTGGATCACCAGGAGATCGAGACCATCCTGGCTAACACGGTGAAACTCCGTCTCTATTAAAAATACAAAAAATTAGCCGGGCGTGGTGGCGGGTGCCTGTAGTCCCAGCTACTCAGGAGGCGTGAACCTGGGAGGTGGAGCTTGCAGTGAGCTGAGATTGTGCCACTGCACTCCAGTCTGGGAGACACAGCGAGACTCCGTCTCAAAACAAAAACAAAAACAAAAAACAGAGTGGCTGGGATTACAGGCGCAAGCCACTAGCTGTGTGTTAAAAATCTAGTTAAGGCTGGGCATGGTGGCTCACAACTGTAGTCCCAGCCCTTTTGGAGGCTGAGGTGGGCAGATTGCTTGAGTTCAGGAGTTTAAGACCAGCCTGGGCAATGTGGCAAAACCCTGTTTCTACAGCAGTTACAAAAATTAGTCTGACATGGTGGTGTGCACCTGTGGTCCCAGCTACTGGGGAGGATGAGGTAGGAGGATTGCTTGAGCCCAGGAGGTTTAGGCTGCAGTGAGCTGTGATTGTGATTGCACCACTGCACTCTAGTCTGGGCGACAGAACTAGATTCTGTCTCAAAAAAAAAAAAGTTATATATTGCCAAATTTTGCTCCAAAAAGGTTGTATGTGTTTATCCTTATGCTAACCATATACGAGACTTTCCTAAATCAACCCTCTTGTCTTTCTCCGTTATCTCAGCTGGAGAAGCGACTGGAAGAGTGGTTGGGGAGGACATTGCCTGGCAGTGACTGGACTCCCAATGCCCGGTTTATCACCCGCTCTTGGCTTCGGGATGGCCTTAAGCCACGCTGCATAACCCGAGACCTCAAATGGGGAACCCCTGTACCCTTAGAAGGTTTTGAAGACAAGGTAAAAACCCTTTTTTATTCATATCATTCAGCCTTGGTGTTCAGACCCTGGGCTAGCAGAATAGACTGCTGATTATGTCTTGTTTCAGTTTGAGACTTTGGATTGGTCCCTAACATGTTTACCTCCTCCTGACCTCCAGGTATTCTATGTCTGGTTTGATGCTACTATTGGCTATTTGTCCATCACAGCCAACTACACAGACCAGTGGGAGAGATGGTGGAAGAACCCAGAGCAAGTGAGCAGTTCTTGGTTAGGCTGTGCATGGGGAGGGTAGGTGGTAGGGTGTGGGTCTTAGGGTTGGGTGTCTGGTCTCCTGGCCTTTGAAGAAGGTATCAGGAAATCTCTCCTAACTACATTCTCTTAGGTGGACCTATATCAGTTCATGGCCAAAGACAATGTTCCTTTCCATGGCATAGTCTTTCCTTGCTCAGCCCTAGGAGCTGAGGATAACTATACCTTGGTCAGCCACCTCATTGCTACAGGTAAGTACCCTGGAAGACTACTGATGGGGTGTTCATAGGAAATGAGGGTTGAGGCAGTACTTGGAAAAAGATCTTAGAGAGCTGCTGTCTTGAGTTAGGAGTTGAGATGAAATAGGAAATAATTAAAATGAGAACTCAACCTAGAGAAATGAAACAAGAACCTGAAGAAAGCAAAAGTCCAAAGCTAAAACTCTGTAGTAGATACAAGCAAAGACAAAAAAGGGCCAGAATGGATAGGAAGGGACTCCCAAAATCTGAGCATACCAGCCCCTTAAGGAGAAATGTTGCTAGACAACCATAGTTGAGGTTAGAAAGAGGAAAGAAGGAAGAGTTAGTGGGCTAGAGAGGGGAAGGATGTGATTTGAGCAGATAGTTCTCATTCTCCTCTGTCCAGAGTACCTGAACTATGAGGATGGGAAATTCTCTAAGAGCCGGGGTGTGGGAGTGTTTGGGGACATGGCCCAGGACACGGGGATCCCTGCCGACATCTGGCGCTTCTATCTGCTGTACATTCGGCCTGAGGGCCAGGACAGTGCTTTCTCCTGGACGGACCTGCTGCTGAAGAATAATTCTGAGCTGCTTAACAACCTGGGCAACTTCATCAACAGGTGGGAATTGGTAAGGGGTCAGAGTTAGCAGTGAGCTGGGGTGGGGCTCATTTTCCCTCAGGAGATGGGAATGTGGAGAGAACTAGAAAATGGGCAGGAGGCTGTGAGGACAGTGTGGAAAGTTGATTTCTATTAATTGGGATCTGTTCCTAGCACATATGAGGCTATGTATGCTTGATGGAACAGTTAACTATAGAGATGTGATTTAGCAAAGTTGGTTATAAAGTGGGTTTTTGTAAATTGTGTTCTTATTACTGTTCTTTGTAGAACTGAAGATGTATTCTTTCCTAGCAAAATAGTTCACCTGCAGATCATTGAAAACTGTGGCCGAAGAAAGGGGTTATTTTGGTGTGGGGGTAGAAGGCTTCTGTGGGCTGGGCATGGTGCCTTACGTCTGTAATCCCAGCACTTTGGGAGGCCAAGGCAGGAGGATCACTTGAGGCCAGGACTTGCCTGACTGACATAATGAGTCTCCCATTTCTACAAAAATAATCAGCCAGGCGTGGTGGCGCACACCTGTAGTCCCAGCCACTCAGGATGCTGAGATGGGATGGTCTCTTGAGCTCGAGAGATTGAGGCTGCAGTGGAGCAGTGCTTGTACCCCTGCACTCCAGCCTTGGCAAAAGAGGGAGATCCTGTCTCAAAAAAAAAAAAAAAAAGACTTCTGCTATACTCAGAGTTTTTGTTACCTTAGGCTCACATTCTATCATTGGTGCCTATCTCAGCTCTTCTGCACTCTAAAGCAGTATCCTCCGTAGCTTAGGATTCTTTCGTCACGCTCTCTGAACCCTGGACCCTTATAGGTCAGTCCTGCTACTCACTTTCAGGTTTGGTCATTAACCACATTTAATAAATAGTCCTTACCTACAGGAGTTCGAGACCAGCCTGGCCAACCTGGTGAAACCCTGTCTCCACTAAAAATACAAAAATTAGCCGAGCATGGTGGCGCACATCTGTAATCCCACCTACTCGGGAGGCTGAGGCAGGAGAATCACCTGAACCCGGGAGGCAGATTGCAGTGTGCCAAGATCATGCCACTGTGCTCCAGCCTGGGCAACAGAGCGAGACTCCTCAAAAAAAAAAAAAAAAAAAAAAAAAAGAGTCCTTACCTAGAGTATTTGTTTCATAGCAATTAACACATATTTCAGCTTGGTCATTTTGAGCAATGACTTCTTAAAAATAAGAAATAGAGTTGTTTAACTTAATCAGGTTTTTTTATGTGCAGAGTCAGATTCTTAGGGGAGAGAGAGAGTAAATAATTCATTTGTTAAGCCTTGTCTACTGGCTTAAGGGAGCCAGGAGTTACCTGTTCTAGGCAGGAATCCTGAGAGAATGTACAGTTGTGGAAATGGGGTCAAATTCTAAGGAGGAGAGTGGATAATAACTTCCCCTCTTTTTTCCACTTCTCCTTTCCTACTCCCAACCAAGAGCTGGGATGTTTGTGTCTAAGTTCTTTGGGGGCTATGTGCCTGAGATGGTGCTCACCCCTGATGATCAGCGCCTGCTGGCCCATGTCACCCTGGAGCTCCAGCACTATCACCAGCTGCTTGAGAAGGTTCGGTAAGTAACTGACATCTCTGTCTCATCTGCTGGTGTGTTGAGAGCCTTGTATGGGTCCCTGTAGGACATTACACCTTGGCCTGCTTCCTCCCTTCCCAGGATCCGGGATGCCTTGCGCAGTATCCTCACCATATCTCGACATGGCAACCAATACATTCAGGTGAATGAGCCGTGGAAGCGGATTAAAGGCAGTGAGGCTGACAGGTAGGTAAGCGGGGAGGGTTGGCTAAAGGAATAAAGTGGCTTGTAAGCTGTATCCTCCTGGAGGTCTTCACTAATATCTCTTCTTCCTCAGGCAACGGGCAGGCACAGTGACTGGCTTGGCAGTGAATATAGCTGCCTTGCTCTCTGTCATGCTTCAGCCTTACATGCCCACGGTTAGTGCCACAATCCAGGCCCAGCTGCAGCTCCCACCTCCAGCCTGCAGTATCCTGCTGACAAACTTCCTGTGTACCTTACCAGCAGGACACCAGATTGGCACAGTAGGTGGAAGAGCCAGCCTGTCTTAAAATTGACACTTTTGCTATGCAGCTTTTGGAGTGGGTGAGAGAAGACCTAACATCTCTCCAGTGTTACTTTGGTCATGGGACTCAAGTTTCTGATATAAAGTCCTTGGTAGTCATTCACAAGTTCAGAATTATCTGTACATCCTCATTGTTCTTCATGCCAGAAACCAGAACCTGGCACACAAAACTAACTGGTAAACAGATATTTGAAGAAACACTGGTCACCTAGTCTCCACAATGCTAGCAGATAGTGGGCAGTGAAAAAGAGGAAATAGCCATTTCCTCTTTGACACAAAATGAAAAAGTAAGTACGTCGCTAAACTTCTGGATCAGCCTAGCATCCTTAGAGTGCTTAAAGAATCTGTCCCTATAAATTATTTGGGGTTTCATAGGGAAAGCTGCCGCTGATTTCCTAAAATCAGCAGATATTAGCTTAGTGTTATGCTCGTTCTTTCTAAAATATATCAGAGATTGGGGTTGGAGAGGTCATCTGTATAGTCCGGTAGAGGCTGTATCTAATCAGCAGATGTTTCTGGAACTTTTTTTTTTACAGGTCAGTCCCTTGTTCCAAAAATTGGAAAATGACCAGATTGAAAGTTTAAGGCAGCGCTTTGGAGGGGGCCAGGTGAGAAAAGCTAAAGGCTGTGCCCTCGCTCCACAACAGCCACAGCATCACTTCCTTAATTTCCCTAAGTAGTCCTCACCCATCACTCTTTCCATCTTTTGGCCCTGCTGCTTCCTCACTTAGTTTTTCTTTCCTGTCTTAGCTAGAAGAGACCTTCGACTTAAAGGTAATCACTTTCCCTCTGAGATGCTGTATAAAACTGGAGGTTAGGGGATATTTATGGTTGCTGGTGCTAACTTTGTTGTTGTCCTCCAGGCAAAAACATCCCCAAAGCCAACAGTTATAGAGACTGTTACAACAGCCGGGCCACAGCAGATACAAGCGCTGATGGATGAAGTGACAAAACAAGTATGAAGCTTAAGCCCTGTGGGAGACTGGACAAGCTGAATCCTAAATAGATCTTTTTCTTGCCTCACTGTTACCCTTCCCACCCCCCTTTATCTTAGGGCAACATTGTCCGAGAACTGAAAGCACAAAAGGCAGACAAGAACCAGGTTGCTGCGGAGGTGGCGAAACTCTTGGATCTAAAGAAACAGTTGGCTGTAGCTGAGGGGAAACCCCCTGAAGCCCCTAAAGGCAAGAAGAAAAAGTAAAAGACCTTGGCTCATAGAAAGTCACTTTAATAGATATAGACAGTAATAAATAAATGTACAATCTCTATATACAAGCTGAGACCCTTTCCTTTTGTCTACTCCAAGCCTTCCCCCTGAATATGTGGGATTGAGGGTCACATCATTGGCACTAGTGAGAGGGTGGTCAGTAGCCACTTGTGGGAAAGGTGGGTAGTGTGGCCCAAGTGGAGTACTGATGCTCCCAATTGTTCATGCTTGGTGCAGATTCACCATTCGGTCGATCAGAGCTCGACGAGTCGCCTCTACTTCCCTGGTCAGGCGCTCGATTTCCTGCTTGAGCCGTTCATTCTCTTCAGCTAGCTGTGCCACTTTCCTTTCATTCTCCTGTTCTTTCTCCTTCATGCGCTGCTTTCCAGCCCGGGCTGGGGAATGGCCACTCTGTTTCCGTTTCCTGGTTCTCCCTTGGTCTTCCTCCTCTTCCTCCTGAGCCAGGGAGCTCTGACTGGAATCTGGAGAGCGAGGGCTCTGGGAGGTGCTTGTGACCTCTGCTGGTTCTGGCTCCTCCTCAGTCAGCCAAGCCAGCGAAGCAGGGTCAAGAGTGGTAAAGGTTTTTGATTCTTCCTTCAAGGAAATGAGGAAAGGGAACGTAGATATTAATTGAGAAGGAAAAGGTAACATCCCCCTTTAGCTTTAGGCCTAGCATTCTTACCTCTTCATTTCCAGGAGGTGAGACATAGGTACCCCCATTTTCGTCTGAAGACAGGACCTCTTGCAGGTCCTCATACCAGGCTTCCAGCTCCCAGCTGGACAGTGTCCCGAAGGAGAAAGGCAATGACTCAGCTGCCATCTCTGCAGTTGGATCAGTCTGGAAAAGCACATTTGCAGGGTAATGGGGAGTGGCTGGAACAAGCTCCATGTAGCAAACAGTCTATGCCACAGGTTGGCAAGCTGGTCTGATGCCTGTTTTTGTAGGTAAAGTTGTATTGGAATACAGCCACATCTGTTTATTTACATATTGTTTATGGCTGCTTTGGTGCTACAGTGGCAGAGATGAAGAGTCACGCTAGAGACCATAGGGCTCTTAACATCTAAAATATTTATTATCCTGCCCTTTAAAATTTATCAACCCCTAGTTTATATTAATACTCCCTCCTTGCTTTTGCCCAGGACTTGAAGAAGCAAAGTGCCTGGATATCCATGCTTAGGGGATCTGGAGGACTAGTCAAATTCCTGCCCCCATCAAGGTTAGGCTGAGCTGAAGGACTATTTCCCTGAGCTCCGCACACAGGAGAAGGGAGCACAAATGACCTGGTAATTGCTCCTGGAAACTATCAATAGAGTTCGCAAGTGGGACTGAAGACTAGTGAAAGTTTAACCCTGACTGAAGACTGGTAAGGCAAACCAGTTGTCTGTTGGGGCTTTCTTTGAGGACCATCTTTCCATTAGGACATTCTTTAAGAAAAGTGGTTTGCTCACCTTGTAGGAGCAAGCCAGGAGAATAGACAGCCTGATAGCAAAAGCTTGCTCAGATTCAAACCCTCCTTTCCCACCTTCTCTAGGTCTTTTCATAATCTCTTAGGGTCTCAGCAAAAGGAGGCTAAGCAGCATCTCTTAGGACTTGGTTTTGGGAAAGGGTAGGTTAAGTTTACCTGCTTTCAGGTGTGGTGATGTATGAAGATACACTTCCTTCTTGAACACTGTAGGCAACAAAGAGAAATGTTAGCCATTTTTGAAAGGGGGAGAGGCAACTTATTTTTTTCTTTTCTTTTATGACGGAGTCTCCCTCTGTTGCCAGGCTGGAGTGCAGTGGCGCAATCTCGGCTCACTGCAACCTCTGCCTCCAGGGTCAAGCGATTCTTCTGTCTCAACCTCCCAAGTAGCTGGGACTACAGGTGCGTACCACCGTGCCCAGCTAATTTTTGTGTTTTTAGTAGAGATAGGGTTTCACTGTGTTGGCCAGGATGGTCTCCATCTCTTGACCTTGTGATCCACTTGCCTCCCAAAGTGCTGAGATTATAGGCTTGAGCCACCGTGCTGGGCCCTTATTTTTCTTTTATCTCCAGCCTCCTACTGGTCCGTCCTTACTTCTGGTCTTTTTTTTTTTTTTTTTTTTTGAGACGGAGTCTTGCGCTGTCGCCCAGGCTGGAGTGCAGTGGCCGGATCTCAGCTCACTGCAAGCTCCGCCTCCCGGGTTCACGCCATTCTCCGGCCTCAGCCTCCCGAGTAGCTGGGACTACAGGCGCTGCCACCTCGCCCGGCTATTTTTTGTATTTCTTAGTAGAGACGGGGTTTCACCGTGTTAGCCAGGATGGTCTCGATCTCCTGACCTCGTGATCCGCCCATCTCGGCCTCCCAAAGTGCTGGGATTACAGGCTTGAGCCACCGCGCCCGGCCTCACTTCTGGTCTTGTGGGGTATGCATACTTGGTCCCTGTAGCCATTTCCAAGGGCAGAAGAGGGCCTGACTTTATTTTTAGTTGCTGACATTTGTAGTCCTGGTTACATAATAGCAAAGTTCTGGCCAACTCAGCTTTCTCTAAATTCAAGGCAGGCCTTAAACCTGCCAGGGTAAAGACTAAACTATAGGGAAGGGAACAAATCGTAGCATTTTCCTAACTCCATTCCCACACTGACATCCTCCAAATGTATATTTCCAGTCTGGACCTCTTCCAGAACTTCCGACTCTGCTGTCTACTGCCTACTTGCCATTTCTTTTTCAATGTCTAATAGGCACCTAAGACTATGTGCAAACTTGTTGATTTTCCCCTTCCAAGGTCATCCCCATCTCAGATGACAACTCTAGTTGCTTAAGCTAAAAACCTTGGTATCATCCTTCATTCCTCTTCTCTCACACCCTGCAATCCAAAGTACTAGCAAATTTTAACTTTTTTTTTTTTTTTTTTTGAGATGGGTCTCCCTCTTTTTGCCCAGGCTAGAGGGCAGTGGCGCAATCTCTGCTCTGCAACCTTTGCCTCCTGGGTTCAAGCGATTCTCATGCCTCAGCCTCCTGAGTAGCTGGGATTACAGGCATGCACTACCATGCCTGGCTGATTTTTGTATTTTTAGTAAAGATGGGGTTTCACCACGTTGGCCAGGCTGGTCTTGAACTCCTGACTTCGTGTGATCCACTCCTCTGGTCTCCTAAAGTGCTGGGATTACAGGCATGAGCCACCATGCCCGGCCCTTAACTCATTCTTTAAAAATGAGTTTTTAAAACTTTGCTTAGAAGAATCTAAACACCTCTAATTCCATTCTTTCCAATCTAGATCAATTCACCACCATCTCTCAATTACTGCAGAAACTTCCTGATTGCAGAAGGTCTTCCCATTTCTTCTCTTGCCACCCCTCCGTAAGTCTATTCACCATACAGCAGCCTGAGTGAACCTTTTAAAACAGGTCATTCCTCTGCTCAAAACTCTCCAATGACTTCCTATGTCATGTCAGGGAAGTCATTGGAGGGTTTTGAGAGGAGGAATTACCTAAGGTAATTCCTGACCACCTGATGTAACACAGTAACCTCCATCCTGAACATTCTCCATTCCTTTCTCTGCTGTAGCTTTCTCCATGGCACTTATATTTTGTTTACTGTAGGCCTCCCACTGAGATGATTTTTTCCTCTTGCTCACGGATGTTCCCTGAGCCCCAAACTGTTTGGCACACAGTAGGTCCTCATTAAGTATTTGTTAAGAATGAATGAATTCCCCCCAATCTCTCTTATAGGGAAGGGGCAGACGCAGAGTGGCAGCTGCCGATCCCTAGGGACTGAAGATGCAATATTGCCCGAAATATTTCTCTGCAGGGCTGTCCTCCCTGGGGAACCCTCCCTTGCCTTCCAGTGTGTGGGACTTGGCTTTCATCAGCAGTGGAGCCTCAGGTCAGAAGGCTGCAGAGCCAAACAGGGGGCTGGCCTGATGCAATGGTTACACAGAGATTAGCTGGGAGACAGGACCGGGTTAAAGAGGCAGGGACTAATCCCGAGGGAAGGACGATACCCTGGGGAGACCCCAAATGGCCTCCTACACTTAAGAGATCCAGGCTGCTCTCTTGTGCGGGAGGCCCAGAGACCTCTACGGCAAAGGGAAAACATACTGCTCCCTGTCCATCGGCACCCCTCCCAAAGGCTTGTGTCAAGGTTCCCCTTTCAGCCCTGCAGGGTCCAGTAGCCCCAGCTACCGAGGTGGCCATGCTGACACCAGAGACGCTGAGACTGAGACAGGATTGGGGGTAGGGTAGGGAGAAGGCCGATGGTGGCGAACGGGCGGAAACGGCTTGAGCGATGGTAACTCAGTCTTAGAGCGGGGGTGTGTCCTGCTGCCTCCCCCCGGACAGGCCTAACGAGGTGGCCTGAAGTTGGCTACGGGAGAGAATGAATTTCCCTAGGGCAGCCGAGGTCCCTTTGCCCAGCAGCACAGAGCAGGGCCCATGCTCCGGCTCCGGGCAGGGGTGGAGAGACGCTGTCGTCCGAAGCAATGGGGGTTTGTAAGCACCACCCCAGAATAAGGGACTCTCCCCATTCCTCTCTCGGACGGTCCCTGACTTCACTGTGGAGGCGTGAGGCCAATCCTAAAGAGCGGATGCCCCAACTCTGAGGAGACGGGAGGGTAAAGGGCAGATGGGAGTCAGTACTCGCCTCTCTCCTCAGGTTCCAGCTCTGATTTTGGCTCTGTCGCTGCCACCCGCTCATCTTCAACATGATACGCTCAGTGCCTTAGACTTAAGCCTCTGACCTCGGGAGCGCCTAGCTGTAATCTTTTACCATGGCCTTGCCCTCCTCTCAGGGGCGGGACCCCAAAACCTACCAATCAGAAAGTGGCACGCCGGCATTGGCCCCGCCTCGTCCCTCGTATCCGCCACTCAGGAGCTCCGCAGAACCGCCCCCGTCGCTCCCTCTCGCTAGGGGGTCGACGTAGTGTCGGACCCGGAAGTGGCTTTGGGTCACGAGGCTTCACGGAGGCGGTGGGTGAGTCATGCGCGCGCGCGGAGGGGAGTGTAGCGGGGGGAGGGGAGGAAAGGGGGGCGGGGATGATGCAATGTTTGGCAACCGGTGTCTCCACGCGCACGCGCAGGGGACTACGAGGGTGGTGGGAGGTGCAGAGGGTGGGGGAAAGGAGAGAGGGCGGGGCGCCAGCTCCCGGCGCCCAACGGCCCCAACGGCTATCAGCGTTGGCCGTCCGTAGTCGGTCGTGTGGAGCCTCTTTGCCGCTTGTCTCCCCCAGAAGCTGCTGTTCCGCCCACCTAGCTTTAGCCGGCGTTTTACCTCCACTATAAGGGACTCCCATTTTCCTTGGCCCCTCCCAGCTAATGGTCATATAGGCCTTTTGAACTTTTCCTTTGAAAGTTGGTATCCATCCACTGGGATTGTCGACATCTCGAGTCTTCTTAGAGAGGTCTCCGGGCTCGGTGACTCATGCCTATAATCCCAGCACTTTGGGAGGCTGAGGAGAGCGGATCACTTGAGGTCAGGAGTTCCAGATCAGCCTGACCAACATGGTGAAACCCCGTCTCTACTAAAAATACAAAAATTAGCCGTGTGTGGTGATGCGCGCCTGTAATCCCAGCTACTCTGGAGGCTGAGGCAGGAGAATCGCTTGAACCCTGGTGGCGTATGTTGCAGTGACCGAGATCGCGCCACTGCACTCCAGCCTGGGTGACAGAGCGAGACTACGTTTCACCGAAAACGAAAAACAAATTAAAAAACCGGGTGGTCTAGCCCCGTAAATCTCCCAAAAGGGGCCGAGGTACTGGAATCCCTTGGTAGTCATTTTCCGCTTCTCTCACAACAGCGCCCTTGACTTTTACCTTGGAGTTGCTAAGCCCTCAGCCTGCCAGAAGTCATGTATTTTACCCAGTGGACCCAATTCTGTTTGGCCACCTATTTTCCCCCACTGTACTCTTACGGCTTTCTCCAATACCAAGACCCTCTCTTGCTGTACCAGACAGCAAGTCCTGTGACTCCCTGCTGTGAGGAGCGCGGCACAGGCCTGCCTCCTAGGTGTTCGGGTCGAGATTTACAGCGGAGTCTCATCCTGGGACGTGTAAGTGCACTTCAGCGCAGGACAGCCCTGGACTGGGGAGACCGGGGCCGCGATTTTAGCCTCAACTCTCCCTCACTTACCAAGGGATCTTACCGTCCTTGTTTGTAAATTAACGAGTTGTAAGGGTAAAATGAGAACCATGAACTTGGAGGCAACTTGAACAAAAGTAAAACGCACCACGCAGAATGCAAAGTATTTTTCTTGTGCCTTGAAAACAGAGGCCATGTGGTGGCCTGTTACATATCCTGTCATACCCTCATGGGGGCAGCCAGAGTTTAACTAGAAACTGTCACAAGGCCGGTTGTGACTGGAGTGGTGTGTCTGTGACAGGTCTTTGGTTAGGCTGCTCCGTTGCTCCACACCTCCATTTCCCCTCTGAAAATGGGGGTGGTGTGGGGGGTGGACCAGATGGTCTCTCCTGGCCTACAGACAGACCAGGTTGTCAGTGACAGGCAGAGGTCATGTGACTTGACAGGCCGAGGTCGTGTTGTGACATGTTGACCTGGAGAGGCGGGTCAAGTCCCAGCACACTACCCGGGAAGCCTTTGGGGCGGGGCAGGGCAAGTCGCGACTTTCATCTTTCGGGCCCGGCCCCTCCCGGACCTGGCATTCCTGGCTCCCGCAACAGACTGTGGCTTTGGAAGGGGCCCCTCCCCAAGGAGGGCTGGGATTGGCCACCAGTGGCCTGGGAAGAGGCGCAGATCCTTCCGCGGAGGGAGGGGGGCCGCGTGGGGTGTTTGTTCTCTTGGGGATTAATGGGGGGTTGTGGGGGAGGGGTAGGCGCGCTCCCGCATGCGCACTGCGGCCCCTCCAGTTGGCTCGTCGCTGTCCGCTGGGCGGGGGCCCGGCCCCGCCCCTCTCCCGTCCGGGCAGCGGCGGAGGCGGCGGTGGCTGCGGCGGTGGCTGCGGCAGCGACGGCGGCGGCGGCGGCAGCGGCAGCAGCCTGCGCAGTGCCTTCTGGGAACGGAATCCCCAGGGCTGCCCCTGGCCCCCATGGCGCATGCGCGGGAGGCCGCTCGGTGATCCGCGGCGGCGGCAGCGGCGCTTCCTGCTAGGACCGGCCGGGGCCGTACCGGAGGCTCGGGCTCCACCGACCCTCCTCCCACCCCCTCCCACTCACTCTCTGGGCCGCGACTGCGCAGGGCGGGGCCGGCCGAACCATGGGCCGCGGTGAGTGCGGGGCCCGGCCCCCCCACCCCGCCCCTCCCCCTCCCCTCCCCTCCTGTCCCTACCCTCTGCCCCCTCCGCGTCCTCTCGGCCCCTTTCCCCGGCCCCATCCCCACTCCCCCGCCCTCACCTGCCCCCGCCGCTTCTCCCTCTCACTGCCTGACTTCTGCCTTCTTCACCGCCCTCCCCTCAGTGCTTCGCCCACCCTCCGCCCGCCCTCTCCCCAAGTTCCTTCCTACTTCGTGCGCCTTCCCCTCCTCCTCAAGCTGAGGGAAGCAGTCTGGGTGACAGGGCGCCTTGTTATGAGAGGGAAAGTTTGGAAGCCGCCAGTGTGGGGTGGGAGCGATGGTGAGTCTGGGGAGGATACCTGCAGGTTGGAGGGGCTTCCCCTCCTATCGGAGGATAGGCTCTCTTGGAGATATCGGAGAACAGGCTCTCTTGGAGTCAGTGGGATAGGAGGTTCTGAATCTCTTTGCCTTAGGCTTGAGGGAAAATCAGGAGCTTCTCAGGATCCTGGGAAAAGACTGAGCTGTGATCCTCACCTTTTAAGACCCGAATGAACTAGATCAGCGATTGTCTGATGGAGCAGGCATGGGGGGAGTTCTGCTGGTACCACCCCAGCGGGCAGTTGGGCAATTGCCTGGTGACCTGTGGGGCAATCTGTACTTTTTATATCATCTTCCTGGGTAGGGAACGACAGGAGCCAGACACTCTGGGAAACTTCCTAGTGGCCTAGCATTATGGGAATGTGCCCATACTCCTGGTTGAAGTCTTCAATTCCGAATGGACGGAGGCCTTGCCCTTCATATGCCTAAGAATTGTGCTAGACTTTCTTGGTCCCAGGGAGCTGAGGTTCTGACCCTCTGGTCCCTAGGGACTGGGCTTGGAAAGGATGGTTGTAGACTAAGCCAGCAGATCCCCAAGGTCTTTATAGGCGCTTGCCTCACATTGTTAAGGATTTTTCTCTTGAGAGGATGTAAGGATCTTTCTCTTGAGAGGGTGCTGGGCTGTGGTGCTCTTCAGAGTTGGGCAGACTCCTGATAGTCCCATCTCTACTTTGCGTTGCAGGTGTGGGCTAAGCTGGTGGCCCCGGCTTTAGACTGGACCCCACAATGTTTGCAGAGATGTTCAGGTAGCTGTGGTGATACGGCAGAGGACTCCTCATTCTCCCTCCCAGCTCTCTGAGGGGTTCCCCTTGCTCCTCTGGGGCTTTCCCTGAGTTTTCTTGGGTCTCCCCACAACCTTTGCCTTCCTGGAGTCCTCCCTCAGGTACCTCGCCCAGTTTAATCCTCCTAGTGCCTACATGGATGTCTGTGTTATCAGGCACGCGGGAGCTGATTACACACAATGAATGGGGGCAATGAGAGCAGTGGAGCAGACAGAGCTGGGGGCCCTGTGGCCACATCTGTCCCCATCGGCTGGCAGCGCTGTGTGCGAGAGGGTGCTGTGCTCTACATCAGGTACGGATCTTCCCAGGTCCCCAAGCTCTGCCACTCCAGTTGCCCGGGTTTTCTTTCTTCCGCTTCTCCTCTCAGCTCAGCTCTCTGGTACCCGATTGCTCTCCTCTCTTCCCCTTCCTTCCTCAGCCTTTTTGCTTTCTGTAGCTCTTGGCCTTTGAATCCATTCTCCCTCTTTCTGTGTCTTCCCACATTCCTTACCCTCTGTTCTTCTAGGAGGATCTGTAACTTCAGCACTGTGCTTTAGGAGTATTGCCTGATTCACTGCCAGCTAACCCCATGTCCTCTGACCCTGTCCTCTTCCAGTCCAAGTGGCACAGAGCTGTCTTCCTTGGAGCAAACCCGGAGCTACCTCCTCAGCGATGGGACCTGCAAGTGCGGTCTGGAGTGTCCACTTAATGTCCCCAAGGTCAGAGTGGTGAGGGGTACCTGAGAGTACAGAGATAAGCTAAAAGTCTTAATGCAAATCTACTGACTGAGGTAGCCCTTTCCACAGATTCCAGCCCCTCAGGGTCCCTGTCCTTGCTTTCCACCTTACAGGTTTTCAACTTTGACCCTTTGGCCCCGGTGACCCTGGGTGGGGCTGGGGTGGGGCCAGCATCAGAGGAGGACATGACCAAGCTGTGCAACCACCGGCGGAAAGCTGTTGCTATGGCAACTCTGTACCGCAGCATGGAGACCACCTGCTCACACTCTTCTCCTGGTGAGTCTTCTGCCACTTTACAGAAGACGGAGGAAAACCTAAGGGCTTGGAAGGCTGGTGGTGGGAGTTCCATGAGAGGGAGCAAAGAGAAAGGGGAGTGGGTGGGGAGCTACGTGGTGAGAGGAGGGCACAGGGAGGTTGGGAACTTGTGGGAGATGGGACTAATGAAGACAAAAGAAAGTTTTTGGAAGGGGAGCCACAGGCTGACCCTTCATTTTTCATTTATTGCAGGAGAGGGAGCGAGCCCCCAAATGTTCCACACTGTGTCCCCAGGGCCCCCCTCTGCCCGCCCTCCCTGTCGAGTTCCTCCTACAACTCCACTTAATGGGGGTCCTGGCTCCCTTCCCCCAGAACCACCCTCAGCTTCCCAGGCTTTCCCCACTCTAGCAGGCCCTGGGGGACTTTTCCCACCAAGGCTTCCTGACCCAGTCCCTTCTGGGGGCAGTAGCAGCCCCCGTTTCCTCCCAAGGGGCAATGCCCCCTCTCCAGCCCCACCTCCTCCACCTGCTATCAGCCTCAATGCTCCCTCATACAACTGGGGAGCTGCCCTCAGATCCAGCCTGGTGCCCTCTGACCTGGGCTCTCCTCCGGCCCCTCATGCCTCCTCCTCACCACCTTCAGACCCTCCTCTCTTCCACTGTAGTGATGCCTTAACACCCCCTCCCCTGCCCCCGAGCAATAATCTTCCCGCCCACCCTGGTCCTGCCACTCAGCCACCAGTGTCTTCAGCCACTATGCACCTGCCCCTGGTCTTGGGGCCCCTGGGAGGGGCCCCCACGGTGGAGGGGCCTGGGGCACCCCCCTTCCTTGCTAGCAGCCTACTCTCTGCAGCGGCCAAGGCACAGCATCCCCCACTACCCCCTCCCAGCACTTTACAGGGCCGAAGGCCCCGTGCGCCGGTGCCCTCAGCTTCCCACTCCTCATCACTTCGTCCCTCTCAGCGTCGTCCCCGCAGACCCCCTACTGTATTTCGATTGCTAGAAGGGAGAAGCCCTCAAACCCCTAGACGGAGCCGTCCTCGGGCCCCTGCTCCTGTCCCCCAACCCTTTTCTCTCCCAGAGCCATCCCAACCAATTCTCCCTTCTGTGCTGTCCCTGCTGGGACTCCCCACCCCTGGCCCTTCCCACTCTGATGGAAGCTTTAACCTTTTGGGGTCAGATGCACACCTTCCTCCTCCCCCAACCCTCTCCTCAGGGAGCCCTCCCCAGCCCAGGCACCCTATCCAGTCCTCCCTGCCTGGGACCACCAGTGGCAGCCTCAGCAGTGTGCCAGGTATGTGAGTGTTGTGGAGCCCTTCCTCATCCTGGATGGAAAGAGGCAGCCAAGGGATTTAGGGGAATGTTCAGAGAGCTCTTTGAGGGTTTTCTGGGTTGGGGGCAGGGAGGTTGGCTTCTTTGGATGCTGGGAGAAAGGGCCTCCCTTGAGCTGAATTTCTCTCCTCTTTTACAGGTGCCCCTGCCCCACCAGCTGCCTCCAAAGCCCCGGTAGTCCCCAGCCCTGTGCTTCAAAGCCCATCCGAAGGGCTGGGGATGGGGGCGGGCCCGGCCTGCCCTCTGCCTCCCCTGGCTGGTGGAGAGGCTTTCCCTTTCCCCAGCCCAGAGCAGGGCCTGGCACTGAGTGGAGCTGGCTTCCCTGGGATGCTTGGGGCCTTGCCTCTCCCTCTGAGTCTGGGGCAGCCTCCACCTTCTCCATTGCTCAACCACAGTTTATTTGGTGTGCTGGCTGGGGGAGGAGGACAGCCTCCTCCTGAGCCCCTGCTACCCCCACCAGGAGGACCTGGTCCTCCCCTCGCCCCAGGAGAGCCTGAAGGGCCTTCGCTTTTGGTGGCTTCCTTGCTTCCTCCACCACCCTCAGACCTTCTTCCACCTCCTTCAGCACCTCCCAGCAACCTCCTTGCCTCTTTCCTGCCCCTGTTGGCTCTGGGCCCCACAGCTGGGGATGGGGAGGGATCTGCAGAGGGAGCCGGGGGTCCAAGTGGGGAGCCATTTTCAGGCTTGGGAGACCTGTCGCCCCTACTTTTCCCCCCACTTTCAGCCCCCCCTACCCTCATAGCTTTAAATTCTGCGCTGCTGGCTGCCAGCCTGGATCCCCCCTCGGGGACACCCCCCCAGGTGAGGATGGGGGTGAGTAGCTGGGACAGAACACAACGTAGAATGAGAGATGGGAGCTGGGAATCAAAAGCTTTCAGTTTCATTCCTGAGCTCTTCCTTGGGGCCTTTGGGGAGGCCTTAGTTCTTGGCTGGGGTAGGATGACTACAAGAATTGGGTCTGTATTTAATAAGCATGGTTTATCTCACTTGAGGCTTCAGTCAGATAGTGGATGTGAAAGCACTATAAATCTGTTGAGTATTTTACACACGTGTTAGAATCATTCTTTTTTCTTAGCCCTGTGTCCTGAGTGCCCCCCAACCTGGACCACCTACCTCCAGTGTCACCACGGCAACTACTGACCCGGGAGCCTCCTCTCTGGGCAAGGCCCCCTCCAACTCAGGGAGACCCCCCCAACTCCTTAGCCCTCTGCTGGGTGCCAGCCTGCTGGGTGAGTCTGAGGGAGTGTGAATTCACACTCTTGGTGTGAAAAAGCAGCCGTAAAACTTGGGAGTAGTGGCTGAATAAATTGGGGAAGAAAGTCTTTGGCCACTGGATAAAGCCTAAAGAGAATAGTAGGGTCTGCTCAGCCTAATTGGTTTGCCTAGGGAGAGACCCCTGACTATAATTTCTCAATAGGTGACTTGTCTTCGCTGACCAGCAGCCCTGGAGCCCTCCCCGGCCTGTTGCAGCCTCCTGGCCCTCTTCTCTCTGGCCAGTTGGGGCTGCAGCTCCTCCCTGGGGGGGGAGCTCCTCCACCCCTCTCAGAGGCTTCTAGTCCCCTAGCCTGCCTGCTACAGAGTCTCCAGGTGAGGGTGTGGGCATGTGTTTGTCAGGGAGATAATTTTTTCTCAAACTGGAAATTTAGGGCTTTCTGAGTTATAGCAGAAGAGGGACCGTATTTGGGATTGACTGAGAACTTACTTTTTGCCAGCAGATCCCTCCAGAGCAGCCAGAAGCCCCCTGTCTACCCCCTGAGAGCCCCGCCTCAGCCCTCGAACCAGAGCCTGCCCGGCCTCCCCTCAGTGCCTTAGCCCCACCCCACGGTTCTCCCGACCCCCCAGTCCCTGAGCTGCTCACTGGGAGGGGGTCAGGGAAACGGGGCCGGAGGGGAGGAGGGGGACTTAGGGGCATTAATGGTGAGGCCAGGCCAGCCCGGGGCCGAAAGCCTGGCAGCCGGCGGGAGCCTGGCCGACTGGCTCTCAAATGGGGGACACGTGGTGGCTTCAATGGACAAATGGAAAGGTCCCCAAGAAGAACCCACCATTGGCAGCATAATGGGGAGCTGGCTGAAGGGGGTGCTGAGCCCAAGGATCCACCCCCTCCTGGGCCCCATTCTGAGGACCTTAAGGTGAGTGCAGAGTGCTGGCAGTCTGGGCTCAGGGGCTCTGAGGAAAGGCTGGGGCTGTGGTACCTTTTTTGAAATTTCCCACACACACAGTCCATCTTTTCTCAGGTGCCCCCAGGAGTAGTCAGAAAGTCTCGTCGTGGCCGTAGGAGAAAATACAAGTGAGTGATGGGCCTACTATAGTGCTGGCCTTTGCCTACTTCTTTTTGGTTTGGACAGTTCTAATGTCCAAATAGTGGCTTGGTTTTCAAAAGGGCACATACTTATTTGAATATGAGTAAGGATATTATGCCTTTACTATCCAAATGTAAAAAGTTTCCCACCCAAACTTCTGAAATTCACCTGGTGCTTGGGAGCTGTTGCTGATCATCTGTGCCCCTTATTGCAGCCCTACGCGGAACAGCAATAGCTCCCGCCAGGACATTACCTTGGAACCCAGCCCTACAGCCCGAGTAAGTGTGTGTTTGGGTGGGTGGGTGTATGGGTAGGGTGTAAGCGATGAGGCAACAGGAGTAAAGGAGGGTTAGAGGGAGTGGGGAGAAAAGACGACTTCCTGATACCTAGCAATTGACCACTTCTTTCAACTTCTCCTCTGGTATTAGGCGGCTGTCCCTCTGCCTCCCCGGGCCCGCCCTGGCCGTCCTGCCAAAAACAAGAGGAGGAAACTGGCCCCATAGCAGCCATACCTGGAGCTGGATCTAACCCTGATTGGGGAGAGCTGAGTGCTGAGCCTTGGGAGCCCCTGCCAGCCACCTGCACCTGTGGACAGTGGGTGGGGGCACTACTCCCCACTCAGAGCACAAATGCAACTCCTTCCCTACAATCCCATCCTGAGCCATTGCAGGGGGCAGGGAAGTTCACCCCCTCCCCCCCAAGCCATGTCACTGAAAAGGCCTGGGGGGGGATGGTATATGGCCCTTTCCCCACCAGGCGCTAAGGGGAACACCCCCTTCCCCAGGTCTTTTATTTGTTTAAGTTATTTTTGCACAAATGACTCTTTTATATTTAATTCGATTTCATTGCCTCCCTTCTTAAAGCCAACAGGCTCAGTTTACAAACCTGTGAGCTACTGTTGGCTGCTGCCCTCCTTCCCAGTGAAAGGTACAAAGCAATAAGCATCATGCATCCTCCCCTTACCCCTCCAACACCCCTCTGCCTCTGGCTCAGGTTGCTCAAAGCACAGATCCCCTCTTACCCCTGTCCCCAGGTTTGAAACACATAGCCTCATTTCAAGGTGTAGCCAGGTTCCCCCCACTTTCCTCTGGGATATAAAAAAGGGGGTAAGGGGGCAAAGAGAGCCCTCTGGGCCTCTCCTCCCATACACACTACACTGCCCCTTCTCCCCCCATCAAAACGCTCAGAGACGTTGTGATGATGCGACTGAGGATTATGCAACGTGGTCCAACCGGAGCGGCCAGCATGACCAGCTGTCCAGGGGCTGCCTCCTGCCTTTTCTTTTGTAAAGACAAGACCCTTGGGAGTTTTAATTCTGTTTTGTACTTGCCCTATGGGGCCTCCACTGCTTTTCTATGGGAGACACTCTTAATTTAACAGATGAGAATATTTTGAACCTCTGGCTCTGGCTCTGTACTCATTTTTTATTTAGTTCTTTGGTAAGAACAGGTTACAATTTAAATCCATCTGTTGTAGTATAGAGTGGCTTAGACTGCCTGTTATGATGAATGCCTATGTCCTAGTGCTGCTTCCTCCCCAGGAAACACAGCAGAGGCCACACAGAGTACAACAGCATTTAATGGTCAGAAACAGTTGTACAGTATTAGAGTCAGCCACAGAAGCTGTGTTGGAGGACAAGACCCAATCCTTCCCCACACCAGGCAAAGCAATATTGGACATGAGCTGGCATGTGGCTGGGCCCACGTCCTTATCCCCCAGGCCTGAGGGGAGACCACCTTCTAATAACCAACCCCTAGCTACCACTCTATTCATCAGGGGAGGGGTGTAAACCCCACATGCAAGAAGAACCCTTGCCCCCAGTGTCAAATGGGATGGGGATGCTAGAGTTATAGTAAAGGGGAAACCCTATGTAAGCTGTTAACAGTTCACAGGGGTAGGGATTACCCCTGTTCTCCAGCTCCCAAATGTGCTCACTTTCCGAGCTTCTTCATCCGTTCATCAATGCTGGCAAAGTTCCCCTCAACTGTGGCCAGGTTTTCACGCATGGTTGTCTGCACCTACAAAGTGGTAGAGAGGTTTTACTCTTTGTCAGGTCCAGATGCTTAACTGGATGAGGACCTGAAGGAATTCTCTGAGAGAAGACAAGAAATGGAAGCAGTTTGTGGGCCACAGAGGGGGATGTTTATAGCACCAATTTTCAAGCTACCCTTAAGAGTACCACAGACCAAGCTCTAGGTGTGCCAAGCAGGCAGGACTCTTGAGAATTCCCATCCTGACTTCAACCAGAACAGTTTTTAAAAATCTGTTTTATGCAATGAGAGCTAAATAAGATTTTGTTGAAATGAGCGTTTCACTAGTTCAAAATGTTAGAAAACTGCTCTGGAGGAAGAGGATGTTATTCTAAGTCCTTATATATTTTTTCATTTATCTCAGTGATCCTGTGATTGATGCTGGTCTCTCGACTTTAATGCTCCTTCCAGCACTGAGAATAGTGCCTCCAACAGAAACTGTGGACTTGTGGCCAGGTGCAGTGGCTCACACCTGTAATCCCAGCACTTTGGGAGGCCGAGGTGGGTGGATCACTTGAGGTCAGGAGTTTGAGACCACCCTGGACAACATGGTGAAACCCCATCTCTACTTAAAAAAAACAAAAATTAGGTGTGGTGGCGTGTGCCTGTAATCCCAGCTACTCAATAGGCTGAGTCAGGAGAATCGCTTGAGCCTGGGAGGTGGAGGCTGCAGTGAGCTGAAATCGCGCCACTGCACTCCAGCCTGGGCAACAGAGCGAAACTCTTATCTTAAAAATAAAAAATAAAATAATAAAAAGAAATTGTGGACTTGCTGTGTGCCAGGCATTACTAAAAGAATGAAGGAACTAGGTGAGGCTCATTGTCCAGGGTCAGAAAGGAAGCAACAGAACTAGATTAAGGCCTGACTTCTAACTTCAAAGCCCAGATTCCTTCCAGTGTACTGTGCTTATCAGGGAGAGTAAAGCTGAGACGACAGAGGGAAAGAGTGGGGTTTTATAAGAAAACATGTTCACTAGCCCCTAACAATTTGCCTATATTATTTCACCTCATCTACATAACTCTGAGAGAGGTATAATTTCCCAAATGGAAAGATGGAGGTTCATAGGTTAAATAAGTTGTCGAAGGGCCTTCACATTGAAAACAGGATGGAGACTCCAGACCAACCCCCTGCCACAACACCATGCTACAAAATAGGCTACAGCAGAACCCTATAACACTAGAGAACCTAGTTTGTACATGCTAGAAAAAGGAGGCAGATCAACGAAGGGGCACACACCTGGGTCAAGAGGGTGGTATTGTCCTTCAGGGAATTAGCAATCATCTGCTGGGTGGTATCCAAGTGTGTCAGGAGCTGACCAAACTGCATGGCTACAAAAGTGAGAAAAGTATGGTTGAGACTAGAATCCAAGACGAAGGAGGGGACCAAAAGTTGCCCATTTTTCAACTTCTCTTAGCACTCCTCGCAGCTGGCCTCCCACCTTGCTCGTGCAGCTGCTTGATGGTGACAAGTCTCTGCACCAGCTCAGGGAGGGTGGAGGCAATGGGGCTCCAGCGCTGTATAGTTTCATATAGCTGGTGCACCTGAAGGGACACAATAGGGCCCACAGGGGATGACTGAGGCAGCCAGGTCAGTAAGCACAGGCTGCTACTTCACCATAGTGGGGAAAAGGATCAAGTGGGCAGAGGGAAGCACTGCCCTGACATTGCCAGCTGATAAGAGCATATGAAGATGGGGACCTGAGGAGTCAGTGTGTTCTCATGCTTTGACACTGCCACTCGGAGAACCTGAGGGAGTGGAAAGGAGATGGGAAAGGTGTCTTCCTGACCTTGCTTTGTGTATCTGCATCTTCCACAGAGGCTTTATGCTTGGCAATCTCGTTCACCTTTCCCAGAACACTCTGAAAACACAGATTTTAAGGTTGATAGGGCATCCAGGGCTTCCAAAGTCCCAAGCTATCCATAATTTAATTTTCCCTCCATTTAATACCTGTAGCCGAGCCTCTACTTGATCCAAAACTGCAAGGTCCAGGGCGCTCACCTTTGCTTGCAACAGCTCTACAGTCTCCTGGGGATGAGAGTTGGGACAAGCATCATGAAGAGGAAAGGATCAGACTAGGAAGAGGCCTCCCATATTCCACTAAATTAATACATAGCTACAAACTCAAAAATAATCCTCAAAGCAAACCCAATCCCAATTATCCCCTCTGTAATCCAAACACTCCAGTTTCTTCCAAACTCACCATGAGACAGGCTCCCTGTAGACCTGCAGAAAGGGGATTCTGGTGGGAAAGGGAGGGAAAAAGTCAGTGGTCCTTGTATCTCCATGATTATCATCTTCTCCCATCTTTCCTGGTTCTAGCTGGGAACCCACTAGCTGATCCCTGTAACTGAAGCCCTTTGATGACTCCTCCCAGGCTTATGTGGAATGTCGTAGACCTTAAGGCCTAGAGTTGCAGGATCTAAGGCTCAGATTATGTACAGGAGAACACCTGACCTGAGCATCCTGATCACAACGTACAGCTGCCTCCAGCTCTGTCAGGCGCTTTTCAAGTTCTGCGACCTAGTGGGAGGAAGGAGGTGAGATTTGCCGTCTGCTTCCCTGCTGCTGCAGTGGGAGGAATACGATCCTGTTCTACTCTGCATGCCACTTGCCACCCCAAGGAACTCCTTTCCCTGGAACACATACCTAGCCACAATCTTAAAATCTTAACCGAAGGTAGATGGGCAAGGGAAACATAGAGAATAAGGCCAGGTAAAGCGGCTCACGCCTGTAATCCCACCACTTTGGGAGGCCGAGGTGGGCGGATCACAAGGTCAGGAGATGGAGACCATCCTGGCTAACACGGTGAAACCCCATCTCCACTAAAAATACAAAAAATTAACCCAGCGTGGTGATGGGCGCCTGTAGTCCCAGCTACTCGGGAGGCTGAGGCAGGAGAATGGTGTGAACCCGGGAGGCGGAGCTTGCAGTGAGCTGAGATAGCACCACTGCACACCAGTCTGGGCAACAGAGCAAGACTGTCTCGGGAAAAAAAAAAAAAAAAAAAAAAGAAAGAAAAGAAAGAAACATACAGAATGAGGAATCAGAAGAGGAATCAAGAGGAATCAGAGGAATCAGAAGCCTTCCCAGCACTCTCTCCTTGGAGAGAGACAGGAAAATCTCTAGGGCCACGTCTCCCCTTGGCTTCCCAACCAACGCTGTATCCACACTTACTTTGGCAGCTTGAGAGAACTTGTCCTGCTCAGGCCGAGAGTGTAGTTCATAAGTGACAAGGCTGCTATCTGGGGGGATCCCAATGGTTTTTCCCCCTGAGCCACCTTTGCTGTTCTTCGTTGCTTCCAGCTGCAGCAGTAGGCGCCTAGTTAGGAGACCGAGTAATAATATCATGACTGGAAGGAGGAGGGTCAGTCACTCTCCCTCACTTTTGGCTCATAATCAGCATTAAGAAACATCTAGGCCACTTCTCTGCCACTTAGCACCCCTGTCAGTAGCTGGCTGAGTCCATCCACAACCCCAATCAGCAATGATTTTTCAACAAAGTAGGGTACCCACTTAGCCAGGGCGCCATCAGGGTCGGTAAGGTTGATTGCAGCATCTGGTCCCAGCAGCTTCTCCAGGTGGGAAGCAACCAGCTGCTGCTTCAGGGCTGCCAGCTGTTTAGCCAGCACCACAGGGGTCAGCTTCTCCTCTGTGGCTGACTCCTTCACTGTCGTCTAGTGTGAAAAAAGGTAGAATCGGGGGATAGGAAGAATGAATCAAAAAGCAAAAAAACAGGTCAAGCCCTTTACAGGTAGTTGTAGCTGGAGGTCACTGGGATGGTTTTTAGCGTGACAGACTGACCACCTGTATGTTGCACTGCATACAGATGGATGCATATTTCTAAACTCTGGAAACCTTAGCCCCTTTATCAATGAGCTTAAGGAATCTTTCTATCTTTCTTTTGTTTTTCGAGATGGAGTATTGCTCTGTCGCCCAGGTTGGGAGTGCAGTGGCATGATCTCAGCTCACTGAAACCTCTGCCTCCTGAGTTCAAGCAATTCTCCTGCCTTAGCCTCCCGAGTAGCTGGGACTACAGGCATGTGCCGCCACGCCTGGCTAATTTTTTGTATTTTTTAGTACAGATGGGGTTTCATCATGTTGGCCTGGCTGGTCTTGAACTCCTGACCTCAGGTGATCTGCCCGCCTTGGCCTCCCAAAGTGGCAGGATTACAGGCGTGACCACCGTGCCCGGCCAGGCAGGGAATCTTTCTCTTCTTGCTTGAGGTCTTCCTCTACTGTGTAAGTCACAACAGAGAGGGGAGAAGAGAGTTTGTAGTTACCTTGATTTTTTCAACTTCAGTTGTCAGCTCTTGGACCTCATGCAGTAGGCGCTGGTACTTTTGCTGGGGTGTCTCCTTCACTCCCAGACCCTCTCCAAGCTAGAGAGCAAGCACAGAGGGTAATGTTATACATCTCATTATAGGGAGCCTCAAGAATTCATCCACACCCTGGGCCTAAGTCATAAAGGTATCATATCCAATTGAGAATCCACAATACCCTAGTACCAGAGAACTGAGGATAGCCAGAGGGCTGGAGGCTCTCCAGAACAAACAGCAGTGGGGCAGAGGTTCCCTGGCTGCATCCTGCTGCTTCCTCAGGAACAGAGGAGAAACAGAATCCCACCTGTATCCCTTGATCTCCCTACTACATGTCTGCTAGATAGGGTCACTACACCATTCCCATCAACATACACACACAACAAACCATCTCATATTCTCCAGATTCATATCCTGTCCTCTTGGTTTTTCCAATACGATCTGAGAAATCTGCCAAGAAAAGAAGATGGAACTGAAGACCTGATCTAGGCCCAAGGCAGTCGTGGTCTTAGGTGACTGTCCGGGCTTCCATAAAAGATCTCCATGAGGGACCCCTTCCCCCGAGCACAAGTCACTAAGACCTTAGGACAGGAAACCACTTCTCATGCTTACCCTCCAGTCTTCCCCCCACCCAACTTCCAGTCCAGTCTCACCAAGTCCCTTTGTCCCCACTCTCTTGTCCTTGAACTTGTCATAGGCAGCATTAGGATTGACAATGATGTGTTCCACACTTGTGCTTGTCAGCTCCTCCTGCAAGAACAGGGAGTTTAGGACACAGACAGACTCATTCCTACTCTAGAACTTACTCTATCCCACAAAATCCCCAAACCATTAGGTGACTGGGCCCTACTTGTCCAAGGGGAAAGAAGGGTGGCTCTATTCCAAGGTGCATACCCAGGCTCAACCTAGGAAACTGAAGCTTCCTGGTAAATTTGGAGCCTCAGTTGTATAAATATTAACACCCTCATTCAACTGGGAACAGAGGGAGAATAACCTCCCCACCCTCTCTGTACATAAGCCTTCCCATCCCCCCACCCTACCCCTCCCAGTTGTCTGGCACACACCATGCACTCAAGGCAAGAAACTAACCTGACCTCTTTTAACCTCCCCCTCCCAAAAGTAAATCTCCTTGCCCGCTGAGCAAGTTAATTTTAATGCTAACCTCCTATCCTTGCTAGAAGGAAAGAGGAGGGAAGGCAGATAATCAAGCCACTAACCCTGAGTGTGAATGTTAGGACTTTAAACCTGCTGAAAGTAAGACACAAGCTCTTAGTACAAAAAGAAGGCCAACAGAGGGCCTGACCAGAAGCCTGATTTCCAGGCTGCCATGAGGCCAGCAAATTCAGGGATAGGGAGAAGGGGCAAGGGCTTACTGGATTATCTTTATGGGACATCTCAGAAGCAACTAACATAGGCAATATCTGCTTGCCAAGAGTATCCATGGGCAAGAGCCACATGTAAGCTCTGAAATGGAGACAGCCCAGCATCTCTTCAGAGATGCTGCAGCACCTGATTTTTTTCCCTGACTCCTCTGCCGTGCTTTTGGCACTGAAGTTCTTCCAAAAACAGGGGACACAGTAGGTGGTAAAAGAGACTTCACCCTAGAAACTGAAGCAGAGAGGTTCCCTCCTTACTAGGTATCTACATGCTGTTCAGATTCCAGTGACAACAGCAAGACTGCACCAAGCACTCCTGACTGCATGTCCCTTTTTCAATTGTCAGAAGCCTGACAGCTCCCAACAGAGTACTGATGGAAGTAGAAGGGAGACCCAGGAGTCCTTTTCTGTTGGGGATGACATTTCCACCATCTACAGGAGGAAGGCAAAATGAACCTTCCTTCTTTCACCTAGAACAATGGTTCTCACCCCAGGCTGCATGTTAGAATCACTTAGAAATTTTTTTTTTTTTTTTAAGAGACAGCCAGGCAATGGCGGCTCAAGCCTGTCTGTAGTCCCAGCACTTTGGGAGGCCGAGGCGGGTGGATCATTTGGAATTCGGGTCCAAGTGATCCACCCGCCTTGGCTTCCCAAAGTTCGGCCAAGGCGGGTGGATCTCAGGAGTTCAAGACCAGGGCAACAGAGGGAAATCCCATCTCTATAAAAAATATAAAATAGCTGGGTATTGTGGCACATGCCTGTGGACCCAGCTACTCAGGAGGCTGAGGTGGAAGGGTCACTTGAGCCTGGCAGGTGGAGGTTGCAGTAGGCAGAGATCATGCCACTGCACTCCAGCCTGGGCAACAGAGTGAGACCCTGTCTCAAAAAAAAAAAAAAAAAAAAAGGAAAAGAGAGAGAGAAAAGAAAAAAAAAAAAGAAAGGCCTGGGCCCACTTCTAGAGATTCTAATCTGGGGTAGGGCCAGATGTCCAGGTGATTCTAACCCACAGCCAGGACTGAGAACCTCTGCCTCTGTGTAGGTATGTGGGGAGAGGGTGTGAGGGGGACATGGTGGGACATCATTGAGAAAGAAAAGCAGATAGAAGGAAGCTCCTTCCTTCATTTCTGCTCTATTAGTCAGAGCAGGAATCTGTGTGGGTGGCAGCTTTAAAAATAAGGGAAGAAGGGGGAAAGGACAAATTATCAACTTTGATCTTTACCTCTTCCTCAGGGAATTACTGGGCAAAGGGGCACAAGCTATAGATCAAGGGAAAAAAAAGGACTCAATGTCCCATATGCCAGTGCCCAGGGGAAGAGACATTTGAGTGCCAAATGATTATCTCTTTAACCTGTTCTGAAATGTTACGGCCAGAACACCCACCCATCTAATAGCTGTGTGGTCTCTGGCCTCTTATCAACTGAGAAGAGCTCAGGCTAAGGATAAACAACCATCTTCTCTGAAGTTCATACTCAGGAACATGCCACTTCTCCCTGTGAAAGCCCCAATCCAGGCCAATCCCACCCATCCTCTTTTGTTTAATCCTCTTAAAAAAGAGGAATGGGAGGCATAACCTACAGACCCAGGAAAAAAATCATAGCTACCATTTGTTAAGCCCTTATTATGGGCGGGCACTATGCAGATGGGAGCCTACTTTCTTATTTATGTTCCTAAGTAGTGAAAGCAGGGAGTAAAGAGGGTCAACACACAGACGGTGAGTCTCAGAGGTTCTGGACAGTCACAGGGACAGACAGCATTTTCATTCCTGCTGTGGGAGAGTGTCCTGGGCCAGTTGGGCTACCTGGCGCTGGCATCCTCTGGAGCCTCTCCAAGGCTGTGGCCTGGGGGCACACTCTAGTCCTCCAGTAGCACCTACTCCAGCAGTATCTTGAAGATCTGGGGCATGAATTGGGGGCAGTATAATTACAGTGACTTGTGAGATAGGAAAAGGCTGTGTGTGGGACTGAATAGAGGAACGAAAGATTTAGTAGAATCTAAAGGACAGAGAAACAACTGCTCATCATAGCACACCCCGTTAAAAAGCAGATGAAAGGTCAGGCTTCTTACCAGCTCCTTGTGGTTTCCCCAGAGGTGAGAAAATCAAAAGAGTTAAAAGGAAAGGGAGTGGGGGAATGGGGATGAGGGAGGGAAAAAAAAGACAAAATTGTTATTAGCAAATTGTCACATGCACTACATGACAGTCTTCAAACACACTGCACCACAGGGCCCCAGGGGAGCCTAGTGAAATTTAGGGGCCAAGAAATTTCAGCTGGGGTCACCATATACCCCAAGAGAAAGAACAGCATGAGACCCTTTTCCCTCTGGTGGTGAGGATGTCATGAAGCGTTGCCATTAACAGCAGCAGTTTAGGATCATCTGAAAACTAGGAGTTAGATGTTACAAGCCAGTGGCATGGAATAGGAAACTGGGGAGAGAAGGCTGAGGTGGCGGGGAAGCTATTAGAAATGGCAGAAGATGAAGCAGAAGTTAAAGAGATTCTTAGGACTTGTAGCTGATAGAGGGTCAATGATTCTCAGGAGAGGAGTTCCCCTTCTTAGTTCATGGCCCTTGTCTTCCTATCTCTTGGTTTCTCTAGCTGTGAAAAATCAGACATTTGGATGGCAGAATCAGTCGCAATGAGAGCGATCAGGTAGGAAGTCTGATAAGACTTTAGGTGAGACAGAACAAAATATGTCAGGTACAGATGGTGAGTTTAAGGAATGATGAAGTACCTAAGTATAGATCCATTCTCATTTCCTCCTGCAAGGGAAGAGGCAGGGCTGCTCCTGGTCCCTCACGCAGCCTGGCACGTTTGCCTCCACCTTGAGTGGTTGATAACTCACCCCGCAGCTCCGAGGGATCCAGAGCAATTCTGCCATGATGGGTCCAGGGGACACTAAGATTCACAGCTACCAGCGCATGTGCAGAACATGTTTCTTCAACCCTCTGTTCATAAGATTCACAGGGGTTGGAGGGTAGACAAGGGGGAAGGGTGAGAGTATTTCCAAGAGGCCTTATTTGAGTTTGGGCAACATAGATAAGGCTCCCACTTCGAGGCAAGGCTGGTTTAGAACTGCCAGGAGGGGATATCCAGTGGTATGCCCTGCCTTTCTAGGAGCTCTGCTGATGGGCAGATGGAAGTGTGGAAGGTTGAGGATGGTGTGTGCATGTGAAAAAACATGGTGGGATTAAAAACAAGTGCTTCCTTTCACCAGTATTTCATCCAGATACCTCTGACCCATAACCTCTCTGTTCCCTAGATGATGCTAGGGTCCCAGCCAAGATTCCTCTTTCCGCCAGGCACAGTGTTTCATGTCTGTAATCCCAGCACTTTGGGAGGGCGAGGCGGGTGGATCACTTGAGGTCAGGAGTTTGAGACCAGCCTGGCCACCGCGGTGAAACCCCATCTCTACTAAAAATACAAAATTAGCCAGGCGTGGTGGTGGGCGCCTATAATCCCAGCTACTCGAGAGGCTAAGACAGGAGAATCATGTGAACCCGGGAGGTGGAGGTTGCAGTTGAACTCAGGAGGCGGAGGTTGTAGTGAGCCGAGATCATGCCACTGCACTCCAGCCTGGGCAACAGAGTGAGACTCTGTCTCAAAAAAAAAAAGATTACTCTTTCAGTTCAGGGTAGAGGTGGCTCCAGGTCCTGTCCTGTGGTCGAGGCTGGGATGTCTCTGCATAGAGAGGGCATAAGCACCCATAGCTGCACACATGCAAACACAAAGGAGAAGTACACACACTATACCTTTCTCTGATTTGTCCCACCAAGCTAAAACCAGCTTGGGAGAAACTCAAGGAGAAAGAGAAGACAATGGGCCATAAGCTCAAGTTCAAACCAAGTGGACTGGGCAGAATAGGGAGGACAGAAAATCAAAGAAAAGGAAAAGTGGTATATTAGTTTGCAGATAGTATATACCACCTCCAGGTCTGTCCTATGGGTGGGTTGAAGGATGATGAGATTTTAGGCATGATTCCTGCATAACCTGCAGTAGTACTAGTCACCTTGATTGGAAGATTTCAAGTGCCCTGACCCCGGGTGCCAGCTTACCTAGTATGTGACTCCCAGTCTCTTTCACTAACAGACTCCCAGACCCCCCAGGGCTGTTTGGCTAAGTGGCTATGCCTCAGAGGGCAAGATCTGAGGTTCTAAATCAGACAGGGAAAGTGGCCACTGCTATTCTCTGAGCCTATTCAGGCTATACACCAACACTGCAGCCAGGGTACTTCAAAATCATGATGACAAGGAAGATGGACAGAGCTGTAGAGTAAAACTGTCCGGGATGGATCAATATATTGCTGACCATCCATCCATCCATTGCGAAAGGAGGGGTGCAGAAACAGAAAGACTCACAAAAGCACAAATAATCCAAGTTATTATCTTACAATTGCATATAAACCTCCTTCTGATCCCATTTACATTTCTCTGAAGACCTAGCATAGGGGAATATTAAAATGAGTTTTTCCCAGAGATAATCCACATACAGCCAAGAACTGAGGACTGTGGATGTCATCCCTTTTGTTCTCTATCCTTGTCTAGCATAGCTAAAAGTCGTTCCATAAAAAATATCTTCATTTGATCTTAGTCTGAGGAGGAGAAAGGCAACTGTCTTCAAACTCCAGCCCCTAAATGCCTCATGTTCAAAAGCATTTATAGCCTCCATGCTTCTATCCCATCCTCCATTGGACAGTTTTACTCTGCAGACCTCACAAGGGGAAGAGACAATGATTCATGGATCATAGCTGTTTCTAACCCTTGATTAATGATCTTTAAACATAAGGCCATCAGGACCCTCAGTGACCCAGCCAGGGACTCACTGGAATTTAAAACGATTAGCTACAACAATAGCACAGTGGCAGAGCATTGCATGCGAGATGGCAGATGAAAAAAACATGCAGAGAAGAAGCATTGAATGGTCTTACTTGTGCAAACTAGTGTCCAGGCAAGGTGGTGAGGAGGGAGGATGGGGGAAGCATTAGGAAAAACTCAGGTAAGTTCAAGTGTGCCAACAGTCAATGAACACAATCAAGCATACTCCAGGATCTTCTAAACTGTAAGGAAGAGACCTACTGTTTCTCATCTCAGGAGTGTCCAGTAATATCTACCTTTTGGAGAAATGAAGCCTCTGCCAGGGCCACCTCAAACTATGGCTAGGTCATTTTTTCCCCTTTTACTGGGGGTAGTTACGCCATAAAGAGAGAAGCTAAATTGTTTCTAATGAGATTTTTCTTAATTTACTTCCCTTATTGCAGCAGTTCAAAAGCCATTAGCAGAAAGCCTTACCGACCCAAGGTGGGCCCGGGGGTTAGGGTGGGGGTGTGTGTGGGTGGAATTCTATTTGGGAATTAGTTTTCCAAACATTTTAAGAAAAATCTCCAAGCAAGCCTATTGCCCCAATTAACCTGGCAGTGTCTGAAGTGCAAAGAGATCTTCTCAGATTGAGGAGGAAAGGGCTACAGCCTGCGCCCTTTCCTGGTCCATTCCTGTTCTAGAAGATTTTACTTCCTGATAAAATTGTTTTAAAGGGATAGTAGAAAAATCAGGATTGGCCAGGCACAGTTGGCTCACGCTTGTAATTCCAGCACTCTGGGAGGCCGAGGTGGGTGGATCACCTGAGGTCAGGGGTTCCAGACCAGTCAGCCAACATGGTGAAACCCTGTCTCTACTAAAAACACAAAAAAATAGCTGGTGTGGTGATGGACACCTGTAATTCCAGCTACTCGGGAGGCTGAGGCAGGAGAATCTCTTGAACTCGGGAGGTGGAGGTTGCAGTGAGCCAAGATCACACCATTGCACTCCAGCCTGGGCAAAAAGAGTGAAATTCCATCTCAAAAAATTCAGCCACAAGACAGGTTTCAGGATCATCTGTAGCAAACTTTAAATCTTTTATGCTTTCCTCCCCCATCCTCCCCACTATGGGAATCGGAAAATGTTTATGTTTAAGTTAAATTAGCAATTTAAATCTTTAAGGGATGTCTAAGGACATTTTTCCTTCAGTAGCCCAATTTCTTCCACAGTGGAGGAATCTGAGGAAGAAAGTTATGGAGCAGTGGGGTCGACACAACTTGACTATTCCTTCAGACAGAAATCTGGAGACCTGGCTGGCATGGTAGCTTACGCCTGTAATCCCAGCACTTTGGGAGGCCAAAATGGCTGGATCACTTGAGGCCAGGAGTTTGAGACCAGCATGGCCAACATGGTGAAATCCCATCTCTACTAAAAATACAAAAAGTTAGCCAGATGTGGTGGCGCATGCCTGTAATTCCAGCTACTCGGGAGGCTGAGGCAGAACTGCTTGAACTGGGGAGGCAAAGGTTGCAGTGAGCCAAGATTGTGCCACTGCCCTCTGGCCTGGGGGAAAGAGTGAGACTCTGTCTCAAAAAATAGAAAGAAATCTGGAGACCCCCTGAAAGGTTCCACAAGAGGCTGTCCATATTGGTTGTCTCTAGGGAAGAGAACTAAGTGGTGGTAGGCAGGGGTGGGAGGCAGATTTTTCACTACTTAGCCTTGAATCCTCTGTTCCCTGTGACCTACTTTAAAAACTGAGAAAATTAAAGTTGAAAATAATCTGATGGCCGGGCGCGGTGGCTCAAGCCTGTAATCCCAGCACTTTGGGAGGCCGAGGCGGGTGGATCACAAGGTCAGGAGATCGAGACTATCCTGGCTAACATGGTGAAACCCCGTCTCTACTAAAAAAAAAAAAAAAAGAAAATAATCTGAAGATTAAGGCAGAGAATGCTGTTGTCAGGGGTTAAGAAAGTGACTGAGGCTGGACACGGTGGCTTACGCCTGTAATCCCAGCACTTTGGGAGGCCAATGCAGGCGGATCACGAGGTCAGCAGATCGAGACCATCCTGGCTAACACGGTGAAACCCCATCTCTACTAAAAATACAAAAAAATTAGCCAGGCATGGTGGTGGGCATCTGTAGTCCCAGCTACTCGGGAGGCTGAAGCAGGAGAATGGCGTGAACCCGGGAGGTGGAGCTTGCAGTGAGCCAAGATCACACCACCGCATTCCACCCTGGCGACAGAGCAAGACTCCGTCTCAAAAAAACACACAAAAAAAGAAGGTGACTGAAAATCTCATGGTTCAGCCACAAGACAGGTCATGTGCACTGTCACTCATACTAGGTCTTGGGCAGGTAGGCAGGAAACAGACAGGCTGCTGGTGAGATCCCAGGCCTCATGGACATGACATTTCTAGATTATCTAAGCACACAATTCACTGCTCCTCAAATTGCATATTTACGTCAGTATTAAAAGCAGCGGCAGAGCCATTACTCAGCTGACTTCCCGAAAGCTGCAAGCCCCATAGGGACATGCTGGGGCCAGAGACATTAGCTGACATCAGGAAACATCTTGGCTCTTAGGGCTCCTGAAGCGGCTGAAGGTCTGCCCACCCCATTCCTCCCTAGTGACAGAGAGTCACTTAGCTGAGCCTTAGGTGACAGAAACAATTCGACTCTTCTTCTATTTGCCATTCAGCTCATATGCACTTCTATACTGGCACCCTGGGCAATATGCCACAGGAAATGAACACTCACGGTGTCCTCTCCTCATCAGCCACCCCACTAGATGCTACTAAAATAGGCTGTTCAGGCTCTGGGGGAGAAACAGCCACTCAGAGCTGCACAATCAGGTTCTTCCACACCTGGAATGGGTGTCATCTCCTTTTTATTAAGAGATATCCCAGTATCTTCAAACAGGAATGACAATATATTTTTTTGTTTGTTTAGAAAGGGGATTACTGTGAAACTACTTGTTTGTATCACAGTCAGCGACAAAAGGAAAGAGTTCTACTCATTATCTCACCATGAAGGGCAGAAGCCTAAGCCTAAGTTGAATAGTCTGAACTGTGGTAGTGCAGTAAAGTTCTCAGCATACAGCTGTCCCTTGGCAACTGTGGGAGACTGGTTGCAGGACCTCCCTTGATACTAAAATCTGCATATGTTCACATCTTCTGTATAAATTGGCATAGTATCTGCATATAGCCTACACATATCCTCTTGTATACTTTAAATCATCTCTAGATTACTTAAAATACCTAGTACAATGTAAATGCTATGTAAATAGTTGTTATATTGTGTTTTTAAATTTTGTATTCTTTTTTTTTTTAATACTTTAAGTTCTAGGGTACATGTGCACAACATGCAGGTTTGTTACATATATATATATATATATATATATACACATGTGCCATGTTGGTGTGCTGCACCCATTAACTCATCATTTACATTAGGTATATCTCCTAATGCTTTCCCTTCCCCTTCCCCCCTCCCCACAATAGGACCCAGTGTGTGATGCTTCCTTTCCTGTGTCCAAGTGATCTCATTGTATTCTTTTTATTGTTGTAATGGTTTTTTTTTGAGACAGAGTCTTGCTGTTGCCCAGGCTGGGGTGCAGTGGCGCAATCTCGGCTCACTGAAACCTCCACCTCCCGGGTTCAAGCAATTCTCCTGCCTCAGCCTCCCTAGTAGCTGGGACTGTAAGTGTTCGCCACCATACCTTGCTAATTTTTGTATTTTTTAGTAGAGACGTGGTCTCGAACTCCTGACCTCAAATGATCCACCTGCCTCAGCCTCCCAAAGTGCTGGGATTATAGGTATGAGCCACTGCATCGGGCCTATTTTTTATTTTTAAAAAATATTTCCCATTCGTGGTTGGTTGAATCCATGGGTTTAGAACCCATAAACACAGAGAACCAACTGTATACACTCCTATTCTGTGAGGACAGAGGCAGCTTCCTATAAGATGCCTCTTGGAGTGACAGGTGCACACCCAGGTTCTTGAGTAACATCATCATCTGCATTATCTCCAAGATACTCAAGCTTGGGGGATAGATTGGCATGCCAGCAAATATGGAAGCCACAAGGACCACACCACTGGGAGAAGGGACAGAGAAGGTGTTTCCCACAATGTAAGAACCACTTCCACATGGGGGAGTCAAGTAAGAAATAAGTGAGTACGCCAAGCCATACATTGTAAGCCAGCAGTCAGCATTCCCCAGAACTAACAAGCCCCACAGACAATAGCCACAGGACTTACAGACAAGCAAACTGAGCCTGCATATTGCAATGACTCTTGGACACACCTTTACTGAGAACTCACATCACCAATGTGATCCCAGCGCAGCTCTCTTCAGAAATAATAGAACCTAAAACACATCCTATAAACACACCCCTTGGCACTTAAACAGAGTTTTTACTATGTTGATTTCCATTCACTCAATTTTGTTGTTGTTTTTTTTTCCTTCTATACGTTTCCTATATGTATCCTAATTCCCCATTAGTCTGGGGCTCATTGGGGGCAGTGACATTTCTTCCTCTGCATTGCACAAAAAAAAAAAAAAAAAAAAAAAAAAACCACAGAATGAACACATTCAATAAACCATGCTAAGTGTTTCCCCTCATAGTTAAAATGTGTCCGCACCTAATTACTCCATCCTCAGAGTTCTCAGATCTAAAAATGCAACCACAATCTCACCTCTGCTGATATGAAATTCTTCCTCAAATTTGTTTTACTCTAAAATCTTGGAATCACTTTCTTAATTCCTTGCCCAGTGGATACTGGGTATTCATATTTTAAAAGTATTTCTCTATATTTCAAAGTCTAGTTCTCGGTAGCAGTTTATTACAAGTGCCCAGGCTTCATGATTCATCTCCATGGGTTAGAACCCAGGGGCCTAAGTCACTAGCCCCAAATCTGTTTTGAGATATTTCAATTTTATTTAAAAGGTCCAAGGATCAGGGCTTTGCAAACAGATGTTGTTAGCTGTAATTCCACTGACATGACTCTCCCTCCTGCCGTTGCTCATTGGTGGCTGCAAGCCCAGCAAGGTCTTTTCAAGTCCTGCAACCTATATACCACCCAGGCTGGGGTTGGCATACCCGCTTATTGCTGTAGTTCCCCAGAGAAAGGGAAGGACCTGTCTAGGGGAGAAAGGTCAGAGTTCGGAGGAATCTGTGGCAGCACACATTCTTACCGCATCAAACTCCGCTTGATCATCCTCAGGCAGGTCGCTGGTTTCATAAACATCTGGCTCATTCCTGGCCTGCAGGTAGAAGCAGTGACCACCCAACCTCACTATCCAGCATCGCAACACCCCTTACCCCACTCCATTTAAATAAGCTAACGGAGAAGGCAGGGTGTGATGCCAGGGTTCTGTCCTTTCTCCTCCACCTGCCCCGTGAGTCAACAGTATGTCAATTCCCATGTCTCAAGGGGTAGGGATGACAGCGGAGACAACTGGGACCTGACAGTAAACGGTGAGTGTAAGTGATAGCAACGATGTTACCCTAAATCTAGAAGCGGGCAGGTCCTTGGCAATCACTACTGCCGAAGAAGGTGAGGGCTATCCTCCAATTAGGCCCTGTACACCACTACCCTGGCACAAGGATTGAGAGTGACTCAGGACCTTAGTACTCAAGGTCCTGTGTCCCAACCCGCACCTTGAGAAGCAGGCAGGGCAGCACAAAAGGTACACGCCAGGATTGTCATGGGAGTGGGAGGTGGGGGAGGGCACAGGTTCCCCCAAGGATAGAGCTCCCCATCTGGCACAAGAGGGTTCTGCCATGGTAACCTTTTCCTTGTCAGGATGAAGGTAATCGCTAAGTAGTCTAGTGTGTGTGTCTGGGGTAGGGATGTGGGGGTCTTATGGAGAGATTTGGGGGGGCATGGGCGGCGCTGACACGGATGGTGGAAACACCCGGGCACAAGCGGTCAGTACCCGGAGTCGATTTCTGGGCCAAGCTACCGGCGACTGCCGTAAAGGGGGCCTGGTGAGCCGTCCGGCGGCCCGGCCCAGTCGGGTCAGAAGAGTTCGGGGGGTGCTGCGGCCGGTCGGAGAACGAGCGGCGGGAGCCCTTGGTCGGAAGATGGGCTGCAGGCGGGAGGGGTCGCGGGCTGGTTTCTGTTGGGGGTCCTTGGGAGGTCGGGGGCGCGGTCCTGGGAAGCCGGGGCCGGCCTTGTACTCACAATGCCGGGAAGGTCGGCGTATTTAGGGTCCGCCATGGCGGCGGCGAGACGGGGCTGGGGGACCGTTGCCTCGGAGGAGCCGGGGCCGGTGTTCGGATAGGGGAGAGGCTGGGTTCGGGTCCCGGGCTAAGGCGGCGGCAAAGGGAGCGGCAGATGAGCACGAAGTCTCGCGACAGCAGTAGCACAGCAGAAGGGTAAAGCAAAAGTCGCGAGAACAGCCCCGCTGCCACACCCCTGGAGAGGCCGGGACTGGGGAGAACGAGGCCAGGGAATGAGGTAATGGCCAAAGGACGCCGCCAAGGATTGTGGGATGTGTAGTTTTGGTGTACCGGAGCTTGGGCGGGGAGCGACAATAACGAACCTTGGGGAGCTATTTCAGCAAGTCAATGAAAGAACATTTATAATTCCTGTTTTGGGCTCCCAGGAATAAAATGACTAGATTAAATCATACAGCTAGTCATAAGTGACACAGCCAGGGTTTCAAAAACAACAAGTTTGCTTGATACTGTGTATTATAAAAACAAAATAAAAACAAGAAGTAAAATTTAGTAAACGCTTAGTGTAAGTTAGGAATGAAAAAGTTAGGCAATCTTCTCAAGTAAGGGCTTTCAGATAATTTGAATTTTAGATAATAAGTAGGTGTGTGTGTGTGGTGTGTGGTGTGTGTGGGTGTGTGTGGGTATACTAACCCCCAAATAATTATGTATCTGAAATTCAACTTTAACTGGGCATCCTGTTTTTGTTTTTTGTTTTTCAAATCTGGCAATCTTATCTGAAGTTCATAAATAGATAAGTGGTGTCTCCATGTCTGTCTGAACACTCTGTGTTCTTAACCGCTTTGTTAATAGTTCTCAGACTTTTATTTATTTTTCAATTTTTTCAATTTTGTGGGTACACAGTAGGTGTATGCATTTATGGGACACATGAGATATTTTGATACAGGCATGCAATTTGAAATGAGCACATCCCGGAGAAGAGGGTATCCATCCTCTCAAGCATTTATCCTTTAAGTTACAAATAATCCAATTACACTCAAGTTATTTGAAAATGTACAATTGAGTTATTCTTGACTATAGTCACCCTATTGTGCCATCAAATAGTAGGTCTTACTATACTTTCTAATTTTTTGTACCTATTCACCATTCTTACCTCCCGTTCTCAGACTTTTAAATTTCATCGTTCAATAAAATTAAAACAACTACAAACCTTGAAGATTTACTTTCTTATCAAGTAAGTATATTACAAACAGAAAACCTACTGTTTACTGTCACAATCATTACTTAGTAGAAAAGCAGGAAGGACACACTCAGAATAAAAGATAGTCTTTTGAAACTTATCAAATCCAGCTTTATATTAAAAAACAACAAAAACAACAACTCACCATTGTTCTTTTGGAGGTGAGGGCATACTCAGTGAACTTTTGTCTCTGACCAGTGACCCTCCATGGACTGGCATTTTTTTTTTTTTTTGAGGCCAGTCTCGGCTGGCATCACAGGCTGGAGTGCAGTGGCTGTGATCTTGGCTCACTGCAAGCTCCAGCCTCCCAGGTTCAGGCCATTCTCCTGCCTCAGCCTCGAGTAGCTGGGACTACAGGCCCGCCCACCACGCCCGGCTAGTTTTTTGTATTTTTATTTAGAGGCAGGGGTTTCCTGCATGTTAGCCAGGATGGTCTCGATCTCCTGACCTCGTGATCCGCCCGCCTCGGCCTCCCAAAGTGCTGGGATTACAGGCTTGAGCCACCGCGCCCGGCCCATGGACTGGCATTTTGAAACCCCTTTACTAAATATGCCACCTTGGAGGCCCTGGGGACCCAAGGATGGGATGTTTCCCAGGATGTTTCCTGAGCTTGCAGGATGCTGCAACACTTAGAAATTGTGCCAAACCAAGTGACTAGAGAGTTCCTGAATTCGGAACTCATTGTCTTTCTTTCTCCTGGCTCCTCCCCAAGCCTCTATCCCTTTCTCCATAGTCCTACCGCTTTCCTATCCCATTCATTATATTGGACTCTTTTCTTTCAGTTCCCTTAAGATTCAAGGTGGGTTAGAGGTGTAGCCCCAATGTGGGAAGCCCCTGAGTTCTGAGTAGTTAGGTCTTGTCTGGCCAGGCTATGAGCCTCTTGCTTTTGTCCCATAGTGTCTAAGTGACCTTAACCACTCATGAGACAATTGCTGAGCTGAATTTTCCTTTCCTCCTCCTTGTCCCATCCACCCTGCCCTTCCCCTTTGCCTAGAACCTCAACTCCTGCAGTCCAACTCTCTGTTGGCTAGCAGAGGCCTGTGACGTGGAGAAAAATCAATTTGGCCAGCTTCTTGGTGGTTCTTTCCAGGGGCTGCAGCAGGAGTCTGACCCAAAGGGAGAAAGGACAAGGAATCTCTGGGGCTTGGCATTTCTTTCGTTCTTCTTCCCCCACACCATTTTTTTTCTTTTTTTGGCCAGGGAAGGGGGCTGAAGTATTGGGACTGTATCCTCCAATGGTTACTGAGACGGGAAACACACACTCCCATAGGTACCTGAATTTGCCTGAAACCCAAATGCAGGTGTTTGCCTTAGACTTCAAAGTCTCTCTGGCCTTCCCCATCCCCATCATTGCCCCTCCTTCACTGCTTTCTGACTCCCTTTCTCTTGCAAAAATGTTTCCTACCCATCATCATCCCATCCTCAACCTAGGACACAAAAATAAGTATTGTGTCTGCTTTTGAATTCCCATAACCCAGAATGGGAGTTTATCTTCCCTGAAACTGGGGACCTGCTGCGTACGTTGGGGAGACAGTAGAGTGCACCTTTGGATGTGGAAGGGGAAGGAAGTAGCGAGAACCTCCCATGACACTCCTCCCTGACACCCACCTCCATAGGAGTACAGGCAGCGATCCCCCAGAAAGCTGAGTGGGTTGGGAGTCCAGCTTCCGTGCGTGTGGGGCATGGGATGGGCGTAGGGGGAGAATGAGAAGTGTGATCCCAGTTTGGAGAGAGGCTAGTGACGGGTTGGGGGATGCCCTGGAATAAAGGGAGTGGGAGATCTGTTTGACCCTTTTGGCTACACAGGCGACAGGCCCACCTCGGTCCCCTTATCCCTTCCAGGGGGTGGAGTCTGAGGGAGGGACAAACAGATCGAGGGTGTAGGGGTGGGATGCAGTGAGTTGGGTAGGGAAGGGTGGAGGGCAAGGTTATCTCCGAACGTTAGGGATGGGGGAGGAAGCAGAGGAGCAGTGAGGTTCCAGCCTTCGGGGGTCGACGTCGAGCCAGCCTCCCCAGCTGAGGGAGCCCCGCCCCCGCTCCTCCATCGCGGCCCCGCCCAGGCCCGCAGCGCGGCGCTGCAGCGCGAGGGGCGGAGAGGCAGAGCGCCCGAGAGGACCAGACGCCCAGGTCTCCCGCATCCCGCTGCCGCAGGAGAGCGAGAGCGCGCCCCGGCCCTGCTCCCCAGGCTTCGCCCGGGCGCCCTCAACTCTGCCCCCAGAGACTGAGCACCTGTCCTCCGCCTCAGCCTTAGCTGAGAGCCCTCTCCTCTGGAGCACACACTACCCCTGCAGCCCAAGAAGTGTTCCAGCTCCACGCCGGCGACCACCATGGCGGAGACCAACAACGAATGTAGCATCAAGGTGCTCTGCCGATTCCGGCCGCTAAACCAGGCTGAGATTCTGCGGGGAGACAAGTTCATCCCCATTTTCCAAGGGGATGACAGCGTCGTTATTGGGGTGAGTGTCGCCCAGGAGGGAATTCGGGGAGGGGGCGGGTGGCTAAATCTCCCCGCCTCCCGCAGAACCTTAGTCTCTGCCGGTCCCTCTGCGCCCGCTCCCCGCCGCTCATCCTTCATCCTCTTCCCCGCAGCCCCTCCTCTCCCCTGCATCAGGATGGCTGGGTGTGGCCTGACCAGGCCAGCGGCTGAGTCTCTGCAGAGTGGCAGGGGGCTGCTTTCCTACCTTCGGGAGACTCAACTCCCCTTTGCTGCTGTCTACAGCGTCTCCACCCGTTAGAACCAGTTCCATGTTTTTCTGATGTTTTCCCCTTCTCCACCCTCCCCCCCCAACCAAGAGAAAGCGCATCTTCCCTTTGTTATTGGCTCAGATCTCTACCCCCACCTCCCAAGAAGGTAAGGGGGAAGACTTTTGGGTGGACTAGAGGGGAGGTAAGCAGCCCAGGGTCTCTGCAGAGTGTGGATGGAAGTGGGCTCTAAGACCAAACCTTCCATCATTCCCTAAAGTAGTTATAGCCTGGATTTTTGTGTGTGTGTTGGGGGGAACAGGTCTGATGCAGGGTTTACCGGGAAAGAAATCATTGATGCCACACCCAATCTTGGGGGGAGCCTCTAGAATCCTAAGGTCAGGTCTGCCTTTCGTTCCCAGTTACAGCAGGAAGAGGGTTTCAGATTCCCCAACTGACCCCCTGAAAGAAAAATGCCCAAACCCTGAGATCCTAGTAAGTACTTGCTTATTCATCCTTTCTCTTGAGGATCCAAGAGAAAGTAGCCGTCCAGCTCTACCTCATCATGACAGCCCTACCCAAGGAGGATATCTTAAGGGAACTAATATTTACAGTGGGCCTGTTACTCTATGTATATTATTTAACCCCCGATGCAGCATTCGAAAGTAGTATCAGTATTTCCATTTTACAGATGCAGAAATTGAGGCCCAAAGAACTTGAATAACTTTCTCAAGGTCATGCTATTAATCCATGGATCTGAACCTAAATCTGTGACTGCAAACCTCCCATCTCTTCCTATCACATTGCCTACCCAGGTTTCTGTTCTGCACCTTTATCTGTAATGGCCCAAAGGGAAATTCTAGGCCTTGCCCACTCCCCCTGAAGTTGGTAGGGACCTCAGGCTGTGTGGGGAGAAAAGACCTGGGGTTGAGTCCTGTAGGGCTTGAGGGGTGCTGGGCCAGGAAACGAAAACTAGCTTGAGAAGGGAGGGGCATGTACGAGGGCAGTCAAGGTCAGAGGTGCATCTTAGGTATCTTTATCCACAGTGCTTGGCACAGAGCACCTGGAAACATGCTTGTTAAAGGAATGAAAGAAAGAAGGGGAGGAAGCCTGGGCCTTCTGAGTCAGTGAGAATGGGACTTTGAATAAACATGCCTGGGGGGAGACCTGCTTACTAGTCTCCAAGGGCCCCAGTCTGTCACCACCTTGCACCCTTACCCACACTGTTAACTCAAATGGATGCTTTTGTCTCTCTCTCTCTCTTTCTCTCTCTCTCTCTCTCTTTCCCTGTCTCTGTGTGTGTGTGTGTGTGTGTGTGTATTTGTCACATGGAGAGGGCCTCTGTTTCTTTTTGCTTCAGGGACCTCTCTGGCCCTGCAGACTGTTCAGTCTGACTGGGCTAAAAACAAAACAAAACAAAACAAAACAACCACCAAACAACTCCTGGATCAACTCGGGAGGACCCCTCTCAGAGTGTCCTGGAGAGCCAGCATTAGTTGTGAGAGTTGGAGCTTAAGATCCCCTTGAGACATAAAGGCTGACAAACAGGGTGGGGGTGATGATGGGGGGCAAAACTTTTAGGCCCTATTTCCATGCTCTGGAAGGTTTTTTCAGTAAGTCTGAACCAACTCCTTTAGGCTCTCTGGGCCATCCTGGTGTAGTGGGATGGGGCAGGGGGTGATGTTGGGAAGAGGGGTGTGGTGTCGATCTATTGTTAGCCCAGCTAAACAGGAGAGACACACAGTGGGAGGTGGGCAAGGAGGAGAGATGAAAAGAAGCCCAAGGCCCCCTGCCAATTCAGATTCCATCTCAGCTCCACTGCTGGATCTTCCTTGTCTGTTTTGCCTGGTATCTGTAGGGCTGTATCTTTGTCTCGTTCGCTTGTATCTTCCCTCACCCTAGCCCTCCCTGTCAGTCTCTCACTTGAAGATAAATGCTTATGGGGGGCCATTTTGTCTCAGGCAACATCTTTGGAGTTTGCTTTTTCAGACTTAATATTCATTCATCATTTAGGGAATGAGGGCTACAGGGGGCATGATTTTTAGGAGACCCTTGAGGGTCCCAATAAGGGAAGGAAACTCCTACTCCTTTTTCTCTTTTCTCCTCTAGCTCTCTTTGGAGCCCACCGGGTTGGGAGCTGGCTTAGGAATTAATGGAGGAGGCTGCTTCAGGATGTCTGGGAAGGTTCGGGAAGAGTGAAGGTGGGAGAGATAATCTTTCCCAGTGCAGCCCCTACTCCTTCCTGTGACTGCTCTCCCTTCGCCTCTGCAGCACTGCAGCTAGCGCTGAGCTTCAGAGTCCCTTCTGTTCATGGGCTTTGTTCTGCTTGTTAGAGGGTAGGAGAATAAGCTGGAGAGACAGCTCTGTGTGCCTTTTTTCTCCCCTACTCCTCTGACTTCTTCCAGGAACCTGGGGGATGGGGCTTAGCCAAAGTAAATGGCCTGAGTCATAGTAGAAGGGTGTCTGGGTCACTATGTGTGGTGCCTATCTTGTTTTTGCACACTCAGAATCCAGTGTGACTTTTTCGCCAGACCCATTTAAGTGTCTCTCTGTCTTCCTCTGCCTTGGTCTTTCTCAGCAGTGTCCCAATGCCTGCTGTCTGGGTGGATGCATGTGTACCAGATGTGGGAGGGATGACAGTGAAGAAACACATATGTACATACACACTCTTTCTCTTTCCCCTTCATTCAAGTGTACACAGCTACCTCCCTCAGGTCTCCCGATGGTTAAGTGGGTTCTTAATGCAAGAAGCTAGGACCATTGTGTACCTCACTTGGCAAAGCTAGGTTGGGACCTGCAGGGTTATTAGAGCAGAATCAGTATTGTTTGCGGTGGCCTGGGATTTGATATCTGAAGTGGGGAGCAGGGCTCTCCCTTGCTTTGGAGGAGTCTCATAAAGAAAAATGGAGACGAGAAGTAACGTTCACAGTGGCCAGTGTCTTTCCAGCATTACCATGGCAACAATCCCCACGGGTGTCACTATGGAAATCAGGCCTGGCACTTGAAGTTCAGCTTATACCAAGTGCTTTACTGAGGGTTGAACAGGTTGGTCATCTTTGGACCCCTGATCTTAAACCCCCAGCCCCAATTAGCTTTAGTCAGCACACATGATAGAAAAGTACAGAAAGGTACTGGGATACACAAATGGAAGAGGAGACATCAGGGAGGCTCCGAGTGTGATTAAAGGAGAACAAAGAACCCTGGACTGTGGGACTCTGAAGAGAGGCCCTTCAGAGAAGGCTATAAGGAACACTTTGACTGCTGGGGGTGGGAGAGAGATTGGATCTCGGGGACATTCCTAAGAGGAGGAGAGACTCTGTGACTATTTCTCATTAACAACTCACAGAGTCTTTGATTACCTACAGGTAGAGAGGGTGGATGGGAGGATTACATACTTCTGAAAATGGGATTGAGGTTGGAAAAAGGGAGTGATGAAAGGCTTTAGTTCTGTCTGGAAATACTTGGAAAAATGCCCAAATGTGAGGAGGGGAGATATGGAGGAGGGGAAAGAAAAGCCTTGATAAGGCTCTGACACAGTGTTGGCATTTCAGTTCTTTGGATCGATTTGTCTGGAATCAGATTGCTTGAATTTGAAACTGTGCTCTACCATTTCTCAGCCATGTGACTGTGGGGAAGCTACCTGACCTCTTTGAGCCTGTTTCATCATCTATAAAGTGGGAATAATAACAGTATCTATGTCCTAGGATTACTATGAACATTAAATGAGATAATGCATATAAACTGCTTTGTAACACGGCAGACAAACAGTAAACCCTCAATAAGAGTTAGATATTATCACTATTTTATATGCTATCTCCCCACAAGCTAGCTTTGACAAAATTGGGAAGTGGGTAATACTTTTCCTTTTTACTAATTGTTTCATCCAAACCTCCAGATCCCAAGTATCTTCTTGCTCCCTTCTTTGTCAATATCTATGTTTATTCAACAAATATTTATGAAGTGCATCTGTCATAGTCCTCTATATGGTGCTATAAAGGAATATCCCAGGCTGGGTAATTTATAAAGAAAAGAGGTATATTTGGCTAACAGTTCTGCAGGCTGTGCAAGAAGCATGGCACCAGCATCTGCTCTGGTGAGGGCCTCGGGAAGCTTCCAATCATGGTGGGAGGCAAAGAGGGAGCAGGAGTCACATGGTAAGAGAGGGAACAAGAGGGAAAGCAAGAGGTGCCAAGCTCTTTTTAACAGCCAGCTCTCACATGAACTCATAGAGCGAGAACTCACTCATTACCATGGGGAAGGCACCAAGCCACTCATCAGGGATTTACCTCCTTGAGCCAAGCACTTCCCACCATGCCCCGCCTCCAGCATTGGGGATATCAAATGTCAACATGAGATTTGGGGAGGACAAACATCCAAACTACATCAGCATCCTATAGGCCAGGGACTGTGTTTGGTGTTGGGGATTTAAAGGGAATCCCTGCCTTCAGGAAAATCTGGATCAAGGTTGTGATCCACAGTCCATGGAGTGGCCCGGGCAGAGGCAGGGGAGAGGAACATCAGATATGGCTTTTGCTAACTATCTATATACTCCCCCAGATTCTGATAAGAAACCTCCCACAACATACTACAGTCTGGTTCAGAGTAATTGTGTGTTATAAGATCTGTAAATAATGGTGGTGCTTCCCATGTCTACAGGCAGGAAAAGTGGAAGACCACTGGTCTAGTTATTTTCATGAAAAGATCAGTTTACTCTGGGCACACTGCCCATGGGTTAGCCCTGCTGTACAAGGAGCAGTAATTAAAAAAAAAAAAAAATCAGACAAAATTAATTCATCCTGAGTATAATCAATAGAAAATCAAAAGAAATGTACAAAACTTAGCTGGGCGTGGTGGCAGGTACCTATAAACCCAACTACTCAGGAGGCTGATACAGGAGAATTGCTTGAACCTGGGAGGCAGAGGTTGCAGTGAGCCGAGATTTCGCCACTGCACTCCAGCCTGGGCAATGGAGCAAGACTCCATCTCAAAAATAAATAAATAAATAAATAAATATTAAAAAAAGAAATGGGCTGGACACGGTGGCTCACGCCTGTAATCCCAGCACTTTGGGAGACTGAGGCGAGCAGATAACGAGGTCAGGAGTTCGAGACCAGCATGGCCAACATGGTGAAACCCTGTCTATACTGAAAATACAAAAATTAGCCGGGTGTGGTGGTGGGTGCCTGTAATCCCAGCTACTTGGAAGGCTGAGGCAGGAGAGTCACTTGAACCTGGGAGGCCAAGATTGCAGTGAGCCAAGATCATGCCGCTGTACTCCAGCCTGGGTGAAAGAGCGAAATTCCGTCTCAAAAAAAAAAAGAAAAAAAAAAGAAAAAAGACATTTACATTTTAAAAGGAATAAAAAAGTCTTAAAGAAATAAAGAGCTAGGCTTGGAATTTTAGAGCCCAGCCAAGAATAGAGAAGTAGGTAGCAGGCCTTCCCAGAACTCCTGAAATCATATCTCTTGTCACGTGGCTTTCCCTGTTCAGGAGATTACTAAATGCACCAATTTTTAGCTCTTGGGTATCTTTTAGACTCACAAATCTGAGAACCTCTCCCTTCTTCCCTCTCTGCTCTTTTCTTTCTTCCCAGCCTAGACTGATGTAAAGGGGTTCCTGATGAAAAGGGGCTATAATTGGCTTCAGCATTTGGAGAGCGCTCTCCATTTTAATGCATCTGTGGAGCCTTCTAGAATCCTGTAACTGGGAATATTTTGAGGGAGTGTGTGTGGGGGCTGGGGTGGGGTGGTTGGTGTGTTGGTGCCCATGTTTGTAGGGGGAGGGGAGGGGCAAGGTTGGCTTGAGAGTTACATTTAATCCCCTTTGGCTGGATGCCTGGCTTTGTGAAGCATGGGTAGAGATTGTTGGTGGAAAAAGAGATGAGAAAGCCAGTCTCATCTTTTCACATTTTTCTGCCTGTTTTATATTCTGGCTGCACTGGCAGCTGATTAAATTATGCCCACCCAGGTTAAGGGTGGGTCTGCCTTTCCCACTCCACTGACTCATATGTTAATCTCCTTTGGCAACACCCTCACAGACACACCCAGGATCAATACTTTGCATGATTCAGTCCAATCAAGTTGACACTCAGTATTAAACATCACAAGTCCACCCCTTGTCAACTTGTACCCATACACATCTCCTGATACAAATCTTCAAATAAGGACAATAATAAGGTCATAATACGCCTAATATAATACCACTATCCTTCGTACAACCGGAAATGCACCAATCCCCAACTCAAATGCTATTACATAAAGTTAACAATACTTAAATGCTAATATGAAGTCAATAAGTGTATGTCATATAATAAAGGAAAAAGGAAGTTAAAAAATAAAAGAGATGAGAGGTATTGGCCTGAGATAGACATATTTTGCTTGTTTCTATTTCTTGGCCACTGGGTGGGAGAAACATTGAGGTAGATTATAATTCAAGAATTAATCACAATTCAAAATTAAGGTAGATTTTTCTTTAATAATTTTTTTTTTTTTTTGAGGCGAGTCTGGCGCTGTATCGCCAGGCTGGAGTGCGAGTGGCGGATCTCAGCTCACTCCAGCTCACGCCTCCCGGAGTTCCATTCGGCCTCAACCTCCCGGTAGCTGGGACTACAGCAGCTGCCACCTGGCCCGGCTATTCCCTGTATTTCTTAACCAGAGAGCGGGGTTTCACCGTGTTTGGCCAAGGATGGTCACCGATCTCCTGACCTCGTGATCCAGCCCATCTCGGCCTCCCCAAGTGCTGGGATTGCAGGCTTGAGCCACGGCGGCCTTCTTTAATAATGGCCAAAGCCAATGAAATTGCGGCCCGGTGGCGGTGTCCTGTAATCCCCAGGCCGACCATCACCAGCGATCATCGAACTTCATCCTGGCAGCTACTGATGAAACCGTCTCTAAAAATACAAAAACCCAGCGGTGGTGGCGAGCCTGTAGTCCCAGCCTCCGGAGGCTGAGGCAGGAAGAATGCGTGAACCGGGAGGCCCGAGGCTTGCAGTGAGCTGAGATCCCGGCCACAACACTCCAACCTGGGAGTGACAGAGGCAAGACTCCGTCTCAAAAAAAAAAAAAAAAAAAAAAAAAAGAAAGTAATTCACGGCCGAGCCTTGTTGGCTCCGCCTGTAATCCCAGCACTTTGGGAGGCGAGGCCCAGGCGGATCACACGGAATCAGGAATCAAGACCATCCTGGCTAACATGGTGAAACCCGTCTCTACTAAAAATACAAAAAAATTAGCAGTAGTGGTGAAGCCACCATGAGTGCCCCTACTCGGGGGGAGGCTGAGAGGCAGGAGAATGGCCTGAACCGGGAGGTGGAGCTTGCAGTGAGCCGAGATCGCGCCACCGCACTCCAGCCTGGGCGACTGAGCAAGACTCCGTCTCAAAAAAAAAAAGAAAAAAAAAATGTAATTACAACACTAATACATTTTAATTGTTAACAAAGTTAAAGACAAAGAAAAGGATGCAGAAGAAGCTAAAAATCACCCAATATCTTACCACCCCAAAAAAGCATTGTTATTAATAATAATTTGATGTATTTTGCCAGTGTTTTTCCCTGCATATATACATGTGTTAATTTTAATAAGATTATATCATAAACTATATATAGTTTTGTAACCTTTTCTCTCTAACAAAATATTATTACTATTTTGCCATTGTTAAATATTTTCACATAACTTTATTATTTTACAATTTTTTTTTTGAGATGGCGTCTCATGCTGTCACTCAGGCTGGAGTGTGCAGTGGTGTGATCTCGGCTCACTGCAACCTCCACCTTCTGGGTTCAAGCAAACCTCTCACCTCAGCCTCCTGAGTATCTAGGATTATAGGCATGTGCCACCATACCTGGCTATATTTTACAATTTTTAATTTAACTTTCGAATGTCTTACCTGCACATGTGACAAAATGCAAAGGATATGAAAAGGTTTATATTGTTTCCTTCTCTTTCTTACCCTTCTTTTCCAGCCACACAGTTCCCCTTTCAGAAGGCAACTTCTTGTAAATCTTTCCAAAAACCTACTATACATTTATGAGCAAATACATATATACATGCATACCTTTTTTTACACAAACGGTAGCATATTATACATCCATTCTGCACCTTTAATAACAAAAACAGCCTGGGTGTGGTGTCTCATGCCTGTAATCCAAGCACTTTGAGGCCGAGGCAGGCGGATCACTTGAGGTCAGGAGTTCGAGACCAGCCTAGCCAACATGGTAAAACCTCATCTCTACTAAAAATACAAAAGTTAGGCCAGGTGTGGTGGCTCACCCCTGTAATCTCAGCACTTTTGGAGGCCAAGGCGGGCGGATCACCTGAGGTCAGGAGTTCGAGACCAGCCTGGCCAACATGGCGAAACCCCATCTCTACTAAAAATACAGAAATTAGCTGGGTGTGGTGGCAGGTGCCTGTAATCCCAGCTACTCTGGAGGCTGAGGCAGGAGAATTGCTTGAGCCCAGGAGGCAGAGATTGCAGTGAGCTGAGATGGTGCCACTGCACTCCAGCTTGGGCGACAGAGCAAGACTCTGTCTCAAAAAACAAAAACAAAAAAACAACCCCAAGACAAAACACTGAGTCTTGGAGATCCTTCCTTATCAGCACATAAAGATTTATCTCATTCTTTTTTGGTTTTTGTTTTTTTTTTTGTTTTTTGTTTTTCAAGACAGGGCCTCGCTCTGTTGCTCAGGCTGGAGTGCAGTGGTGCAGTCATGGCTCACTGCAGCCTCCACCTTCGAGGCTCAGGCCATCATCCTGCTTCAGCCTTCTTAGTAGCTGGGACCACAAGGCCCATGCCACCATGCCTGGCTTTTTTAAAAACAATTTTTGTACAGGCAGAGTCTCCCTATGTTGCCCAGGCTGGTCTCCAACTCCTGGTCTCAAAGATCCTCCAGCCTCGACCTCCCAAAGGGCTGGGATTACACCTCACATGAGCTATCTCATTCAACTGTATAATTTGTTGTAGGGATAGGCCATTATTTAACGAGGCCTCTGTTGGTGGACGTTAAGGGTTGTTCTAATCATCTGCTATCACAAACAGTTGAATGACCTTGTATAAATATTTTTTGCATATGTGCAGTATGTCTACAGGATAATTTTTTCGAAGTGGAGGTGATAAGGCATATGCATTTAAAAATGTGAGGCTATTTCCAAATTGCCTTTCATAGAGTTGGCTCCAATTTCTATGTACCCTCAGCAGTATGTGTGAATATCTATTTACTCACATTGTCACTAGTGTAATGCGTTGTCTATTTTATTTTGGCCACTTTCATAGGTAAAAATGGTGTTTCACAGTTTTAGTATGCATTTTGCTTATTAACAGTGAGGTCGAGCATTAATTAATATTAATTAATATGTTTTAATTAATGTTTAAGAACCACTATAACATCATTTTGTGATGTTATAATTTATAATAGTGATATAATTTACATACAGTGTACAGATCTTAGGCAAACAGCTTGATGAATTTTATAACATATGTAGACACCTATGTAACCACTACACAGATCAATATCTAGAATATTTCTGTCACTCCTGAAAGCTCCTTCATATCCTCTTCCTGTCAATACCACGTGTATGTTGTTATCACAATAGCAGGTAGCTACTATTTTGACTTCTAGTGCTACAGATAAGTTCTGTCCATTCTTGAACTTCATATAAAGGGAGTAATACAGTATGTGCTCTTTTGTGTTTAGATTCTTTCAACATGTTTTTGAGATATATTGACATTCTATTTATTAATATTCTATTATGATATATTTATTTTATTTTATTTTTGAGACAGTCTCAGTTGCTCAGGCTGGAGTGCAGTGGCATAATCTCGGCTCACTGCAACCTCTGCCTCCTCGGTTCAAGCGATTCTTGTGCCTCAGCCTCCCAAGTAGGTGAGATTACAGGCATGCACCACTATGCGCGGCTAATTTTTGTATTTTTAGTAGAGACAGGGTTTCACCATGTTGGCCAGGCTAGTCTCGAACTCCTGGCCTCAAGTAATCTGCCTGTCTTGGCCTCCCAAAGTGCTGGGATTACAAGCATGAGCCACCATGCCCAGCTAGTTATGGCATTATTTTAAGTAACAGTGAGGAATAAAATATATGTATATGCTATAATTTAATCCACTCCTTAGGTTAACCAGTCTCCTAAATGTTACTCCTTTAAGTAATTTCTCATTATTATAAGCAATGTGATGATAAACACCCTTGTAGCGAAATCTTGATTTCCATGATATCAATTCTTAGAAGTAGAGTTTCTGGATCAATGGATATGTAAAATTTAAGTCTTTTGAATATGCATTTTTGAATTGTTTTATGGATGTACTCACCAACCAGAAAATAATGAAAGTTCTCATTTTTTTGAACCCACATCTACACTAGGTATTACAATGCAAATTTTGTTTTCCAGTTTGAGTGGTGAAAAGAGATTTTACCATTACAGTTTCTTTTCTTGGAAAATGTTGAACATCTTCATAGTTACTGAACATTTATATTTCTTCTTCTGTTGCTTGTTTCTAGTTCTTGTTCACCTTTTTCTGTTTAGTTTTTGTCTTTTTGTTACTAATTTATGAGAGTTTTTAAGGCGGGGCATAGTGGCTCACGCTTGCAATCCTAGCGCTTTGGGAGGCTGAGGTGGGTGGATTGCCTGAGCCCGGGAGTTTGAGACCAGCCCGGGCAACATGGTGAGACCCTGCCTCTACAAAAAATAAACAAAATTAGGCAGGTATAGTGGCATGTGCCTGTGGTCCCAGCTACTTGGGAGGATTGCTTGGGCCCGGGAGGTTGAGGCTGCGGTGAGCTGTGATTTCGCCACTGTACTCCAGCCTGCATGACAGATGAGAACCTGACTCAAGAAAAATAAAATAAAATAAAATAATAGAGATTTTTTGTTTGTTTATTTGTTTGTTTGTTTGATGCAGGGTGTCTCTCTGTCGCCCAGGCTGGAGTGCAGTGGCCCGGTCTTGGCTCACTGCAACCTCTGCCTTTTGAGCTCAGGTAATTCTCCCACCTCAGCCTCCCAAGTAGCTGGAATTACAGGCGTGCACCACCACACCCAGATAATTTTTGTATTTTTTGTAGAGATGGGGTTTCACCATGTTGCCCAGGCTGGTCTTAAACTCCTGACCTCAAGTGATCTGCCTGCCTCAGCCTCCCAAAATGCTGGGATTATAGGCATGAGTCACCGTGCCCAGCCCAGCAAGTGTTTTGTAAAAGGAAATTTTAGCACTGGAATCCTGGTACAGACTGTGAACAGTATGGACATTTAAATATTTAATAGAATGGTCCTCCAGAAAGGTTCTTTCTGTTGGTACTTTACAGAGAGCACTTTTCTAACTTCTTTTCCTTAGTGGATTCTGTTTCTTGGGTTTCAGAGGCTTTCACCACAGAGAGACTAGATGAATATTTTAGGTAGGATTTTTTTCTATAAGCCAGATTTAATTTAATTTTTTAAATATAAAAAACATTTATTAGTTTTCTTTTATATAAAGAAATATAAAGAATAAAATAATACACAATTATCTCTTCTTTGCCATTAAAACTTTTTAAAAATATAATGCTTGTACATAGTTTAAAAATGTAAACCATGCAGGATGCAAAATGAAAAATAAAAGCCTTTGTCTCAGTTTCTCTCCTCAAAGTAACCACTGTTAACACTTTTGTATAATTCCTTCTAGAAAAAAAATTCTGTATATACTCATGCAATGTTATTGCTATACCTAGAGCCACATCTCCAGCTCTAGCCATGGTTTATAACTTTCCTTAATTAGTTAAAACATATCTCCCAAACTCTGCAAACTCTGGCTTCTGTAGATCTTGAGGTTTACATTTCGGTTGGATAAAGATGGACTCTGTAATAAAACAATTTGACAAGTCAGTCACCTATGATAGAGAACAAGCATTGTCTCATTTACTCTTCCCAGAGATTTACCGCTAATGTGATTAGCCATCAAATATATTCATTGGTTAGCTCCCTAAGTTGTATTTTGTATCTTTATCATTCTTATTAGCACACGTGATATACAACATATTCCTGAATTCAACAAGGATTTGTAGATCTGAATGATTTGCTTTACAGTTCTTTCTTTTTTTCTTTTTTTTTTGAGATGAAGTCTTGCTGTTGTCCCCTAGGTTGGAGTGCAATGATGCGATCTTGGCTCACTGCAACCTCCACCTCCCGGGTTCAAGAGATTCTCCTGCCTCAGCCTCCTGAGTAGCTGGGATTACAGGTGCCCACCACCACACCTGGCTAATTTTTGTATTTTTAGTAGAGATGGGAGTTCAGCATGTTGGCCAGGCTGGTCTCGAACTCCTGACGTCAGGTGATCCGCCTGCCTCGGCCTCCCAAAGTGCTGGGATTACAGGCGTGAGCCACCACACCCGGCCCAAATTAAAACTTGTTCTGTTCTTAAAGGGAGACCCACATATCTGATTGCATATATTCCTTTCACAAAGAGAGAGAGCTTGTGTTAATGTTTCCACAGAGGCTCTCAGTGTAGACTGAATTTCATTTACATGGTAGGGAACATGCTGTACATATATGTCACTAACTTTGCATCTTTCATTTAGTACATCTGAAGATCTTTCCATATTAGGGTATGTGGATCTGTTGAGGAAGATATTTCTAGCTTGAGATACTTTTTAGTGTTAATGAATTGTTCTTCACTTTTCATCTCCTGTGGCCCTATTGTCTTTTTTCGTGTGATTTCCCAGGGAGGAGTTTGGGGTAGTGGAGTGCTCAATCATCATACCACAACTAAGATCCCCTAACGCAATCTCACTGTGCAATACTCCTCTACCACAGACACAACTCCTGGCATCAGTACCTTTAGTTTCTCTTATTCTCCCACATTTCTTTTTTTTTTTTTTTTTTTTTTTTGAGACGGAGTCTCGCTCTGTCACCCAGGCTGGAGTGCAGTGGCCGGATCTCAGCTCACTGCAAGCTCCGCCTCCCGGGTTCACGCCATTCTCCTGCCTCAGCCTCCCGAGTAGCTGGGACTACAGGCGCCTGCGACCTCGCCCGGCTAAGTTTTTGTATTTTTAGTAGAGACGAGGTTTCACTGTGTTAGCCAGGATGGTCTCGATCTCCTGACCTCGTGATCCGCCCGTCTCGGCCTCCCAAAGTGCTGGGATTACAGGCTTGAGCCACCGCGCCCGGCCCCACATTTCTTTTCTTTGTTTTTGTTTTTGTTTTTTGAGATGGAATCTCACTCTCGCTAGGCTGGAGTGCAGTGGCGCAATCTCAGCTCACTGCAAGCTCTGCCTCCTGGTTTCATGCCATTCTCCTGTCTCTGCCTCCCGAGTAGCTGGGACTACAGGCACCTGCCACCACACCTGGCTAATTTTTGTATTTTTAGTAGAGACGGGGTTTCACCATATTGGCCAGGCTGGTCTTGAACTCCTGACCTCGTGATCTGCCCTCCTAAGCCTCTTAAAATGCTGGAATTACAGGTGTGAGCCACCACAACCGGCCATTCTCCCACATTTCTGTTCATTAGGGGCATTGAAGAAAAGGGTGCCTTTCTCAGCTGCTGGAAGGAGGTTGTGGTATTTCTTTTCCCTCACATCCTGCCTGCTGATGTCTGATATCTTTTATTTTCATTCCAGGGGAAGCCATATGTTTTTGACCGTGTATTCCCCCCAAACACGACTCAGGAGCAAGTTTATCATGCATGTGCCATGCAGATTGTCAAAGGTAATAGATTTCTTTTTAGAATGTCTCTTCTCAGCACCCCATTTCCTACCCGACTTATCTCCACCAGTACTCTTTCTCTACTGTCTCTTCCAGATGTCCTTGCTGGCTACAATGGCACCATTTTTGCTTATGGACAGACATCCTCAGGGAAAACACATACCATGGAGGTGAGGGTTTTAGCTCTGGTGGTTGAGGGGCTAGGAGTGTTAATGAGTGTTAAGATCAGGGAATCTCAGTGGGGGAAGATCTAGGAATCAAGGATTGCCTGGTCCAGAGGCAGATAGATGGGTACAGAGGATGAACTGAAGGGCAATATTAGGGGAAGTGTAATGGAATCCCTTCAGCCCACTGCAGTGGATCATCCTTTCCACTACTCCAGTCTTCTTTGGATCTGGAAAAGCAATGGAAGTCCAAAGGGCTACTCAATTATCTCCTTGCTCCTCTAAAAGGCAGACATGGTGGTGACCATCTCCTAACTTAGGATGTTCTTCTTATTGACTCTTGCCTTGGTGTTCACCTGCATATATCTGAGTTGTCTCAATATCCCTGAGCCCCAGCTTCACTCTCAAATGCCTTCACTCGCCAGGGAAAGCTGCACGACCCCCAGCTGATGGGAATCATTCCTCGAATTGCCCGAGACATCTTCAACCACATCTACTCCATGGATGAGAACCTTGAGTTCCACATCAAGGTGACCAGGGCACGACAGCTGGGCATTCAGATAGGGACTGGGAGGGGAAGATCTAAAATAAACCCACTGAAGAGCCTGGGCTCCCCAACTTGACTCCCTTTCCGGTTACCACAGTTCTTTGTCAAGATGTTCTCTTCTGTTCTTTTCCTCCCACCACCACTGTTTGAGCAGGTCCCATTAGTGTGGGATTCCTGAACCAGATTTAAGATAGGCCCTCTTTACTTCACATTCCTTCTTTCTTCTTAACCAGGTTTCTTACTTTGAAATTTACCTGGACAAAATTCGTGACCTTCTGGATGGTGAGTGTTTTGCCCCAGTGGATGAAGGTGTGTGAGGAGGGTGGAGAAAAGAGAGCTCATACTGCACATGGAATTAGGTACCAATTGACAAGAGATGCAGAGGGCACACAGCACCCAAGTCCTTTGGCTCCATTCGCCAGAATTACCAAAAACTGAGAAGGTCAGGAGATGGACTTAGGAGCCCAGGACTACATATAAACAGTTTGAGAGGATCTGGGGCTGGGGTGCAGGAGCCCTAAGGAGAAGGAGGAGGAACTGAGCCTTCAGCTCATGCAGGGAGTTTAGGCTTCACAGGGAGAGTCTTCCTTTAGCACAGAGAAGAAAACCACCATCTTAGCCGACTGCAAGGTGCAGGTGGGGGCGGTAGAAGTACTAGTCTTGCTCTCACCCTGCATTCTTTCGATTTAGTGACCAAGACAAATCTGTCTGTGCACGAGGACAAGAACCGTGTGCCATTTGTCAAGGTGAGAGTGGGTGTGGGGCACCTATGTGGGTCCAGTGTATTGAGAGTGTGGGTTGGGGAGGATCATAGGTCAGTGACTCTGAAGTTGGAGAGTGGATATCCTGGAGGAATGAGATGTGTCTAGGGGCCAGGGAGAGTCTAGGGGATCAGAGACTGTCTTGGCTGAGCATGGTGGCTCACGCCTGTAATCCCAGCACTTTGGGAGGCTGAGGTGGGTGGATCACTTGAGGCCAGGAGTTCGAGACCAGCCTGGCCAATATAGTGAAACCCCGTTTCTACTAAAAATACAAAAAATTAACTGGGCGTGGTGGCTCACGCCTGTAATCCCAGCTACTTGGGACACCGAGGCAGGAGAATCTCTTGAACCTGGGAGGCAGAGGTTGCGGTGAGCCGAGATTGCACCACTGCACTCCAGCCTGGGCGACAGAGTGAGAACCTGTCTTTAAAAAAAGGAAGAAGAAAAGAAAAGATACTGACTTGAAAGGTCATTGGTCAGTGTGCATGCAGTTTAATTTGCAAATCAAAGTTTAGTGGAAGACATGCCTGGAGGCTGTGGCTCATGCCTGAAATCCCAACACTTTAGGAGGCTGAGGTGGGAGGATCACTTGAGGAGTTCAAGATCAGCCTGGCCAACACAGCAAGACCCTGTCTCTTATTTAATTTAATTTTCTTTTTTTTGAGACAGAGTCTTGCTCTGTTGCCCAGGCTGGAGTACAGTGGCTCGATCTAGGGTCACTACAACCTCCCCATCCCGGGTTCAAGTGATTCTCCTGCCTCAGGCTCCCGAGTAGCTGAGACTACAAGCATGTGCCACCACGTCTGGCTAATTTTAGTATTTTTAGTAGAGATGGGGTTTCACCATGTTGGCCAGGCTGGTCTCAAACTCCTGACCTCAGGTGATCTGCCCACCTCAGCCTCCCAGTGTGCTGGGATTACAGGCGTGAGCCACTGCAACACTGTTTTCTTTTTTCTTTTTCTTTTTTTTTTTTTGTGATTTTTTTTTTTGAGACGGAGTCTCGCTCTGTCGCCCAGGCTGGAGTGCAGTGGCCGGATCTCAGCTCACTGCAAGCTCCGCCTCCCGGGTTCACGCCATTTTCCTGCCTCAGCCTCCCGAGTAGCTGGGACTACAGGCGCTGCCACCTCGCCCGGCTATTTTTTGTATTTTTAGTAGAGACGGGGTTTCACCGTGTTAGCCAGGATGGTCTCGATCTCCTGACCTCGTGATCCGCCCATCTCGGCCTCCCAAAGTGCTGGGATTACAGGCTTGAGCCACCGCGCCCGGCCTTCTTTTTTTTTTTTTTTTTTGAGACAGAATTTCTCTCTCGTTGCCCAGGCTGGGATACAATGGCGCCTGATCTTGGCTCACTGCAACCTCAGCCTCCTGGGTTCAAGCAATTCTCCTGCCTCAGCCTTCTGAGTAGCTGGAATTACAGGCATGTGCCACCAAGTCTGGCTAATTTTGTATTTTTAGTAGAGACGGGATTTTGCCATGTTGGCCAGGCTGGTCACGAAATCCTGACCTCAGGTTATCCACCCGCCTTGGCCTCCCAAAGTGCTGGGATTACGGGCGTGAGCCACCGTGCCCACCGCTGTTTCAAAAAAGTAGTAAATACACAAGATAAAAATAAATACAAAGTTGGGCGCGGTGGCTTACACCTGTAATCCCAGTACTTTCGGAGGCCAAGGCAGGCGGATCACGAGGTCAGGACTTTGAGACCAGCCTGACCAACATGGTAAAACACCATCTCTACTAAAAATACAAAAAGTAGCTGGGTGTGGTGGCAGGCGCCTGTAATCCCAGCTTCTTGGGAGACTGAGGCAGGAGAATCGCTTGAACCTGGGAGGTGGAGGTTGCAGTGAGCCGAGACCTCGACACTGCACTCCAGCCTGGGCAACAGAGCTCCATCTCAAAAGGAAAAAAAAAAATAATAAATAAATAAATACAAACTTAAAAAACAAAGCGTATGGGTCACTGTCCATTTGTCCCCCACAGGGTTGTACTGAACGCTTTGTGTCCAGCCCGGAGGAGATTCTGGATGTGATTGATGAAGGGAAATCAAATCGTCATGTGGCTGTTACCAGTGAGTGAGGAGACAAGGGGATCTCTCGAGTCTGAGGATCCACCTGTGTTCTGTGTCCTTTGGGGTGGAGGGACTCAAAAGTGAGCAAGGAAACACTGTGCCCCACAGAGGAGGAGGACCCTTTGTCTGTAGGACCCTGCTGCCTGGGAGATGTGGCAGCAGGGCTAGTTCTGGTGGGTGCCTTCTCTCTGGGTGGGCGGGGCTGGGGTCAGTGGAAGCCTGGGGCTGAGGACCACAGTTCTGCAGAGTGGTGCAGTTCCTGTTTCTCCCTTGCTCCTGCAGACATGAATGAGCATAGCTCTCGGAGCCACAGCATCTTCCTCATCAACATCAAGCAGGAGAACATGGAAACGGAGCAGAAGCTCAGTGGGAAGCTGTATCTGGTGGACCTGGCAGGGAGTGAGAAGGTAGGGGGTCCTGTGGATATGGGGCGGGTGGAAGCCTTGGTTCTTTTCTTTTTTTTTTTTTGAGACAGAGTCTCACTCTGTCGCCCAGGCTGGATTGCAGTGGCACCATCTCGGCTCACTGCAACCTCTGCCTTCTGGGTTCAAGTGATTCTCCTGCCTCAGCCTCCCAAGTAGCTGGGATTACAGGTGCCCGCCACCATGCCTGGCTAATTTTTTGTATTTTTAGTAGAAATGAGATTTCACTATGTTGGCCAGGCTGGTCCTTGGCTCTTTTTTTTTTTTTTTGAGACAGATTCTTGCTCTGTCACCCAGGCTGGAGGAGTGCAGTGGCACACTCTCCGCTCACTGCAACCCCCGCCTCCCAGGTTCAAGTGATTCTCCTGCCTCAGTCTCCCAAGTAGCTGGGATTACAGGCTCCCGCCACCAAGCCTGGCTAATTTTTGTATTTTTAGTAGAGACAGGGTTTCACCATGTTGGCGAGGCTGGTCTCAAACTCCTGACCTCATGATCTGCCTGCCTCGGCTTCCCAAAGTACTGGGACTACAGGCATGAGCCACTGTGTCCGGCCAGCTGTTTTTTAACTAAAAAATGATTTGTATTGGGATATAATTCACATACCATAAAGTTCACCATTTTAAAGTGCAATTCAGTTGTTTGTAGTATGTTCCTAAGGTTGTACAACCATTACGCTATCCAATTCTAGAACACTGTCATCATCCATTCACAGTCACTCTCCATTTTCTTTTTTTTTTTTTGAGACGGAGTCTCGCTCTACCGCCCAGGCTGGAGTGCAGTGGCCGGATCTCGGCTCAGTGCAAGCTCCGCCTCCCGGGTTTACACCATTCTCCATTGTCTCTTAACCCCATCCCCTGTCAATTTCTAATCTACTTTCTGTCTCTATGGATTTGCCTATCCTGAACATTTCATATAAATGGGATCATATGGCTGGGCACAGTGGCTCACACCTGTAATCCCAGCACTTTGGGAGGCTGAGGCTGGTGGATCACCAGCCTGGCCAACATGGAGAAACCCCATCTCTACAAAAAATGCAAAATTAGCCAGGCATGGTGGCACATGCCTGTAATCCCAGCTACTCAGGAGGCTGAGGCAGGATAACCTATTGAACCTGGGAGGCGGAGGTTGTGGTAAGCCGAGATCGCACCATTGCACTCCAGCCTGGGAACAAGAGTGAGATTCTGTCTCAAAAAAAAAAAAAAAAAAAAAAAGCAAAACGGAATCATATAATATGTGGCAGGCGTTAGGGGCAATGTGGTGTTTGACAAGAGAGTTTAGGGGAACAGAAGAAGGGCCTTCCCCAATCCCAGCCAAGGATCTCTTTTACTCCATCTTCTTCCCCGTTCCTTCCTTTCTCCGTGGACTGAGCCCTGGAATGAGGTAGTGACAGCCCTCTCCATGTGCAGCTGCTCATACACACTCATCTCTTACTGCCCTGGTAGGTCAGCAAGACTGGAGCAGAGGGAGCCGTGCTGGATGAGGCAAAGAATATCAACAAGTCACTGTCAGCTCTGGGCAATGTGATCTCTGCACTGGCTGAGGGCACTGTGAGTGATCCTTAGGTCCCCTCACCCCTCAAGCCCCACCCCGTTTCCTCCCCCACCTGCTAATGCCACCATATAATCATGCCCCAATTCATGGGTTGCTTGATCCCCGGGTGACACCACTATCCTTTCTGATTCCCTGTTGAATTTTATTTGTTTATTTCTGATTCATGGTCTCCTTCCTCCCCCAGAAAAGCTATGTTCCATATCGTGACAGCAAAATGACAAGGATTCTCCAGGACTCTCTCGGGGGAAACTGCCGGACAACTATGTTCATCTGTTGCTCACCGTCCAGTTACAATGATGCAGAGACCAAGTCCACCCTGATGTTTGGGCAGCGGTCAGTGGCAGGGTCCCCAGAGGGATCCCTGGTACCCAGCTTCCCATCCCAGCCCCTGCGGCTCTCTCCTCAGGGTCACCCAAGTCTAATGTACGTCTCATATCTTTGTTCCTCTTCTCCTCACCCAGGGCAAAGACCATTAAGAACACTGCCTCAGTAAATCTGGAGTTGACTGCTGAGCAGTGGAAGAAGAAATATGAGAAGGAGAAGGAGAAGACAAAGGCCCAGAAGGAGACGATTGCGAAGCTAGAGGCTGAGCTGAGCCGGTGGCGCAATGGTTAGAGATGGATAGATGGGAGTGAGGGGCAGTGGGAGGAGGAGGAGGAGGAGGTGGCTTGGGAGCCAACTCTGTTTGGGTGATGTTTCTGGCCAGTTCAGTCTCCAGGAAGAAGGACTGTGTTTCTGGACAGGTGCAGTAGAGCAGTCATGAGGGAAGGGAGGGGCCTGACTACCTACCTCCCAGACTCCCAAAAGGTAGAAGGTCCACCTGGCAAGAGAGTTCAAGGGCCCAGAGGTCTTGGCATGCAGAATGAGAAGGAAGAACTCGTGGATGCAGCTTCTTCTCCCATCCCTCACCTTGTCCTGCCCCTTTGCAGGAGAGAATGTGCCTGAGACGGAGCGCCTGGCTGGGGAGGAGGCAGCCCTGGGAGCTGAGCTCTGTGAGGAGACCCCTGTGAATGACAACTCATCCATCGTGGTGCGCATTGCGCCCGAAGAGCGGCAGAAATACGAGGAGGAGATCCGCCGCCTCTATAAGCAGCTTGACGACAAGGTGAGGGTGGCCAGGCAGGGCACTGAGACACGCCGGGTGGGACGAGAGGTAGAGGATCAAAGAAAATCACTTATATTGCTTCTTCCTGGTTTTAAAAGGGATAAATGCTCATGCTTGAAATGTGGAAAAATCAATATAAATGTATAGAAGAAAATTAAAATCATCCACTATTCAGAGATAACACTTAACACTTTTTGTTTTTCTCTGTACATATACCATGCAATTGAGATATACTGTATATGTAATTTTTTTTTTTTTTTTTTTTTTTTTTTTGAGACGGAGTCTCGCTCTGTGGCCCAGGCTGGAGTGCAGTGGCCGGATCTCAGCTCACTGCAAGCTCCGCCTCCTGGGTTTACGCCATTCTCCTGCCTCAGCCTCCCGAGTAGCTGGGACTACAGGCGCCCGCCACCTCGCCCGGCTAGTTTTTTGTATTTTTTTTAGTAGAGACGGGGTTTCACCGTGTTAGCCAGGATGGTCTCGATCTCCTGACCTCGTGATCCGCCCATCTCGGCCTCCCAAAGTGCTGGGATTACAGGCTTGAGCCACCGCGCCCGGCCCTGTATATGTAATTTAAAAAAAATTTTTTTTCTGAGACAGAGTCTTGCTGTGTCACCCAGGCTAGAGTGCAGTGGCACGATTGTGGTTCACTGCAACCTCTGCCTCTTGGGTTCAAGTGATTCTCCTGCCTCAGCCTCCAGAATAACTGGGATTACAGGCACGCGCCACCATGCCCGGCTAATTTTTGTATTTTTGGTAGAAATGGTATTTCACCATGTTGGCTAGGCTGGTCTCAAACTCCTAACCTCTGGTGATCTGCCCGCCTCAGCCCCCCGAAGTGCTGGGATTACAGGTGTGAGCCACCGTGACCAGCCTGTATATGTAATTATGTCAGCATTATATTATGCACGGTTTCCTACTTCATTAATAATTCTTGGTCAGGTACAGTGGCTCATGCCTGTAACACCAGCACTTTGGGAGGCCAAGGCAGGTGGATCACCTATGGTCAGGAGTTCGAGACCAGCCTGACCAACATGGAGAAACCCTGTCTCTACTAAAAATACAAAAAAAAAAATTTAGCTAGGTGTGGTGGTGCATCCCTGTAGTCGCAGCTACTTGGGAGGCTGAGGCCAAAGAATCACTTGAACCTGGGAGGTGGAGGTTGCAGTGAGCCGAAATGGTGCATTAGCACTCCAGCCTGGGCAACAAGAGCAAAACTCTGTCTCAAAAAAACAAAAAAAATGATGATAATTATTCATAAAAACATTTTTTTTTTTTTTTTTTTTTTTTTTTGAGACGGAGTCTCACGCTGTCGCCCAGGCTGGAGTGCAGTGGCCGGATCTCAGCTCACTGCAAGCTCCGCCTCCCGGGTTCACGCCATTCTCCGGCCTCAGCCTCCCGAGTAGCTGGGTAGCTGGGACTACAGGCGCTGCCACCTCGCCCGGCTATTTTTTGTATTTCTTAGTAGAGACGGGGTTTCACCGTGTTAGCCAGGATGGTCTCGATCTCCTGACCTCGTGATCCGCCCATCTCATTTATTATTGTTATTTTGCTTTGAGAGAAAGAGTCTTGCTTTGTTACCCAGGCTGAAGTGCAGTGGTGCAGTAATAGCTCACTGCAGCCTCAAACTCCTGGACTCAAGGGATCCTCCCCCACCTCAGCCTCCGAAGCAGCTGGGACTACAGGTGCACACCACCACAACCAGCTAATTTTTTTTTTTTTTTTGGTAGAAATGGAGTTTCACTTTGTTGCCCAGGCTGGTCTCAAACTCCTGGCCTCAAGCGATCCTCCCGCCTTGGCCTTTCATTGCACTGGGATTACAGGCATGCACCAACAGGCTAGCTAATATTTTAAATTTTTTGTAGAGACAGAGTTTCACTATATTGCCCAGGCTGGTCTTGAACTCCTGGCCTTAGGTGATCCTCTTGTAGGATATGGGGTTTCTAACTCAAAGCTTATACTATCTGGATTTTTATTAGGATCCTGCCTCTACCCCCAAACTTCTTACGTCTAAACTGGAAGGAGTAGCTTCCCTTCACCTGTCTTTCCCTGTTGCCTCCAACAGGATGATGAAATCAACCAGCAAAGCCAACTCATAGAGAAACTCAAGCAGCAAATGCTGGACCAGGAAGAGGTAACAGGAGGGAGGGCAGGACCTGAGAGCAAAGGGGTTCTGTTCATCCCTGGAAGGCATGGAATAGACCTTTTTAAAATCAGATGGAAGAAGGGGCTTTGTGCTTAGGGATTAATCACTCCCGCAAGCAATAGAAGTCTGGGAACCTCACTGGGGCTTTTCTTTTCTTTTTCTTTTTTTTTCTTTCTTTCTTTCTTTCTTTTTTTTTTTTTAGAGATGGAGTCTCAATTTGTTACCCAGGCTGGAATGCAGTGGTGCAGTCTCAGCTCACTGCAGCCTCGATCTTCCAAGGTCAAGCAGTCCTCCTGCCTCAGCCCCCTAAGTAGCTGGGACTACAAGTGCACCACCACACATGGCTAATTTTTTTATTTTTTGTAGAGATGGAGTTTCGCCACGTTACTCAGGCTGGTCTCAAACTCCTGAGCTCAGGCAATCCGCCTACCTAGGCCTCCCAAAGTGTTGGGATTACAGGCGTGAGCCACTGTGCCCGGCTGGGGCTTTTCTTAAAGCACAAATTTTAGAGTCTGGGGGCTTCTTCATTATTCGTTCTGTTGCCCTATTTCTATGAAGCCTAAAGCCTACTTCCTCTTAACTCTTTGTTTTGGGTGGGAGTGCTCAGCTTCCCAGACCCAAGGCCATAGAAGTGGTCACTGGCAGTGAGCTTTCCCACATGCCACTCCTCTCCCTTGAAGCTGCTGGTGTCCACCCGAGGAGACAACGAGAAGGTCCAGCGGGAGCTGAGCCACCTGCAATCAGAGAACGATGCCGCTAAGGATGAGGTGAAGGAAGTGCTGCAGGCCCTGGAGGAGCTGGCTGTGAACTATGACCAGAAGTCCCAGGAGGTGGAGGAGAAGAGCCAGCAGAACCAGCTTCTGGTGGATGAGCTGTCTCAGAAGGTGGTAAGTGGTGTACCAATGGCCCAACAGCTCCCTGACCACAGAACATCTCCCATGTTGAGGGAACCTCTGCATCCTTCCAGGGCTGTATGGTGGCTGCACCTCTGTCCTGCTGTTCAGTGCATTGTGAGTCCCTCCCCAACCCTGTCACTGCACTTTCCCCTCGAAGTCCCTCTCCCTTCCAGACTCTCTTGCAGGGCCTATGTTCTCTTCATAGCAGCCTTCAGGGTCTTGCTTGAAGGGAGAGGCCTCTGCCTGGGCTGGGCAGGGGAGCTGGAGGATGGCAACAGGAATGACCTGAGGGGCTGTCCCCAGGCCACCATGCTGTCCCTGGAGTCTGAGTTGCAGCGGCTACAGGAGGTCAGTGGACACCAGCGAAAACGAATTGCTGAGGTGCTAAACGGGCTGATGAAGGATCTGAGCGAGTTCAGCGTCATTGTGGGCAACGGGGAGATTAAGCTGGTGAGTGGTGAGAGACAGCAGTCTTGTTCAGGCTGGGCACTAGTGGAAGATGCAAGGTGAGCCATCCAGGCCTTCGCAGATACTGAGAAAGGCAGCCAGAGAGCCAGGGAACATGCCTTTGAACCAGACCCAGGAAGACAGGTAGAGGCTTGCATAGACCCAATTGAAAAGATACATTCTAGGTTGGGTGCAGTGGCTCACGGCTGTAATCCCAGCACTTCGGGAGGCCAAGGCGGGCGGATTGCTTGAGGTCAGGAGTTCGAGACCTGACCTCACCAACATGGCGAAACCCTGTCTCTACTAAAAATACAAAAATTAGCCAGGCATGGTGACGTGTACCTGTAATTCCAGCTGCTCAGGAGACTGAGGTAGGAGAATCGCTTGAACCTGGGAGGTGGAGGTTACAGTGAAATGAGATCACACCACTGCACTCTAGCCTGGGTTATAGAGTAAGACTCTGCCAAAAAAAAAAAAAAAAAAAAATTCTAAAGGGTACTGAATAAAGAAGCAATGGAGGCCAGGCATGGTGGTTCACGTCTGTAATCCCAACATTTTAGGAGACTGAGATAGGCGGATCACTTGAACCCAGGAGTTCATGACCAGCCTGGGTGACACAGTGAAACCTTATCTTTACAAAAAATGCAAACAATTAGCGGGGCGTGGTGGCACATGCCTGTAGTCCCAGCTACTTGAGAGGCTGAGGTGGGAGAATCACCTGAGTATGGGAGGTTGAGGCTGCAGTGAGCCATGATTGAGCTACTGCACTCCAGCCTGGGTGACAGAGCCAGACCCTGTCTTAAAAAAAAAAAAAAAAAATGAGGCTGTACACGGTGACTCACGCCTGTAATCCCAGCACTTTGGGAGCCGAGGCGGGCAGATCACCTGAGGTCGGGAGTTCGAGACCAGCCTGACCAACATGGAGAAACCCTGTGTCTACTAAAAATACAAAATTAGCCGGGTGTGGTGACTCATGCGTGTAATCCCAGCTACTTGGGAGGCTGAGGCAGGGGAATCGCTTGAACCCGGGAGGCAGAGGTTGCAGTGAGCCGAGATCGCACCACTGCACTCCAGCCTGGGCAACAAGAGCGAAACTCCATCTCAAAAAATAATAATAATAATAATTGGGAGGCCAAGGTGGGCTGATCACGAGGTCAGGAGATCGAGACCATACTGGCTAACACAGTGAAACCCCGTCTCTACTAAAAAAATACAAAAAATTAGCCGGGCATGGTGGCGGGTGTCTGTAGTCCCAGCTACGCAGGAGACTGAGGCAGGAGAATGGCGTGAACCTGGGAGGCGGAGCTTGCAGTGAGCAGAGATGCACCACTGCACTCCAGCCTGGGCAACAGAGCGAGACTGCGTCTCAAAAAAAAAAATAATAATAATAATAAAAAGAAGTAGCAACAGAGCAGTGTTTACAGCAGCAGTTAGAGGTGGGGCATAGATATAGAGTTAAGAATGAAATATGCAAATCTGTGGGTGTGAGAATAATCTGGGTGATTGAGCAGATCAAAATAAAATCATGTTGCTTTATAAGATTTATTTATAAGTGGGGGACTGTCAGAATTGGATTTTTTTTGTGTGTGTGTGTGACGGAGTCTTGCTCTGTTGGCCAGGCTGGAGTGCAGTGGTGTTATCTTGGCTCACTGCAACCTCCGCCTCCTCAGTTCAGGTAATTCTCCTGCCTCAGCCTCCCTAGTAGCTGGGACTACAGGCACACACCACCACTCCCGGCTAATTTTTTGTATTTTTAGTAGAGACAGGGTTTCACCATATTGGCCAGGCTGTTCTCGAACTCCTGACCTTGTAGTCCACCCACTTTGGCCTCCCAAAGTGCTGGGATTACAGGCATGAGCCACCGAGCCCAGCCCAGAATTGAATTTTTTTTTTTGAGATGGAGTCTCACTCTGTCGCCCAGGCTAGAGTGCAGTGGTGATCTCAGTTCACTGCAACCTCCGCCTCCTGGGTTCAAGCGATTCTCCTGCCTCAGCCTCTTGAGTAGCTGGGATTACAGACATGTGCCATGATGCCTGGCTAATTTTGTATTTTTAGTAGAGACAGGATTTCACCACCATGTTGGCCAGGCTGGTCTTGAACTCCTGACCTCAAGGTGATCCACCCACCTCGGCCTCCCAAAGTGCTGGGATTACAGGCGTGAGCTACTGCACCCAGACAGACTTGGATTTTTAAATGCAGGCAGAGGAATTTAACGTGAAATGCTAGTGATAGAGAGCTGCTAAAGGTCGTTTGGAAAATACCAATCCCATTTGAGTCCCTGCATACGTGGGTGTGTGTGGGTAGGTAAAAGGTGGGAGGGAACGGATAAAGCTTCCCAGCAGCCAAGAAGCATCTCTTCCTCCTTTACTCACCCTTAGCCAGTGGAGATCAGTGGGGCCATCGAGGAGGAGTTCACTGTGGCCCGACTCTACATCAGCAAAATCAAGTCAGAAGTCAAGTCTGTGGTCAAGCGGTGCCGGCAGCTGGAGAACCTCCAGGTGGAATGTCACCGCAAGATGGAAGTGACTGGGCGGGAGCTCTCATCCTGCCAGCTCCTCATCTCTCAGGTGAGTGCCTAAGTTTGAGAACCTTCAGATGCCATGGGAGAAAGAAGGCTACCCTGGGGTTATGGCTAAAACTCCTAACACCCAGGTGGGTGTCAAAAGTTCTGGGGTCAAAGTTCTGGGGTCAAGTGAAAGCAAGGACAGAAAAGCTGGGGTGGCAGGGGTGCAGATCAGGGCCAAAAAAGTAGAGGCTCAGGGCGGGTACTGCCCCCTGAGCCAAGGGAGCTAAAGGAAGAGCCCCATAGGAATGGCCCCCAACCCTGCACCCTCATAGGAAGTGTAGCAGGAGGGAGGGCTGCGAGCAGAGCTGGGGTTGGAGATCTGTGCGGCCTGGGGTTGTGTTCTTTACTCCATCTTCTTCCTCTCACCAACTTTCTCCCACCAGCACGAGGCCAAGATCCGCTCACTTACGGAATACATGCAGAGCGTGGAGCTAAAGAAGCGGCACCTGGAAGAGTCCTATGACTCCTTGAGTGACGAGCTGGCCAAGCTCCAGGCCCAGGGTGAGGTCTTCTTACTCCTCCATCCCACCATCCAGGGCAGAGAAGTCAGAAACATCAAAAGAAATCACCTCAGTGATCACTCACTCAAAGCATTAGCTTGAAATCATGGATGCCAACTCATATATTAGCCAAGATTTTGCATGTAGCTCATTTTACATGAACCATACACCCTTGTTCTCTGTTCCTGCTATATCAAATTGGACAGTCCTAACACAGAAGAACACCCCTGTGGGCCCATCCCCAGTCCTTCCCGGAGTTCTGGTCACAGCGTGAAGTTCTTTCTGAAAGAAGTAGGTTTGATGTCAGGTGTCTTCCCCTCTTTCCCTTAGAAACTGTGCATGAAGTGGCCCTGAAGGACAAGGAACCTGATACCCAGGATGCAGATGAAGTGAAGGTGAGTGGGGAAGGTGTCAGGGATAGTTGGGGCCTGGTGTGGTGAAAGCTGTGCTGGCTCTCACAGAGCTTGTTTCTGGGAGTCTGGCCTTTGAGCTTGGGGTGGGATTGTTTGCAGAAGGCTCTGGAGCTGCAGATGGAGAGTCACCGGGAGGCCCATCACCGGCAGCTGGCCCGGCTCCGGGACGAGATCAACGAGAAGCAGAAGACCATTGATGAGCTCAAAGAGTAAGGGTTCCCAAGGGCGACTCCAGCCCCTCCCAGTCCTGTCACCTTGCTGTGCCAACTCACATGTCCCCTCTGGATCTGATTCTTTAACATCCGTGTGTCATTCCCTCAACAATGCCACAACTTTGTAGCCCCACCTCAGGAGATAACATGGAATAAGGACTAGTCCCTATCCTTGAGGCTCCCAGGATTAGAGAGGTCAGGTTTCCTGGCTCTGTCATGGAGATGGTGGCCTGAGTCTGCCCCTGGTGTCTGAAACTGGACACATCAATTCTAACTGGACTCACTCGTTCAAGAAGGAAGATGTTTGAAGAGCTGGTCTTCCCTTCCCCCTCATTAACATCTTTTTCCCCTCTCTCCATTACCTCCTGATGCTCTGTAGCCTAAATCAGAAGCTCCAGTTAGAGCTAGAGAAGCTTCAGGCTGACTACGAGAAGCTGAAGAGTGAAGAACATGAGAAGAGCACCAAGCTGCAGGAGCTGACGTGAGTGGCATGGATTTGCCTGTAAGCCCACAGCCTTGTAAGCTCAGAACTGCGAACTCAGACATGCTTGCAGAGGCAGGATACACACGCAGACATGTTGGGGTGACTCGTGGGAAAAATATGATGGGGTAGGGAAGGAACAAAAAGGACACTCTCAGCAATGACTGCCGTTGAGTATTCACAGTATGGAAGGAGGTTTATGATGTTCTATTCAGTGTAAAATGCAGATTACAAAACCATATGCATGGTATGATCCCATAAAATGGATACATGGATATATAGGCATAGAAAAAAGAGTCTGGAAAGATGGACACTAGAAGGTTAATGTTGGTTTGATCTGTGAATAGTAGAATCATAGGCTTTTTATAAAAACTCGGCTTATCTCTCTCTTTAAAATTATTTTCTAATTTTTGCACAGCAAACATGAGTAACTTGTGTAATAAACAATAATAGGCTGGCTGTGATGGCTCACTCCTGTAATCTCAGCACTTTGGGAGGCCGAAGCAGGTGGACTGCTTGAGCTCAGTAGTTCAAGACTAGCCTGGGCAATGTGGCAAAACCCTGTCTCTACTAAAAATACAAAAATTAGCTGGGCATGGTGGCATATGTCTGTGGTCCCAGATGCTTGGGAGGCTGAGGTGGGAAGGATCCCCTGAGCCCAGGAGGTTGAGGCTACAGTGAGCCATGATTGTACCACTGTACTCTATCTAGCCTAGGTAACAGAATGAGACCCTGTTTCAAAAAGGAACAATAATAGTAATACTTAAATGGAGATAAAAGTAATAGAGGAAGAGGCAGGAGGAAGGAGAGTCCTGAGAGATCTTTCCATTTCCCTTATTTCTCTTGCTACAGATTTCTGTACGAGCGACATGAGCAGTCCAAGCAGGACCTCAAGGGTCTGGAGGAGACAGTTGTGAGTGGTTCCCTTCTGTGCCAAATTCACAGGACTGGGGAGTGGGAAGGCTTCATTTCTTCCTAACCCTATTCCTCCTGCCCTTTTTCAGCCATTCTGTAGCATAATCAAGACACATTTTTTGCTAAAGGATGAGTGACTCACTATAGAAACTGGAGGTTCCTATAATTCTGGAGGAATAGGACAGACCTGGTATCCGGCTATTCCCAATTTTTCATCATTCTTTCCAGGCCCGGGAACTCCAGACCCTCCACAACCTTCGCAAGCTGTTCGTTCAAGACGTCACGACTCGAGTCAAGAAAGTGAGTACTGTCCTTGGGGTCTTATCAGCCCTCACATCCTCCTCCCATCCTTAGGTTTCTCCCTCCCCTGTTGCCCCCCATGGGACTGGCTTGGCCTGGTCTTGGTGGGATCTGTTTGGCCTTGGGACAGCTGCGTCTTTCCTTCTATCTGTTCTCAGAGTGCAGAAATGGAGCCCGAAGACAGTGGGGGGATTCACTCCCAAAAGCAGAAGATTTCCTTTCTTGAGAACAACCTGGAACAGCTTACAAAGGTTCACAAACAGGTAAGAGGCTGCTGAAGGAGTGAAGAGAACTTTTGAGGCCAGGTACCTAGGATACCAAATCCTCAGAGGCCCCTTGGATTCAGGAAAATCTAGTTGCATTTTTTCCTTACTGTTCGCTTTTACTTTCCCTACTAATCCCTTCTTTATACAATATTTGGTCCACTTTTACCTTGTTCTTTGTTTCATGCCTGTATTCCCTTCTCAAAGTTTCTAACCCACCTCTGCTCAAAGTGGAATTCCCTAGGCCTACCTTGGAGGGAGAGGTTGAAACTGACAAAGTCATGGACTGTACATATACAGGAGGGAAACTGGTTAGACATTACCCAGAGATGGAAGGCAGGGAGACGAGAAGAAGCAAGGGAGTTGGGCTTCTCTCCTGGAGAGAACTCCATCGTCTAGGTCTGGGGCAGGCATGCAGGGACATTAAATGATGTCCCTGGCCAGGCACAGTCATGCACGCCTGTAGTCCCAGCACTTCAGGAAGCCGAGGCAGGTGGATCACTTGAGCACAGCAGTTCAAGACCAGCCTGGGCAACATGGCGAAACCCCATTTCTACAAAAAATACAAAAATTAGCCGGATGTGGTGGTGCACACCCATAGTCCCAGCTACTTGGGAGGCTGAGGTAGGGTGATTGCTTGAGCCCAGGAGGTAGAGGCTGCAGTGAGCTGGGATCATGCCACTGCACTCCAGCCTAGGTGACAGAGTGAGACCCTGTTTCAATTAAAAAAAAATGATGTCCCTGAGATGGTCCAGCCAGCCCCTGGTTGGGGCCCCAGTCAAAACTCCTGTGTATTAAGTTGCTGCCTCTCTGTCCCACTCCTTGCTGCTGCGGTTCTTTAGGTGGATGACTGGGTTTCAAAGGTATGGGGTGGGGAGGCAGAAGGGCAGTCCAAAGGAGTCAGGACAGGAAATGTTTGGTGTGTGCTGGGCAGGGGCACTCTCACTAGCACTAACTATCTGAGCCTTGAAGACAGGCTCAGCAAGCTGTCAACGGGTCCTTTTAACTAATTCATAAAATAAACCCTAACCTATACTTCATTCCTTTCCTTTCAAATCTACCTTAAGATTCCATTTAAACTTACATTCTCACTAGCCTAGCACTTAAACTTCTTTTCCTCCCAGTATAATGCCCAGCCTATATAGTAAATATTCAGTACTTTTTTTTTTTTTTTTGGTAATGAATCCCAAACCTGTGCCCAGTGATAATATACAGAGTTTATTTATTTTATTTAGGCCTGCAGAGGGCTTTGCTGCGATTTTTTTTTCCTTTGTTTATTATGAAACTGAGTAACAAAATTATAGAAAAGTTGAAAGGCAGATAGGAAACATTTGAAATCAATTCTGTCATTCGATTTTCATTCCTGCATTCACTTTCCCTCTCCGTCCAGATCCGTATTATATTGCTTAAAACACACACACACACACACACACACACACACACACACACACACACAAAGTGTATGTGTGCCACTCTGGGCCTCTCTGCCTATGGGAAAGCCCTGCTCCATGGAGCAAGCCCCCAAAAAATTTTCCACAAAAAAACACAACCACACGCTGTTTCCTTTATCTTCATTGAAGCCTCTGCCTCTGTTCAAAATCCCAAAAAACAAAAATGACTCACCTATAGGATAAATAGAGGACTCACTACAGTTTCCTACCTCAGCAGACACAAGAGTAAAAAGGAAAAGGAGATAAAAACTTCTCAGTTAACAGAATCTTAACAGCCAGGACTATAGCCCTATTATCAATTAAACTAACGTATTGTCACAGCAAAACATTGCTTATACTCCATAAATTGTCCAAATGGAAGCTGCATGGAAAAGTTTCTAGCTTGTCCCCTTGAGCCCGCGGTGTTCCCTGCTACGCTGATTTACCCGCTGTCTTCCAAGGCCCTGCTCCTTTTGCAACCTGTAGTGCCCCCAGTCATTGTGTGGAACCTATAAAAAAATCAGGAAGTCTTTTCTGGCTGCAGGGTGGTTGCTACCACGCTGTAGCTTAATTTCATTGGGGGAGGGATAACCCAGGAAGTCCCTGAATGTGAAGGTAATGAGTGCAAATGTTTGCGAGACCTCAAACATTTTCTTTCCTTCCTATGGGGCGGGCTCTGCCTGTCTGTGTGTGTATATCGGGGGCTCCTGAATTCCAGCTTCTGCTCCTGCACTGCAGCTGCCATGCACCCATTCTCCTCAATGCCACAGCCACCAAACTGCTACTGTGCCCCTGCTGCCCCACCTTTGCATGCCCACAAAGCCCTCTCTGGGGAAGGGGGTCCTCATCCCCATGGTTGCCCTGGGGCTATTGGTCTGGCACATGCTGGGAGATGTCGGGGAGGCCAGATGGAGACGGGACAAGGCACTGCCACAAGAGTTCTGGGCTGCAGTGGAGATGGCAGGTTTTACTGCCTAAAAAATTATATAACTTTTTAATGCCTGGCCACCCACCATTCACTCTGGGGGAAGGAATGAGCTGGACAGAACAGTCCGTTACATAAAGGCAATGAGGCCTTTTGAGGAAATGACATGGTCTCTGTCTTCTCTGACCCCTGATTTTTCTTTATTCTCTCTCCTCACCCCTGTCCCGTACACTCCTCTGGGTGACTGTCTTGGGTCACTTGCCTTCCTTTCCACTTCTTCCCTTTGGCTTGTCCTATAGCTGGTACGTGACAATGCAGATCTGCGTTGTGAGCTTCCTAAATTGGAAAAACGACTTAGGGCTACGGCTGAGAGAGTTAAGGCCCTGGAGGGTGCACTGAAGGAGGCCAAGGAGGGCGCCATGAAGGACAAGCGCCGGTACCAGCAGGAGGTGGACCGCATCAAGGAGGCCGTTCGCTACAAGAGCTCGGGCAAACGGGGCCATTCTGCCCAGATTGGTGAGTAGGTGTTAGCAGGCAAGGTGGGAGTATCTCCTGAAGCAAATTTAGCAAATTACTAATTGCCAAGCAACTAGATTATTGCTTCTTACATACCCCTAGCCTCATCCCACATCCCCCCAAAAAGTAAAAAAGTGATAATGTTACAAGCAACTCAGTTCAGCCCCAGCTAAATGACCTCAGGGACCGGGGCAAATGCAGGGTCATAGCCTCCTCATGGTTGTTTTCTTTCTTTATTGCAGCCAAACCTGTCCGGCCTGGCCACTACCCGGCATCCTCACCCACCAACCCCTATGGCACCCGGAGCCCTGAGTGCATCAGTTACACCAACAGCCTCTTCCAGAACTACCAGAATCTCTACCTGCAGGCCACACCCAGCTCCACCTCAGATATGTAGTGAGTGACCACAAGTGTGGGTTGGAGTCCCACCCAAGGCTCACTGGACCCTGGAAGGCATAGGGTGGGGTCAGTTATTGGTTGTGGCTTAATTATTTTCCTAAACCCTTTCTCAGCTTCATGCCTATGATTAGAAGGTGGGTGTCTGCCCTCCCAGCCTGTGGCCATGTTTGTTGTCCTCTGCTCTCTGGGGATGGGGAAGGCTGAGCAGCTCTATCGCTGAGGGTGAGTGTGGATTAGTGGTCCTCAGACTAATGGAGGGTGGGTGCCAGAGGCTGCCTCTTTCCTCTGCTCCATCCAGCTTTGCCAACTCCTGTACCAGCAGTGGAGCCACGTCTTCTGGCGGCCCCTTGGCTTCCTACCAGAAGGCCAACATGGACAATGGTGAGTGAAAAAGATGGGTAATCCCACCTTTGGGGTCCTCAGGGCTAGTTGAGAGGCATAAAAGTAAGTGACCTTAGTCTACAAAAAACACTAACTGAACCTTTCTGGTGTGCCAAGGCTTCAAATAAAAAAAAAAATACATATAGCCAGGTGTGGTGGCATGCACCTGTAGTCCCAGTTACTTGGGAGGTTGAGATAGGAGGATTGCTTGAGCTCAGGAACTTAAGGCTGAAGTGCACTGTGATTACACCTGTGAACAGCCACTGCATTCAGCCTGGGCTCTAAAATAATAATAATAATACATATGAACAAAAAGTGACCCTTTACCTACAGCCTGAGCACTGCCCAGCCCTTTAGGTCTCAGGCTGCCTCGGAGTGAATTCCTCCTATTACCATGCCAATCCCAGCCCTTACCTTCCAGTTCCCTTTTCCTCTCCTTAGTGAGGGGCTGGGGAGACTTTTTCTCAAACAAAATAATGATATAGCTTGGGATAATTAAGGAGAAAGTGTCACAGCTTATCTTTTTCTCTAAGGGATTAAGATGGGAGAGGGTTTGGGCAAACTGTTTCTAACACCCAATCTCCTTTTTTCTTCTAATCCTGTGTTCTCAATGATGATCTCTTCAGGAAATGCCACAGATATCAATGACAATAGGTACAACAGTCCCCACTACCCCTGGGTTCTCTGGGTGGGACTAGAAGAAATGATTAAATTTCCCTTGTGCCCCACTTGGAGGTTCCTGGATCCCTGGGGGAAGGAGGAGGGAGTGAGACTCATTCTTTTCATCACTGTGTTGTCCAGGAGATCCAGTCACTCCCCTGCCTCAGTGCAGAATATCTCCCCTCCTCCAATCCCATCTTGCTTCTTCCTACTCCAGTGATAAGGTCTGGGTGAAAACATCATGGGCATCTGATGACTGGGTTTCTCGCCTACCTTTGGGAGCCTTGTGACATTGGACAAGTCATTTATGTCCCTCTGGCCTTGAATTTCCCTGCATTCCTGTAAAACGCAAATAGTCCCTGCCCTTTGTGATCTCACAGGGATGCTCTCAGAGCAGAGTAACGATGATGACAGGAATACTTTCATTTCTGTGGAGCTGATCATGGTGGGTGTCTTCCTCCAGGAGTGACCTGCCGTGTGGCTATGAGGCTGAGGACCAGGCCAAGCTTTTCCCTCTCCACCAAGAGACAGCAGCCAGCTAATCTTCCACACCCACGGCTGCGTACCTGCACTTTCAGGTAGCGTCAGGCTGCTTCCTCGGACCAGCCTCAGGTTGCTTCCCTTCTTGCTGACAGCCTCTTTGGTTCTCCGGCTGCTGCTGCTTCTTTTTTTTTTTTTTTTTACCACCTCAAAACTTTTACTATGTAGTTACCCCTCAACTCCTGCTTTCCCCTGCTGGGGGCTACGCCTGTGCTGCCCCATGTAATCTGGACACTGACCTGCCGTGCCCCCTTTTGCTTTCCCTTAGGCTACAGCGGTAACCACAGTACTGTCTTTGTGCCACTAGGGGTCACTGTCATACGTCCAAAGAAGTGAGCTTGGCCGCTGTAGATGAGAGCCACACAGGGGTGGTAGACCGCAGATCTATCAAGAGACCCTGGGGGGCCATCTCAACCCCACCTATTCCTCCACCCTGAAATAATTTTGGATGGATAGGTGTTTTTGGAACTAAGGCATCTCCAGCTAAGGCGATGTTTGCTTTACGCCTGCACCTGTGTCCCATCCTTCTCCCATCTGTATATGCCACCAGTAAGCTTTAGGAAGCTGCCCACGAAGTCAGTCAGCGCTCCCCTCCCATCTTGCTCAGTGGAGGTGGAAAAGCCCCTCTTTTTCCTCATCTGTCCCCAGGTGTCTCCTTTAGCAGCACAGGAACCTTCTTTGTTCTTGTGTGTCACCAGGTTTGTCACCAAGGTTGCTTTGGGGCCCAGAAGTGGCACAGAGAACATGGCCAGTCTCTTACTGGGCTGAATCTAAGCTGAGCCCTCTCCAGGGGTTTCCCAGAATAGTAAATCGGGCACACACAGACAGAAAAGCCTGAGAAGCAGAGAAGTAGGAATGTGGAAGAGGTGTTGGGGAGGCCTAGGGATGGAGGTGCAAGCCTGGGTTGTGGGGGGCAGTGGTAGGGGGGTCTACTTGTTGGTGTTGAAGGAACAGGACAGTAAACCAAAGTGTGTGCAGATGCCACCTGTTCCTGTTCTCTGGTTGAGCTACAAGCTGGGCCCTCACACCCTCTTTCTCTTTCTTTCCCAGTTTCTAAGAGGGACTGAGGCCTCTTCTCTCAGCATGCTGCAAACCTGTGGTCTCTGATACTAACTCCCTCCCCAACCCCTGTTGTTGGACTGTACTATGTTTGATGTCTTCTCTTACTTACTCTGTATCTCTTTGTACTCTGTATCTATATATCAAAAGCTGCTGCTATGTCTCTCTTCTGTTTTATTCTCTAAGTATCTACTGATGTATTTAGCAATTTCAAAGCATAGTCTACCTTCCTTATTTGGGGCAATAGGGAGGAGGGTGAATGTTTCTTCTTTCTCATCTACTCGTCTCACACTGAGTGGTGTTAGTCACTGAGTAGAGGTCACAGAGATGACAAAAGGAAAAATGGGAGCTAGAGGGCTGTGACCCTTCACACACACACACACGCACACACAAACATGCACACACATGCACACACGCACACAAAGCCTTAAGCAGAAGAATGTCTTAGCATCATAAGACAGAGAAATAGACTCTTCCTCCCTCCTCTTTCACATATAGCACAGGGGAAGGTAAAATGGAAGGGCTGCTAATTGAGACATATAATTTTCTTCATACACCCCTCACCTTAATCAAAGGATTCAGGTGTTTACCTCTGCCCTACAAAGTCTGCCTTTTGCCTCCCTCTTCCTGTTTTCCCCTGGACTGAGAAATGGGTTGTTCACGGGACCATTTCCCTTTTTCTTCAAAGCTCCTTTTGATATTCCCTGCCCTAGAGCTTGTGACCAGAACTCAGAGTTGATTTAAAATATTTTGAAAAATGGAGGAGGCAGACTGCTCCCAGCAGTCAGTCAGTGGCTGCTCATCTCTCTATGGAGATGGTTACAGGCAGGTGTAGTCAAAATGATTGATTCCTTAGGTTTGTGGGTGAATAGGCTGGGAAATTTCTGAGTCTTTTTTTTTTTTTTTTTTTTTTTTTTGGTCACAGTGCCCTCAAGTGGAAGCGATGAGCTGGATTTCTTTCTCATTCCATAGTGGGCGGCATGCTCCTCCCATCTCCACCTTTGGTTTGGGGGCTTCCAGCTCACTGGCAAAATCTCTCTCTCTAGTTGCCATCCTTTCAAGCTGGAGTCTGACTTTTCCCCAATATACATTTTTTTTTTTTCTCCACAAAGAGTTCCTTCTCTAATGTCCCCATCTGGTATTAAGTGCACTTTAAAGAAAGGGGCAGGGTGGATTTTCAAGAGGCGGGGAGCTCTAAGGCTTGACCCTGAGGGCTCTTCTCCCAGCCATTCTCAGCCCATATGCAGCACCCCCCACACCGAAGAGGACTATTGTTTTAGTTTCACATGGTCCTTTCCTTCCACATGGTGCTAAGGTGGTTTTCTAGGTAACCGCAGGGATGGAGGTCACTAGCCAGTCCAAACCAGGAGAGAAAGTCTGGTGTCCTGATATCCAGTCTTTTCTAGGAGGAAGACCAAGATTCTCCAGCACCTGGGCAGCCTATCACCCAGCTTCTAAGTCAGGAAAGGAAGCTGAGTGGGAATGCCAGCCGGTAAGCGCAGGCTGCACTGGCCCATGACTCCTTCAAGGGAAAGAGGCCCTGCTCCCTTTACCTGCTGAGCTCCTTTTAGCAGTTAGGGAGAACTGCAGGGGGAAAAATACCAGTGGAGTGTGGAATGAATCCAAAGCAGTGATTATTTTTAAACGCTTTTCAAAACAAATCTTACGTAGTACCCCAATATAAAAAATAAAGTAATGCAGACCTGGGCAGTTTGCACTTTCTTTTTTTGGTGGAAGAATCCTCAGGGTCCTTAGGACTGACTGTTCAAAGCCTCCTCAGCGAATGAGCCCTTGAACAGTCCTATGAAACCCTGAGGATTCTGTGGAGTAGTTTGAAAACCATTGTTCTGAGGAAGGCGGTCCAATCTGGCTCCTCGCACTAAAGCTGCAACTTACAGAAAAGAGGGCAACGGTGGGGTAGACAAGCCACGCTGTCTCCAGACCCACTAGGGTAGAAGGAAGGTTCCTGTGGGCCTGTGGACTTAGGCTAATATTTGCTGCCAGCAGGGCACTTAAGATTCCAGGGGGTTTTATGTAATGTTGCCACCACATGGTTCTTTTAAAAACACATAAGAAAATGTGAGGGTGTAGCGCAGATGAGGAGAGAGATGACACAGAGGGAGCAGCCTTCTCTTTAGCAAGATGTAAGGGAAATATAATTCACTTACATAAAAAAGAAACAACACACATGCAAACCCTTCACCAGAAGCTTCACACTACATCCTTCTCCTCCTCCTGCTCCCCACCTTCACCGCATCCCTTTCAGAGCCAGGGTCACTGCAAGGGGCGCCTGGCCTGCCCACTCACATCTGCCAAAATTTTGCATGCCAGCGTGGAAGACAAACCAAACTGCACAACCCCCTGTGTGTATTTACTTGGTGTACATAGATATCTTTAAAATAAAATAAATTCATTGATGACTCTACATTGTTGTAAATATTCTTTATCCCTTCCCAATCTCACTCCCTTCCTTGGATGTAATGGAACTTGATAGAATATATCCTTCCAGATGTTTTTCTATAGACTTAGGCTTGGTTTCTTTCCCACTTGACAATATATTCTGGAGATCTTTTTATGTCAAATTGACCTCATTAAAATATAATTTTTCACATTTATCCTACAGTTCATTCAACCAGTCTACTACTGGTGGATATCTACACTGTTTGTAATTTTTACCAAAAGCAATATCTTGTTCTTTCATTTTTTACCCAGAGCAGCCTCAGTCCTGGCATCAATGCCTTCCCACTCTAGTGTGTCATCATCTCTCCACAGCCAACAGATCAATACTCCTGTCCCAAGATCATCCACTACAGTCACCCTTCCAATCCCCATTTTAAAGCATACTCTACCTCTCTTCTCTGCTCATACCTCAAAGCTTCTCAGATGGAGAAAACTGCACACCCAAAAAACTGGGGCAAATAAAACTGAAGAGTCTACAAACCTACCAGAACATTCGGTGCTGCTCACTTTCCTATCTCCCAGAGCAAGCGTCTACACCCTTTCCACCCTCCTCTCTCAGGCAGCAACTTTGTCATCTAAGGCACTTGAGCCTAAAATTCTTTATCTTCCCTCCTGCCCACATGCACCTACACAATTGCCTATCTGTGTCTGCACATATCCTTTCTTTCTCCCTTCTGACAAGTGATAAATCTCCTTTCTTTAGGCTAAAGTGAATCCCTTCTAGATATTTCATTCTTGAGATACTGATATAGAATCTCAATATATAAATATATAAAATATCTAAAACTGATAAATTGATGGAGACTTGAGGAGTTTGCAGCTTTTTTTTTTTTTTTTAAGAGTCTTGCTCTGTTACCCAGGCTGGAGTGCAGTGGCGCAATCTTGGCTCACTGCAACCTCTGCCTCTCAGGTTCAAGCGGTTCTTCTGCCTCAGCCTCCCAAGTATGGGGGACTACAGGCGCACACCACCATGCCCAGCTAATTTTTGCATTTTTAATAGAGATGGGTTTTCACCATGTTGGCCAGGCTGGTCTCAAACTCCTGGCCTCAAGTGACCCGCCCACCTTGGTGCATCTTCTTTATTAATGCCTGTCTCAGTGATCTCATCTCCTTGTAAGGTCCCTCCCATAAGAGTCCCTCCCTTTACTATGTGTTTCTCTATCTTACTTGTTTTCTTAAAGCCAAATATCCGGAAACCATCCCAAGCGTCACATCCCCACTTCCTCACCCCTCATTCATTCCTTAGCCCACCTTGATCTGCTGCTTGTTCTGCTCAAAACTGCTTTTCCAAATGGCATTAGTTACCAAATACGGTGGACATTTCTCTTGGACAACAGTCCTTGTTTCGCTTCACCTCTCCGTGACATATGACACTTCTTCAATCCTTCCTTCTTGAAACTCATCTCCCCTTGGCTTCTGTGACCCTGCTCTCTTGGCTCCCTGTACTTCCCTGGCCACCCTTCCGAGTCTTCCTCCCCAAGTCTCTTAAATGCTGCTCTATCCCAGGGCTCAGCCCTTGGTTCCTTCCTTGCTCTTTCTAAGACATGTCATCCATGCCTGCATATTCCACAACAATTCTTAAATCTGTATCCCCAGTCCAGACCATTCTGCTCAGCTGCGGAAGCATGTGTCCAACTGACCTAAGATGCCTCAAACATATTCCAGACCGAACTCACTTTCCTCTAAATCTGCTCCTTTTCATGTCACCATCGTCTCTTTGATGTCATCATCATCATTAGCCAGAAGCCTTAGACTCACTCTCAATGCCTCTCTTTTCCTTCAACCCCCACATTCAAATGAATTTTCCAAGTTGACATCAAACTGCATCTTTAGATGCCATCCCCTTCTTTCAAACACAGCAGCCACTGCTTTGGTTCGTTATCTGTCCCTGAACTTTTGCAATACTCAAGTCATCCTCCAGGAACATGCCTGAGTGGTCCTTTTTTTTTTTTTTGGAGACAGATTCTTGCTCTGTCGCCCAGGCTGGAGTACAGTGGAAGGATCTCAGCTCATTGCAACCTCCGCCCCCCACCCCCGCCCCCGGGTTCAAGCGATTCTCCTGCCTCAGCCTCCTGAGTAGCTGGGATTACATGCGTGTGCCACCACGCCTGGCTAAATTTTGTATTTTTAGTAGAGATGGGGTTTCACCATGTTGATCAGGCTGGTCTCGAACTCCTTGTAGGGTCCAGCCCTACGAGGCTTAGTGGGTGTTCTCCCTGTGTGCGGAGACAAGAGATTGTAAGAAATAAAGACACAAGACAAAGAGATAAAGAGAAAACAGCTGGGCCTGGGGGACCACTACCACCACCACCAAGATGCGAAGATGGGTAATGGCCCCGAATGGCTGGGCATGCTGATATTTATTGAATACAAGATTGATAAGGTCAAGCAAATCACGTGATCATGGGACGGGGGCCCTTCCCTTTTAGGTAGCCAAAGCAGAGAGGGAAGGCAGCATACATCAGCATTTTCTTCTATGCACTTACAAGAAAGATCAAAGACTTTAAGATTTCACTATTTGTTCTACTGCTATCTACTAAGAACTTCAAAGAGGAACCAGGAGTACGGGAGGAACATGAAAGTGGACAAGGTGCATGACTACTGAAGCACAGCACCACAGGGAGGGGTTTAGGCCTCCGGATGACTGCAGGCAGGCCTGGATAATATCCAGCCTCCCACAAGAAGCTGGTGGAGCAGAGTGTTCCCTTACTCCTCCAAAGAAAGGGAGACTCCCTTTCGCGGTCCACTAACAGGTGCCTTCCCAGGCACTGGTGTTACTGCTTGACCAAGGAGCCCTTAAGCGGCCCTTATTCGAGCATGACAGAGGGCTCACCTCTTGCCTTCTAGGTCACTTCTCACAATGTCCCTTCAGCACCTAACCCTATACCTGCTGGTTATTCCTAGGTTATATTAGTAATGCAACAAAGAGTAATATTAAAAGCTAATGATTAATGTTTATACTAATGATTGATAATTGTCTATAATCATCTCTATATCTAATTTGTATTATAACTATTCTTTATTCTATTTTATTATACTGCAACAGTTTGTGCCTTCAGTCTCTTGCCTCGGCACCTGGGTAATCCTTCGCCCACCACTCCTGACCTCAGGTGATTTGCCCACCTCGGCCTCCCAAAATGCTGGGATTACAGGTGTGAGCTACCGCATCGGGCTTTTTTTTTTTTTTTTTTTTGAGACAGAGTCTTGCTCTGTTGCCCAGGCTGGAGTGCAATGGCATGATCTCGGCTCACTGCAACCTCTGCCTCCTGGGTTCAAGCGATTCTCCTGCCTCAGCCTCCCAAGTAGCTGGGACTACAGGCACCTGCCATCATGCCCAGCTAATTTTTGTATTTTTGTAGAGACGGCGTTTCACCATGTTGGCCAAGCTGTTCTTGAACTCCTGACCTCAGGTGATCCTCCCGCCTCGGCCTCCCAAAGTGTTGGGATTACAGGCGTGAGCCACCGCACCTGGCCTCATTCTTTCTTCTCTCCATATCTTTGTATGCTGTTCTCTCTGTCTAGAAAACCTTTTAACCTCTATTCCTGAACTCCACCCACCCTTCCAAACTCAGTAAAGTCTCTATCCTCTTTGAAGCCTACCCTGACCAGCTACACTTCCTTTCTTTGTATCACTGGCTTTGCTTCATACACAGCTCTAGGATAGCCCATACCTCGCATACCGCAAACTTGATCTCCACTGGCCAACCAGTGCCATTAGACTCCCGGCTACTTCAGAGCAGTCACTGTCCTATCCTCTGCTTTAATAAAAGGAAAATCAGCCCCTAGACCAGGACCTAGTACAAGTAAGTGCTCAATAAATACTTGTTAAACGAATGAATGAATTTCAAGACGCCTGAGACCACTGATAAGAATTTTGGGTTTTCAAAACCCTCCCCTTCCCAACCCCCATTCGGTAAGAATGCTTTCGCATTAGCATCAGGTCCGAGGTTACTCATTAGAAACTGGGCAAAGCCAGAAGGCGGCCACTTTGCAGCAAAGAAGCCCTAGACCTTGGGAGTCAATCAGGCCAACCCAGGCCGCACCACGATCTCCTAGTTGACAGGTCGAGGGGCTTCGCGCGCCGCTTCCGTCGTCAGCTTACAGGGATCCCGCACGCCAGGTGAGCCCACACACTGCGCGGACATTGGGCAGGCAGGCGCTGGGGGCGGGGCCAGCGTCGCCCCGCCCCGTCCCGCCCCTCCCTGTTCGCGCGTCCGTTGTCCGGCCTCCGGTCACGTGACAGCGGCGCAGGTGAGCGCCGCTTCCGGGGTCGGGCTCCTGGATTGCTGCCGGCTCCGGCTTCCACTTAGTCGGTTGCGCGGGAGACTATGGCGTCCTCCTCGGTCCCACCAGCCACGGTACCGGCGGCGACAGCAGGCCCCGGCCCAGGTTTCGGCTTTGCCTCCAAAACCAAGAAGAAGCATTTTGTGCAGCAGAAGGTGAAGGTGTTCCGGGCGGCCGACCCGCTGATGGGTGTGTTCCTGTGGGGCGTAGCCCACTCGGTGAGAACCAGCCCTAGACCCCTGCAGTCCCGTTCAAACCCCTCGGCTCTCAGGCGTGCCTAATCCAGGCTCCAGCCTCCGGAGCCCCACGCAGTGCCACTCCCCTCCCCCGGGCTGTCTTGGTCCCTGCCCATCAATCCCCAGGTGTTCCCCCAGCAGGTTTTCTGACTGGGCTTTCTTCTCCCCATCAGTCCTTTACTGCTCCACTCTAGTTCCACCTTCCCCCCGTGAAATCCAGCTCCCTGTACGTTGACTCCTTCCTGCCATGTCTAGCTTCAGCCCCAGGCTACAGGGACTGACCAGGACCAGGCGCAAGCGGGGAGGACATTAGGGGGAGTGGCTTTTTCTCCGGTGGTTGTTGGTAAGAGTGTAGGTGGAGGGTGAGAGGCCGAGGGGAATAGATGGATGAAGTTCTTTCACTTTGCTTTCCACCTTGCTTCCCAGCCCCGGTCCTTGGCTTTTGAATCTTGGCTTTGTCTCGGTGAAGCTCCAGGTTTCCTGGACTTTCTAATCCTGCTTGTCCCTTCCTTTCCCTTCCAGAGGTACAGCATTTCAGAGAAGCTACCCCACCCTGAGCTAGAAGTTGCACTCTCTTAGGACTTATGTATATATGCCTTTGGTCTTAACTGCATCCTTATCGCTGGCTGGAGCGATCGTGTTTGGTGTAGGTGGTGGCGATTGTTGACCAAAGAGAAGGCTGAGGAGCTCTGTTCCTGCGGTCACTATGGTGGTGAACTTTTGAAGCAGGAAACTGCTCTGGGAGTTAGGAGGAGGCCTCCATCCCCTTTCCTGAGGATACCTCAGCTGAAAGAAGCACAGCCATTACCCATCTTCCATCAGGTCTGGAGTGGGAGAAATGCAGTGATCTCGAATGTGACACCGAATATTTTCGAAATCAACGTTCTTGAATGGTTATGGTCTTGGCTAGGCTGTGGAGATGGAAGTTGTGAGGAAGAATATCCGTTCTGTCACATTTTTAATTTGTGGTAAAGATTTTCTTAACCACAAATTAAGAATGTTGTTTGTGGCCAGTCGGATCCCTTTTGGATTTGTGGCTCTCCGGGTGGTAAGCTCTTAGTGAGTATTCAGTGGAAGGCACTTGGTATGGGGAAGGCTGATGGAGGTAGGACTGCCTCTCATATGTACCTTCCAGGTGATTCATCCATTCCCTGTGGGATGCTTAACAGGGAGGGTTTTCCCTTGTTAAGGATGGGGGAGTTACATGTAAGACCTACCTCAGCTTCCCTAGGTATATATACTCTAGCCCCAGCACCCCACCCTCTGCCAACACACATCTACTTCAAGTGTTTGGAATGGAGAAATTCCTTGAACATATGTCTTAGTGATGATTCAGCTTGCCTAGCAGGTGGAGAGGAGGGGGCAGGAGGAGCTGTAGCTGAATTTTAGGCTCAGAATCTCAAGTGGCTTTTTTTTTTTTTTTTGTCTGGAGGAATATGTTCTGTCCTCCTTTTCTACTGAGAACGGGAGGAGTTGGTTGCACTGCAGTGTGTGTGATTTAGGTTAGACTGCAGTTCATAGCCTCTGTGGAATGATCTAGTAAGGATAGGAAAGGCATTCATTTATTCAGTTAATAGACATGTCAGGATCACTGTGTGCCAAACATTGTGCTAGTTAGACACCTGAGAGATGCAGACGACTAGAATGAGCCCTTGCTCCTGAAGAGCTTGCAATCTGGATGGGTGAACTTACATAAACTAGCGATTGGAGTCATGCAGTAAAAAAGGCAGGTGAAAGATACTGTGGCAACACCAAGGAGAAAGTACAACTCAGGATTTCTAAGTACCAGAGCTCCCTTTCTACCCTGAATTAGCAGACTGCAGATCCTGGGGGCTGAGGAGAGCATGTGATGCTTGTGTCCTTTGGGCTGTGGGTTAGTTTGGCTTTAGGAAACAGATGCCTTAATGAGTTCATAGCCTCTGATTGCCTGCATTCACTCTGAAATCAGCTGCTCTTCCTTTACCTTACACCTAGACAGGTGGGGGCCTACTGCAAACAACTGGGTCAGAGTGGTCTAGGAAGACTGGTCCTGTTTGCAAAGAGATGCCTTTTGCAGGATCTGGACATTTATCCTTTTTGCTGCGGTTGGCCCCACAGAATCCCATTAATGCTCTTGTGCATATTAAAAATGCCTTTTTTTTCTTTTTCTAATGGAACATGTAGCTGCCTTGAGTTTGCAGAGTTTTTTTTTTTTTTTTTCTAGAATTTCTCACAGCTTTAAAAATAGTCCTGAGTTCCTTACAGGGTTAGCCTAATATAAAATGAGTGTTGTGAGCATGAAGTTCCACAGGGTGGGCGTGTTGGGGGCTGTGTGTGAGAGTTGCTTACTGTAGTCCTTCTTGGGCAGCAGAAGGGTTAGACGCATTCTCTCACTTCTGTCAAGCATATGCATAGCCAGTGTTTTTAAAGGAGTGAGGTTTGAGTGGCCCTTGCGTGACTGTTGCCCAGACACAGTGTGTGGGTAGCTCTCCACACCCTTCCCTATGGCTTCCCTATTCGTGCTTTGGCTTATCAGATCAATGAGCTCAGCCAGGTGCCTCTCCCAGTGATGCTACTGCCAGATGACTTTAAGGCCAGCTCCAAGATCAAGGTCAACAATCACCTTTTCCACAGGTAAGTGATGATCTTTGCCATTCTCATGTCAACCTTCTCAGAATGGAGTAATAAGTAATTTTAAAAGTTTCAGTGAGCTAAAAATTTAACATCCTTCCCAAATGCAGAAATTAGTTTTGTGCAAGGAAACCATGAGAATAATTTCTGGTGTTCCCTATATCCTTATATGAATCAGTGTTATCTGCCCTGTAGCCTGGCAATTCCATAGAGTAAATATGTGCAGATACCTGCTCTTTCTCTCTTTTTCTGCTTGTGACTTTGGAGATGCCGTGAGAACCATTAGCTTCTGACAGGGACTCCTTGAAAGAAAAACTTGAGTTCTCTAAGCCCTCCTAGTAAAAGAAGATGCCATTCAAAACAGTGGTGTCTGTTGCTGACTTTGGAATGCCTCTGACTTGTTTGAGATTTGGGAAATGGCTGCTGTTTGGATGGGTAGTAGATCCTGGTTCTACTATACCACTTACCAACCATGTTACTTAGGCAGATCACTGAGTCACTCTGAGACAGTCTTCCCTTCTATAAAATGGAAATAATATATTTTTTATAGGAACCTCGCAAGGGCCAGGCGTGGTGGCTCATGCCTGTAATCCTAGCACTTTGGGAGGTCAAGGCAGGTGGATCACTTGAGGTCAGGAGTTCGAGACCAGACTGGCCAATATGGCAAAACCCTGTCTCTACTAAAAATACAAAAAATCAGTCAGGCATGGTGGCACATGCCTGTGGTCCCAGCTACTTGGGAGGCTGAGGCAGGAGAATTGCTTGAACCCAGGGGACGGAGGTTGCGGTGAGCCGAGATTGCACCACTGCACTCCAACCTGGCAACAGAGTGAGACTCTGTCTCAAAAAATAATAATAATAAAAAATAAATAAAGGACCTAACAGAGTTTTATGAGAATCAAAGGAGGTAATATGTCTGAAGGTACACTATAAACTACCAAGTGTATGTAAATGTAATATTGTTTGTTTTCTTACTTTGAAAACCTGAATTTCAGGGAAAATCTACCCAGTCATTTCAAGTTCAAGGAGTATTGTCCCCAGGTCTTCAGGAACCTCCGTGATCGATTTGGCATTGATGACCAAGATTACTTGGTGAGAGTCCATTAAGGGGTGAGGGTAGCCCTTTCTCCCCAGCAACTGAGGAGTACTGTTTGGGACAGCCATATTTGGAGAAATGAGAAGCCTTGGCAAATATGATTCTTTACCTTTTTGTGATTGCAGCATTTTCAAAAATTAAATGAAAACTATAAACCTTGTCCTTGGGGGAAAAGATGTAGATACATTAAGAATTTTGGCCGGGCGCAGTGGTTCACGCCTGTAATCCCAACACTTTGGGAGGCCGAGGTGGGCAGATCACCTGAGGTCAGGAGTTTGAGACCAGCCTGGCCAACATGGCAAAACCCCGTCTCTACTAAAGATACGAAAATTAGCCAGGTGTGGTGGTGCACATCTGTAGTCCCTGCTACTTGGGAGGCTGAGGCAGGAGAATTGCCTGAACTTGGGAGGTGGAGATTGCAGTGAGCTGAGATCGCACCACTACACTCCAGCCTGGGTGACAGAGTGAGACTCCTTGTCAAAAAATTTAAAAAAAAAAAAGAATTTTGCATTCAGTTTCTTTCAGTCCACATATGAACACCTGATGAGGAACCTGTGCTGAATCTCCTACCCCAGGGATTCATCCACTTTCAGCTGACCATTTTCTTATGACTTGTTTCTGCATATAAAGGGGGAGGAAAAGAGCCTCTGGCCCATTTTGTGTCCCCAGGTGTCCCTTACCCGAAACCCCCCCCAGCGAAAGTGAAGGCAGTGATGGTCGCTTCCTTATCTCCTACGATCGGACTCTGGTCATCAAAGAAGTATCCAGTGAGGACATTGCTGACATGCATAGCAACCTCTCCAACTATCACCAGGTCAGGCCTCTCTCTAGCCCCATTCTTTCCCTCTCCTCCCTACTCACATATAGCTCAGCTGCTATCAGTAATAGATGCTGACTGGGGAGAAAACTCATTGGAAGAGAGAAGCCATAATCATATCTAGCCCTAAATGGGATGAGGGAAGCTATTCTGTCTGATAAGATTTACAGACCGGGCGCAGTGGCTCACACCTGTAGTCCCAGCACTTTGGGAGGCTGAGGCGGGAGGATCACCTGAGGTCGGGAGTTCGAGACCAGTTTGACCAACATGGAGAAACCCTGTCTCTACTAAAAATACAAAATTAGCTGGGCACGGTGACTCATGCCTGTAATCCCAGCTGCTTAGGAGGCTGAGGCAGGAGAATCACTTGAACCTGGGAGGCAGAGGTTGTGGTGAGCTGAGATCATGCATTTGCACTCCAGCCTGGGCAACAAGAGCAAAACTGTGTCTAAAAAAAAAAAAGAAAGAAAGAAAAAGAAAAAAGATTAAACAAAAGATTGACTTGGAGTGTGGAGTTTATGGAATGTTTTGGCAGTAAAAACACTCTTCTTGAATGTCTCTACTGAAGGAAAAATTTCACCAAAATCAGTGAGCAAGGGGAATACATCAAGCGTCCAAAAGGAGTCGTCGGTTTATGCAACAAATATTGAATATCTCTTATTAGGCCTTATGTTAGGCAGTAGAGAAGGAGGTAAATGAAACATTTGTGGCCCTTACAGATCCCTTGGTCTAATGGCAGTGACCAGTGACTCAGTAGCACACAGCAAGATATATACAATAGTAGAAGTCTGTACAGAATGTTCTGAAGCTAGAGAAGAGCATCCTAACTCACCTGGGGAAAGAAGTGAATTTGGGAGGCTAAAGAGAGTTTTTTAGAGGAGATACTGTAAGAGTTGATCCTTGAACGACTAGTAGAGATTAACCATTGGACAGGGTGGAAGAGCATTCTAGGCAAAGGAAAATAGCACTAGTAAGGTACAGAGCTATGAGAGAACTTGGCGTTAGGAAACTGCAAGAAATTCCATTTGGATGGGATATAATATTATGGAAATAGGCAGGAACCAGATTGTGAAGAGGCTTATAAGCCCCACAAAGAAGTTTGGGCTTTATCCTGAAGGTGGTTTTGCAAAGGGCATGATATATTTGTAATTTAGAAATATTTAGAAAATGTGACAGCATTTTAGAGAATGGATTGGTGGGAGGTGACGCTCGGAGGGTGGATACCAGTTAGGAGGCAATTTTAATAGTCCAGGGTAGAAATGGTGAAGACCTGAGGGAGTGATGGTGATCGGGATAGAAAGGAAGACCTATGGGAGAACTGAGATTTAAGAGACAGGGGCCTCCAAGTTCCTGGTGAGGGATAACTGGGTGCCCATTCGCCAGAAATTAGAAACAGAGGAACAGGTTTTTGGAGGAAAAAAGTTCTGATTTGGACATACTGAATTTGAGGTTTCTGCAATTCATCCAGATGAGGATGTCCAGTAAGTGGTTGGGGCATGGGTACAGAATTCAGGAAAAAGGATTAGACTGGGAGTATAGGTTTGAGAATTATATGTGAATAAGTGATCATTAAAACCATGACTATAGATACGATTATCGTAGGGCGGTTGTGTGCAGTGAAATGAAAAGAAAGTTGAGGACAACCTAAAGGAGCAAGTGAAGAGATGAGCCCATAAAGGAAACTAAGAGTAGATCGACACTTTTAGTTATTTATGCTGTACTACATTCCATAAAGGATTCGAGGACAGAGAGGAGGGGAAAATCGGGAAGGTAGTATAATAAGAGCTGAGGATGAAGAGAGTTTTAAGAAGAGACTGGTCAATAGGATCAAGTGCCACGAAGCTGAAATACAACAATGACTAGAATACTTACTAGATTTGACAACTGAGGGATATGGGGGAGATTTCAGAGGAGAAATGAGGTATAAACCTGATTTCAGTGATTCAAGGTGTGAATGAGAGACAGGAGATGAATTTATTGCTGATTACTTTTCTGAGAAGGTTGGCTGTGAAGAGAAAGAGGCAGCACACAGAAAGAGAGATGGTAAGCACTGAAGGAATAATTTTTTTTTTTTTTTGAGAGACAGGATCTCACTATGTTGCCCAGACTGGTCCCAAACTCCTGGGCTCAAGCGATCCTCCTGCTTCAGCCTCCCAAGTAGCTAAATTACAGGTGTGAGCCTGGCTTAATAGGATAATTTTTTAAAAAGAATCCAAGTTGTAGGCCGGGCGCAGTGGCTCATGCCTGTAATCCTAGCACTTTGGGAGGCCGAGCTGGGCAGATTGCCTGAGTTCAGGAGTTCGAGACCAGCCTGGGTAACACAGTGAAACCCCACCTCTACTAAATACAAAAAATTAGCTGAGCATGGCAGTGTGCACCTGTACTCCCAGCTACTCGGGAGGCTGTGGCAGGAGAATTGCTTGAACCTGGAAGGCGGAGGTTACAGTGAGTCGAGATTGCGCCACTTTACTCCAGCCTGGGCAATAGAGTGAGACTCCATCTCCAAAAAAAAAAAAAAGAAAAAAAAATCCAAATTGTAGGCCATCACGCAGACTTTTTTTTTTTTTTTTAGGTGTAAAAATCTGTGTTTATATTACAGTGACAGAATGATACAGTACAGCTCAACCCGATGCAGACATTTTAAACTATGGGAATCTAGCCTATGAAGAAACACTGCTCTAGATAAAATGATTTAATTGATAAGATGTAAGTTCTAATCCTGATTCTGTGCCACTTGCATATAGAGAGGGTCTAAAATAAGGATAACAACATTTAACCTCCCTCATCTCAAAGAATGATAAAGGTGAATCGAGAGATAACACTTTAAAATTAAGAGATGTAAAATGGAAAGAATCAGAGGAAAGGGGGATTCAGAAATGGCATGGATAACCTGGAGCATTTTGGGGAAGCTTCTACCACTTTTGACTTTGTAACCTCTCTACTTGAAGTCTTCTGCTCCACCCTGGAATGGCAGTGTTTGAATTTCCCTGGACTGTTTGTGTATCTGCTACTCAGTCTCTCCCCATTCCTTCCCCTTCTTTCACTATAGTACATTGTGAAGTGCCATGGCAACACACTTCTGCCCCAGTTCCTGGGGATGTACCGAGTCAGTGTGGACAATGAAGACAGCTACATGCTTGTGATGCGCAATATGTTTAGCCACCGTCTTCCTGTGCACAGGAAGTATGACCTAAAGGTAAGAAGAGGATATCTCGGACTTAGAGGGAGGCTCCTGATAGCCTGAGAATGGGGAAGACCCTGGGAGGTCTTTGGATGATTCCTTTTAAGGGAAAGAAGGCTGGGTTTGAGTACTCATCTTAGGGGCTGGGTTCTGACTGTTCTTTTAGCCACTTCTACTGACTTGGTCTTTGGGTCTCTCTGCAGGGTTCCCTAGTGTCCCGGGAAGCCAGCGATAAGGAAAAGGTGATAGTAATTTTATGTGCTAGGGTGAGGGATGAGGGATGAGGGAGGGCAGATGAGCGGAACTTCTTAGGATGGAGAGGCCACTCTATATAGGAATAGGGATTACTAGCTATTTATTATCTTAAACCACTTAAAAGAAGAGGGGGGTAAACTTCTGTTGATCCGGGGATTGTTTGGAAGGGGCAGTGGGAGCAGCTGCTTTAACACTGGCATGGATTATTCCATATGGAAGGCTTGGGGATGGGTGAGGATGCCAGACTTGAAGAGCAAAATGTTTAACTTCCACTTCCCATTCTGGGTTATTTTATTCAAGCAGCTATTTTGCTTAAGAAGACACAGGCCGGGCAGGTGGCTCATGCATGTAATCCCAGCACTTTAGAAGGCCAAGGCAGGAGGACTGCTTGAGCCCGGGAGTTCCAGACCAGCCTAGGCAACGTAATCTCTACAAAAAACAAAAAAATTAGCTGGGCGTGGTGGCATGTGCCTGTAGTCCCAGCTACTCGGGAGGCTGAGGTGGGAGAATCACTTGAGTCCGGGAGGTTGAGGCTACAGTGAGCTGAGATCGCACCACTATCATTCCACCCTGGGCAATAGAGTGATCGAGATCCTATCTCAAAAAAAAAAAAAAAAAGTCAGCCTGGAGGGTCTTGACTGAAAACCATAAGCAGAGAGTAGTGGGATGTGATTGGGGATACAGCTGTAGTGACTGAGTCTGTGGAAGTCACTGGAGGTGAGAACAAACCAGGGAAGCATCACAGTGTGGAGTTAGATGAGATCTAACTGAGCTAGCATAGAGCCCTAGACAGAAGGTGGGATTTTGAGACCTTGGGAAAGAGATATGCTCCCAAGATGTCCCTTTACCTATTCTTAGGTTAAAGAATTGCCCACCCTTAAGGATATGGACTTTCTCAACAAGAACCAGAAAGTATATATTGGTGAAGAAGAGAAGAAAATATTTCTGGAGAAGCTAAAGAGAGATGTGGAGGTGATGATTGGGTGCTCTGGGAAATGGCTTTCCTTTTTTTGCTATCTAGAGGGTAGTTGTCTCTTTCATTCACAGTATAAGGGAGCTCCACCCCTTCCCTTTATTCTTCAGGTCCTCTGCATGTATGGGGGTTTAGTATGAGACATGAAAAACCCCTGGAGTTGACCCATGGAAGGGGTGGCTGGAATAAGCTAAAAGGATGATCTTAGATACCAGGACATGTAGGCACTAAAGGGCAGTGGTATGCCCTGCAACCTTAATTTTTACACTTCCTTTCTCCAGGAGGGCCCCAGAAATTCAAAGGTACAGGTACGGGGTGATACCTAGCAGTGAAGAGTGAGAGAGAGGTGTCTGATTTGTCAGTGGGTCTCAGTTTCTAGTGCAGCTGAAGATCATGGACTACAGCCTTCTGCTGGGCATCCACGACATCATTCGGGGCTCTGAACCAGAGGAGGAAGGGCCCGTGCGGGAGGATGAGTCAGAGGTGGATGGGGACTGCAGCCTGACTGGACCTCCTGCTCTGGTGGGCTCCTATGGCACCTCCCCAGAGGGTATCGGAGGCTACATCCATTCCCATCGGCCCCTGGGCCCAGGAGAGTTTGAGTCCTTCATTGATGTCTATGCCATCCGGAGTGCTGAAGGTGAGAGAACCGGGACAATTTAAGGGTGGAGAGGGGATTGTTCCTGAAGGGCAGAGACCAGAGTGGTGGGGGAGAGCCTGATGAGCTTTTCAGAACAAAACTGACTGGTTCCTGGAGAAAGGGAATTGGAACTAAACCTGCTCTGAATCGTTGGTCTCTCTCCCAGGAGCCCCCCAGAAGGAGGTCTATTTCATGGGCCTCATTGATATCCTTACACAGTATGATGCCAAGAAGAAAGCAGCTCATGCAGCCAAAACTGTCAAGCATGGGGTGAGAGTTCCCAAAAGCCTTTCCTTTCCTGTCTTGACTATTCTTTGGGAAGAGACAGCCTCTTGTGCCAGAGCAATGGGGTGGCAAAAGAATGGAAGTGGTCTGGGGTAGATTGGGTGGGGGTGATGGGGACGGGTGCTAGGGTGGCCTGCCACATTGTTCCATATCTTCTCTCACAGGCTGGGGCAGAGATCTCTACTGTCCATCCGGAGCAGTATGCTAAGCGATTCCTGGATTTTATTACCAACATCTTTGCCTAAGAGACTGCCTGATTCTCTCTGATGTTCAAGGTGGTGGGGTTCTGAGACGCTTGGGGGAATTGTGGATATTCTAGCCACCACTTCTCTTATTCCTTTGCTAAATTCAGGCTGCAGGCTCCTTCCATCCAGATAACTCCATCCTGTTGAGTAGGCTGTTTCTGACCCTCAGAAATACATTGTCCCTTTTCCCCCTTTGCCCATTTTTCTTCCCTCTCCCTCCCCACAAGAAGTCTGCTTGTAGTATTAGAATGTCATTGTTGACTCTCTCCCAAGTGCCTTGATCTTTGTAATATCTCCTGTTGTTTCTATGATATAGGAGCTAGGGGAAGGGGGTTGTTTGTCATCTTCAGGACCTGACTGGACAGATGGACCTGGCTCAAGCAACTACTCTGGATGCACGTTGCTGTGTGGGATGAACTAAAAGTGTCTGAATTTTGCTGATAACTTTATAGAACTCACTATGGCATGCTTCCCTCCTGGTGGGCCCTAGGATGGATGACAGTCAGGATACTACAGATGTGGGTGCAGGCATGCACACACACGATGGAATATGGCCAGTCCTACCCAGGTGGGGTAAAGAGTGGGTCAGCAACCTGGCACCTCACAGAGGTGGGACCTAAGAGAACTCTTGTGATTATGCAGAGAATTGGATTGGGTCTCTGTCAAAGATTGAGTAATCTCTTCCCTCACCTCAATTCCATCTCCACTCATCTCTACATCTGGGCACAGGAGCCCAGAGATGGCCAAAATCATTCAAGCCTGGGGGAAGGTGTTTGACTACTGCTGCTCTTCACCAGAACCTCACACCTCTCCTGGGACTGGAACCCTTCAGTGGGTTTGTGGCCAGTTTTGGAGGCTGGGATGATGGGCCAGGGTGTAAGATTCATTCTCCATGTTAAATTTCCTTTCATCCTGCCTAGCCATCCCCAAGGTTTATTTCCAGAAGAAAGGAATATCTCTACTTGGATCAATTCTGGTCATTTCAAGAGGATGGAGGCCTCAAGTGTGGGAACTTCCCCTACTCCCTGGATGTGTGTGCCTAGCACACTTCCTTCTCCCTCCCCTTTTTTCCAGTTGGATTTGTTTTTCTGTTCTCTTCTGTCCTGTCTTATACTGCAACTGTGTCTCCTAGGGGACAGATGGCCTTCTTTGTCATCTTCACTCTCCACCCCCAGAGAGGAGTCAGAGCCATAACTCAATCACTCAGCCCCTCCAAAGATAGTTGAGTTGATGTGTGATATTCTCATAATGTTGAGAACCCTGATGAGATATATTATCTTCCCCTCGCTACAATGCCTCTGGGGCCAAGGCACCCATTCTTCTTGGTATCCTCCATCCCTCTTGAGGCTTCCACTTTTTTTTTTTTTTAAACATAAAGGTGGGCACCAGCAACTGGCCTGTGGTGATGCAAAGCTGCTTTGCTCTGTATCTGGCTGGACTGATCTGTCTCACAAGAAGCCATGAGGCCATAGGGAGAAGCTCTCTCTCCCCTTCATCTTCTGCTCCAAAGGTGGTAACAAGAGGCGTACCCATTGGGGTTGGAGCCCCCTTATAACATCTTCCTGTCAGAAGACTGATGGATCTTTTTCATTCCAACCATCTCCCTTTCCCCCGATGAATGCAATAAAACTCGGACACCAGCAACCGTTGTTCTTTAGAAATGGGTTTTCTGATCGCATGGCTGATGTATTATGGGCAGTATGGATGTCTTCATTTGTTGCTTCTGTTTTTCATCTTTTTTTGTTTTATTAATAAAAAATTGTGTATTTGCTCCCATTACTATCATAATACAGGGAATAAATTATTCAATCCAAATTCCTGTACAGAAATTTTTATTTTTTTATTTTATTTTTATTTTTTTAATTTCACTTCTCTGAGGAAGCCTGTGCTTAAGGGTGCAGAGACCAGCTGAAGAATTCTGGTGTTCAAGGTGTTGGGCCCCTAACTAAGGATGTGGGTTTCTAGACAGATGGCTGGGAACGTTTTTTAAAAAGCTGTGAAGGGTGTGCACTGGAATGGAAAACTTAGTCTTCAACTTCGTGGAAGGTCAGAGGTAGTGAGGGCCAGGGAAGGGTAGGGTGATGGGACCCTTCCTCTTCCCTGAGTTCTGGGCTTGCTAACACTCCATCTTTGTAAAGGTGAGTAGGCCTCTCAGCCCACCAGCTAAAAGAAACGGAATCCAGTATTCCCCCAGGCTTCCTGGGAAAGCTGTCTTCTTCCTGGAGGGAAGGAAGAGTACAGCAGAGTCCTGGGAAAGTGAAGAAAGTGACCAGCCCTCCAGTCTAGAGGGGGAGTGAAAAAGGGGTGGATGAATAGAGGTTGTTGCCAGTTTGGGAGATTCCTGTCTTGGCTGAGGAAGTCTTTTGGCTGGTGGAAAAACCTGGCTTGATGTGGCCCTAGGGAAGTGAGTTGAATTGGGCAGAGACTGCTTGATGTGGGAAGCAGAGCAGAGCTTTTTTTTTTTTTCCTGAGAGTTTTTAACTCTATTTGAACCATACACACTTGACACTACCACCACCTCAAGCCATTTTTTAAAAAATGTATTCGTTTCCCATTCTGCACCAGCCTCCATATCCCTGTTTGTGGAAAGAGAAAAATCAGAGGCACTTACCAATGACCAACTGAGAGCAGGTTGTGGGGGTCACAGGAGGTAACAATCTAGAAAGAGGCAGATGAGGGAGGGGATTGAAATAGTTTAGTACCCGGATTTGTTTATTTTTTAAAACCAATGCTTTTTTTTACTATGACTCTTCCCATCCCACATTGTTCCTCAAAGGCCCTTCTACCATAAGGATTCAAAAAATTGCCGCCCTCCCCCCCGAATCCCCATATACCCACCAACACTTCACCCACCCATCCACCACCAGCTCCCCGGAGCTGCTACGCAGCTGGCTGGGAAAGAAAAGGGAGAGTGCTCCGCCGGGAGCGGGGAGCGAGAAGGGTGGCGTCTCCAGGGATTTAACCTCCTACCCTCAGTTCCATGACGCCACCCCCTCCCTCCAAAGACTGGAACAGCGCCTCCATTTTTGTTTTGGGGAGGAAGGGCAGGGGCTTGCGGATAGAAGGGGGTCAAAGGAACGGTGATTATCACCTGTGAGGGGAAAGAGGGTGCTGTCCTCCCTCCTTCCCTTTCCCTCAGCCTGCACCCCCTGCAACCCCCAACCTTTCGGGGTCTCCCCCCCGCCTTGTTGCTAAGGCCCGGACCGTCATCCCAGCAACAGCCTCAGTCATGTGACCGGCAATGGCGGCGCTGACGAGAGGTAGGTGAGCCCGGCGCCCCCCACACCCACCGCGCGCCCCCCAGGCCCCGCTCGCACCCCTCACACGCCCCTCGCTCCCCTGGCGTCCCCTCTTCCATCTCCCCTCCCCGCGCGCGGCTCCGGGTTCCCCGCTCCGTGCCCGGCCGATCATCTTTCTAGCACCCTCCAGCCTTGGCCTCCATTCGGGGGTTCTGAGGGCTGCGATCGGGGCCGACATGCATCCCCGCCCGGCAATGGGGATCCGGGGGCTTTGGCGAGTGAGGGATGTGGGGAGTTGGTTCCGGGTCGGGTCTTGGAGGAGGCCGTGGGGGTAGGGCGGGAGCTGCCTCAGTGGATGCCCCCAGGGACCCTTGCCCTTCCGGGCTGTCCCTCCCTCTGGCCTCTATCTAGAGGGAGAGACTGTCCCTTGTCCGGCCTGGGTTCCCACAGAGGAATCACAGACCCACCCTAAACTGTGGCCCCGCCTCCCTTTTCTGTGCCAGCAGGACTTGGAGCTAGGACACCTAGGTCCTGGGTCCCCTGTGATGGGGAGGGGGGTGTTGCAGCGCAGATACACTGTATGGGCTGAGACTCTAGGGTTCCATTTTCACTTTATGAATCTCGAGGTGCATCTGGCCTTGGGGGACGATGATGGAGGCATGAAGGGACAGCTGCTCCTTTTTGGATCAGTCATTGAATGGAGGTCACACTAATGGCCCTTCTTTCTGTTTGAGCTGCACTTGGAAGTGTTGTGGGTACAGCCTGGTAGCCCAATGCGACCAGACTCAGGGGAAACATCAGGCCCCTCCAGCTGAGCCCTTGTGTGAGCCCCGCCCCTCCCTAAATGCCAGACTTAGGAGCTGACAGACAGCCCTGCCTGTGCTGGGTTTAAAAGGTGACAATGAGAACTTTGTTATTGCAGGGGCTGCTGCCACTTTGTTCACATCCTTAACAGACTTCAGCAGAAGGGACTGAGTTAGCTCTCAAGGAAGGCTCCCTGGCAATAGGGGCTGAATTATTTGGGAACGTGGAGCAGGGCGAGGAGTTGGAAAGCATAGGAAATATTCCGGTCCATGTGATCTGAGGGAGGTGGCAAGAAGACCTCCACCTGTGTGGGCGTTTTCTTTCCTGACATCTTTTATGTGTGCCCTAGGCTTTCTTGGGGGCCTCAGAGCTGGGGAAGAAAGGAGGAAGGTTAGCATGTTCCTTCTTGAGCAACTTGGGGAGAAGCTGATGATGGAATTCTGCAGAGGAGAGAGGAGATGGAAGTGGAGTTTTTATTTCTGGGTTGGCTGAGGGAAATGGTAACATTTGCCATCATAACTTTTTACCCTTCCCCTATTCCCAGTCCTGGTCAGCTGAGTGGAAATAGAAGGATTTCTGCTGCCATCATCTTCCATGGGCTTCCCAGGTATCTCCCCCACCAGGGATCCTCAATTTTCACCCTTAAGCTGGTTTCCTTCATTCCATGTTACCATTCTCAGTAACCTATACCCAGGTTTCTGTCTCTGTTCCATGGGCTGCTGGGTTGGGGGCCATGGGAATTGGGAGAAGGGGTTTCTCACTTTCCTTCCTTTTTTTCCACCCTACCAGCTCACACGACCTACAAGTAGGGAGCAGGGAAAAAAGAGTGAGCCTGCATGCCAATTCTAAGCTCTTCAGGATCAAAGTAAGCAAAAAGGAGGGGCAAAAAGGAGGGGCAAAAAGTCTCCCTCCCCTTTAAAGAGCCCATTTTCCCCCCCAGAAGTGGGAGGGGCAAATTGTTTCTATGATCTGGGAGAAATGACAGGAGAAATAAGACTGATACTTGGCTTAGATGATAATACAGCTCTGGAAACTTTTTTGCTCTTCAGTGGGCGCTGGGTTTGGAAGATAAGGGGAGAGAGAATATGAATTTGGGGGAAGGGTTGGGGATTAGGCTTTGAGAAAACAGAGGTAATAGAGGGTTTGGAAGGAACCTGAAGTAGGAGGCACTGATACTTGTCAAATGGGGACCCCCCACCCTGAGTCCCTTTCACCCTGGGGGCAGTGTCGTTCGTCCTGTCCAGAATGGCAGCCTGTGGAGGCACCTGCAAGAACAAAGTGACTGTCTCCAAGCCTGTGTGGGACTTCCTGAGCAAAGAGACCCCAGCCCGGCTGGCCCGGCTTCGGGAGGAGCATCGTGTGTCCATCCTCATAGATGGCGAGACTTCTGACATCTATGTTCTCCAGCTTTCCCCACAGGGCCCTCCCCCGGCCCCTCCCAATGGGCTCTACCTAGCCCGGAAGGCTCTTAAGGGGCTGCTAAAAGAGGCAGAGAAAGAGCTGAAGAAAGCTCAGAGGCAGGGGGAGCTGATGGGCTGCCTGGCTCTGGGGGGTGGAGGGGAGCACCCTGAGATGCACCGCGCAGGCCCACCCCCTCTCCGAGCAGCCCCACTTCTGCCCCCAGGGGCTCGGGGGCTCCCCCCTCCTCCTCCCCCCCTGCCCCCACCGCTTCCTCCTCGCCTTCGGGAGGAGGCAGAAGAGCAGGAGAGCACCTGCCCCATCTGTCTGGGGGAGATCCAGAATGCCAAGACATTGGAGAAGTGCCGGCATTCATTCTGCGAGGGCTGCATCACCCGGGCTCTGCAGGTGAAAAAGGCCTGCCCCATGTGCGGCCGCTTCTATGGGCAGCTGGTGGGCAACCAGCCCCAGAATGGGCGGATGCTGGTCTCTAAGGACGCCACCCTCCTACTACCCAGCTATGAGAAGTATGGCACCATTGTCATCCAGTACGTCTTCCCGCCCGGTGTCCAGGGGGTAAGAAGACCATGGCCCGCCCTTACCCTTTGGCTCTCCCCAGGCTCTGACCTAGGAAAACCGGGTGAGGGTGAGTGTGCTTGTTAGATGTGAGACAGTCTTGCTGTCTTCCACTATGCCCTCTTACTCAGTGCCCTAGACCTAGGAGGTCCCTGTGAGGCCCAGCTTTTCCATCCCTGTGATCCCAAGGCACATGTGAAAATCAGATATGAGCTAGGAAAAAAAAGCAAGTCAGATACGAGAGAAAGGAATTGCATATTACTTCCTTGATGAACACAAATACTGTGCTGACATCTTGGCAGAGGTAAATTCTGTGGAGGTGGTGGCTTAGGGGCAGGGAGGCACAATAGGAAGGGATCTGACCAACCCAACAGAGCGAGGAGCATCACTCGGTAAAAACGGGAGTGGTCAAGGCCTATAGGTGTCTTCCTGCTGGACAAAGAGTAATGTGCAATTCTGGCTGCAGACGGTTGAAGAAGCTGCAGAGAAGACTGATGGAAAATGGAACAGGTTAGACAGTGGCAGAAACATTAGGAATATTTTCAGGTTAAGGGAAGGCTGAAAGATAGATTATTCTGTCTTCACATTTCTGCTGAGTTGTCTGGAGTATAGGGACCAGCTACCTTCCATCACTTCTGAGAATCCATTTGTTGCTGAATGGAGACTTGAGGGATTGAGACAGCAGAAAAAACCTCTTAACATGTAAAGATTATGCTCTGAAACAGGCTCTTGCTGCCAAGGCCATATAATCTCTCCTTCTGTGGAAAGCTGTCAGCCTGTTGCTGCCCTATCCGCATTAGCTGGGGATGCTCAGACAGAGACTGGCCTGGATGATGCTTCACTGGCATCTGGGCCTTAGGATGCCTGGCTGCTCACTGCCCACTCTGCTTCACCTTCCTCCTAGGCTGAACACCCAAACCCAGGAGTTCGGTATCCTGGCACCACACGGGTGGCCTACCTCCCGGACTGCCCTGAGGGCAACAAGGTGCTGACCCTGTTCCGCAAGGCGTTTGACCAGCGTCTCACCTTCACTATCGGCACGTCCATGACCACAGGGAGACCGAATGTCATCACCTGGAATGACATCCACCACAAGACCAGCTGCACAGGGGGACCCCAGCTGTGCGACCCCTCTTCATTTCCTTTCCCTTGGCTCCTCCCCTTTCCTCCATTTCCACTGAGGGACCCATCAACCCCTTGCTCTGGGAGCCTCCTAACTGGAGAAGACCACTTCCAAACTGTTCAGCCGTCTCAGTTTCTCCTACATTCAGCCTGGTCCTGGTGTGCCCAGCTTAGCCTACAAAAATAAGCAGAATTGGGCTAAGTTATCTTGGGTTTGGAGGTGTCCTCCCTTAGGGGAGGTGGGGAGGTATCTGAGTCACCTAGAATAAGGGTGAGCATGGGGATAATAGCAAGTTCCAACAGCTAACAACCCTCACCCTCATTTCTCTTTGCTCCCAGGTTTGGGTACCCAGACCCTACCTACCTGACCCGGGTGCAAGAGGAGCTGAGAGCGAAGGGTATCACAGATGACTGAAGGACATCGCCTTTGCCAAGGCCCCTGCTGTCCACCTCTACTAGGACCCAGCAGAAGCCTCTTTCTCCTCTCTGCCCCCCGCCCCCCACAACACACCTGTAGGGGACCTGTCTGACTGGGAAGGGCGTTCTGAGAGGGAGGGGGCAATCCCTTCCCCCATCCCCCACCGGCCAAGTGTTTCAATGCAGTGTGAGCCACTCCCTTCTGGCAGAGGCCGACCTCCGAGGCTCTGTTCTCCGCTCCCGGTGTACATATATTCCCGGTTTCCCTGCCCCTCCAATGCCCTTGGCTTTTTCTGGTGTGCTGTGCTCCATGACCAAGCCGAGAAAGGACCTAGGGTGGGGAAGGGAGGGTCTCTTGATTCCCAACTGCCCCCACATACTGCTTCACCGCTGAACTTAGGGTGCTGGAGAGGAGGAATTGGGCTGATATGAGCTCCCCACCACCCCCCATGGAGCCGGCTGTGTGTGTTCATCAGATACAGTTCTCCCTTAACCTTGTCCTTTCTTTCCTGTGTCCCAGTCTCCGTCAGTCTGTCTTTCTCCGCTCTTCTCTGACCCCTGTGAGGAACCTCCTTACCCTGTTCTGGAATCGCTGCCAGACTGTAGCTTTTAATTTAATAAAAATAAAGTAAAATATGCAACTCTTCATGCCACACCCGTTCTTTTCCAGGGACTGGGTGGGGGTGGGGTGGGGAGAGGGACCTGCTGGAAAGGGGAGAGGGGGTGATAGGGAGATCCCTGTGTGCCCTCCCAGCCCCTCTGCCTCCTGAGGACCTGGGGAACGGGATGCACCAGCGGGCTTTGTAGTAATACTGCGAAACCCTGGGCCACACTTCGATGCTGGAATTAGTATTAAGAGGGTGTTTTTTTGTTGTTCAACCATCGCTGTAGAGAAAAGAACAACCCTACCCCCTTTGCGAAGTTTGGCTGGGGTGGGAGTGGGGGCGGAGCCGGGCAGGGGGCGGATTCCACAGCAGCAACTCCCTGGACGACAGCAGGCCTCAAAGCCCCCCAGCTTCCGTGCCCCCTCGACCCTGAAACGTGGAGCTGGGTGGGGGTTCAGTATGAAGCCCCCGGACCGCCCCGCCCCTGGCCGCACTGACCGGATACTGGGGGTCATGGGGAGCATGCTGCGCGCATGCGCCCTCCCCGGGCAGGAGGGGGTAAGAATGGGGCCCCGCGGTGGGGTCGGGGGTCTTTCGGGGCCTTCAGGAGGGCTGCACCCACAACTCAATTGATCCGAAAACGAGTTCTGCGGGGCAGTCGCAGGAATACATGAGTTCCATTACGAGGGCCTTAGCCCCGTTCTGGGCGACCTTTTTATAATAATGTAGATTTTGACAGGTGGGAGAAGGGGAAAGGGGAGGTCAGGGCTGCCTAGGAAGGGGGGTTCCTTACAGTGGTTCTGTCCCCGCAGCCCCCGAGGAGAAGCCCCCTAGGGTCGGGGGATACCGAGCCAGAGTCTGAACGTACGGAGGGAGATCACAGAAGGGACCGCGAAGATGAGGTCCTCGCCTGGGCTCTGCAGCCCGGTAAGAAGCTGGGGGTGGGGTGGGGCAGTTTGCTATCCTGCGCCAAGTGGCGAATTCAAAAATATTCTGCTTTTATTAGCATAAAGTTCGCATCTAATTTGCATGAGACCCATTTAATCGCAGAGACCTCCACTCTTCTCGCCCTCGAGTCCAATGTGTGTCCCCCATCCCAGCCGGTACCAAGCCCCCGCAGGCAGAGTGTCCCCGCGCCCCACCCCTGGCCCCTCGCCAGCCCGGGCTCCAGGACTTCGCCTTAATTGGCGATTAGTCTTAGCTGGAGTCCCGGGGCCTGGAGGAAAGAAGGGTTCTGAGAGAGGGCGGCATCTGGGTTGTGTTCACCCACAAAAGGCTCCCCATACACGCACCCCGTACCGGGGGTCCTCTGTCCACGCGGCCGGGGACAACCCCAAACCCAGAACATCTTCGCACAGGCCAAGGCCCCATCCACCGAGTGCTCCTTCACCTCAGAGGCCAAGGGAAGACCTGGGCAGACCCTGCCGACAGGCTGAACCCCGACCCCAGCGCTCCAAAGAGCCCGCGATGCGGGAGGGAGGGGGACCCCGGGGCGGGGGAGCCCAGGCTGGGGAGGGAAAAAAGCGCCAGGGACGTGGAGTGGGAACGTGGTGGTGCCTGGGGGAGGGGCGATCCGGGCGGGAACCCGGCGCAGGCAGGAGGGGAACGCGATGGAGAGGGCGGAGCTGGGCCGCAGAGGCCCCGCCCCGTGGCGGCCCCGCGGCCAGGCCTGTTATTCAGCTCGCCGCTCCGCTGGGACCCGCACAGCGCCAGTAGCTCGGGGGTCGGCTCTCGCCTCCTCCCCGGCCTGGGCCTAGAGCCACCCCCAACCAGAGGCCGGAGACAGCTGGAGCCGCTGCCGCATCCCGGCCCAGCCTCCCCTACCATCCCTCCCACTTCCACTGGACATCTGGACCCTGGGCCCCCGCACCGACAGGGTTCCGGAAACCCTCCCCGCCCAGCCCGGCGGCCGGGCCCTGCGCCTCCCTCTCTCTAGAGACCCCCAGCCCGCCTCAAGACTAGACTTCCGCCTACCCCTGGACACCTCCACCCGGTCCCCTCCCTCCCCCACTCCCACAGCCTGGACCGGGGTAGGAGGGAGGGGGGGTGTGCGCCCAGCGCCGTCCCCGCCCCGCCCCCCGTGATTCCCCCTGCATGGCCGGCCCGGGTGGGGGACGCGGGGGGGGCCCGGGCGCCATGCGGGGGGGGCACAAAGGGGGTCGCTGTGCCTGTCCCCGTGTGATCCGAAAAGTGCTGGCAAAATGCGGCTGCTGCTTCGCCCGGGGGGGACGTGGTGAGTGCCAGGTCGAAAGGGCCCAGTGTTGAGTGGGGGGCGGGCTGGGGGTTCAGGGCATCTGTTTGCCCTGGCCCTTGGGATTTAGGGTTGGAGACTGTATGCGTTTTCCAGCAAAGTGGTTTCTTAAGTGATCCCTAAGGTCCCTTCTGCCTCCAAATTTATGTTAGTTCAAGTTATGGAAATTGGGGAAGGGGCAGGGAACTCATCTCTTTCCCTTAGTCAAATGGGTTTGAGAAAAACCCATCCACAATCCCCTTAGGCCTAGAACCGATTATCTTTCCTCAAACCTTTTGCTAAGAATCTACTTCTGAAGAGGGACAGGGGAATGGAGGAATGAGAATGAGGTGGTTCTACAAGGGGCTTTATAAGGAATCACAGCTCTTCTGTCCCTGAGCCCAGGCCATAGATAACCCTGATGGACCCTCCTCACTGGCCTCCTCTATTGGGTCTACACATGTGTTGGGGAGGTGGGCTGCAGAAGTCTTTTCTTTTTATAGTGATTACTGCAATTGGTGGAGGAGGGGACTGGGAGTGGCAGATGGACCCAGCTCATCCTCCCCCCTTCCCAGAGAATGGTCTGTACCCATTGAAAGGGGGAGGGTTGTAGGAGAGCAGATGGCCACCCCCAGCTTCCAGTGTCTGCCCAGATGGCTGCCCCCACCCCCATATCTATGCTATGCTCAGGATATGGGGAACCTCCACATGTAACTGGGGGTTCCAGGTCTGGAGAGCCAGGTGTTTACCTTACTGTGCTTTCTCCCAGGGGTGCCCTGGTGAAATTTTCTATCCTGGGGGCAACTCAAATGAGGATGGCAAGAGAGTGAGCCCTTGGAGAGAGAGGCTGAGCATCATGGAGAGAAGACCCTGGGAGTTCCCTGGGGACCCTGAGTCTGGAGCTGGGGCAAGGTCTATCACCTCCTCTCTTTTTCCTCCCATTAGAATCCTATTCCATTGCTGGCAGTGAGGGGAGTATATCAGCTTCTGCTGCCTCCGGTCTGGCTGCCCCCTCTGGCCCCAGCTCTGGCCTCAGCTCTGGCCCCTGTTCCCCAGGCCCCCCAGGGCCCGTCAGTGGCCTGAGGAGATGGTTGGATCATTCCAAACATTGTCTCAGTGTGGAAACTGAGGCAGACAGTCGTCAGGCGGGACCGTATGAGGTGAGCAGGGAATGGCACCAAAGCATGTGGGGACATCTATGAAGGACACTGGCAGAGAGGGCAGGTTGGGGCCACCCAGCTACTGTCCCTGACCTCTGACACTTGATTTCTGGCCCCCAGAACTGGATGTTGGAGCCAGCTCTAGCCACAGGAGAGGAGCTGCCGGAACTGACCTTGCTGACCACATTGTTGGACGGCCCTGGAGATAAGACGCAGGTGTGAGGACAGGCTCTGGGGAGGCTCCTTTCACTCAAGGGGCATTCATTTGCTCACCCTAGGATGTTCTTTCCTTCCAGCCACCTGAAGAGGAGGCTTTGTCCCAAGCCCCTGAGAGTGAGGTGGAACAGAAGAAGGCGGCTCTGGAAAGGAGTATGTAAGTGTCCACAGCCCTTCCCTGCAGTTGCACAACTTCCAGAAGACTGTCCCTCACATTTTAGATGGAATTTCCTCCAAGGTTGGCTATGATGATGAAGGGGAGGAGGGAGGAACGGGTTGAACCAAGGATGAGCTCCGACACTGAAGTGGGGGCCTCCTCCTGCTTTCATCCTAGGTACGTCCTGAGTGAACTGGTAGAAACAGAGAAAATGTACGTGGATGACTTGGGGCAGATTGTGGAGGTAGCTCCCTTTACCCCTTCCCAGCCCCTTCTGCCTGCCTTTCCATCTGCCCAGGGCTATTTTCAGGAGGTGCCTGGGTGCTCCTCTGTCTCACCTCTCAAGTCTCCCCACTCCTGGACCTTCCTACTCTGGGGGCAGGGCGGCTCCCACCAGGGAGGGGGAGGTGGAACACAACCTGGATATGTGTACAGGAGCACCATTAAGGTGGGGAGGGGGCCACCACATGCTCATGACCCAATCTCAACTTTCCCACAGGGTTACATGGCCACCATGGCTGCTCAGGGGGTCCCCGAAAGTCTTCGAGGCCGTGACAGGATTGTGTTTGGGAACATCCAGCAAATCTATGAGTGGCACCGAGAGTGAGTGGTGGAACCCTGCCAGCTAGTTGCTGGGGAGGGGCCCTCATCTGGTTGTCCCTGTATCCTAACATCAGCCCACTGCGACTTAAGGAATGTTTGGAGAAGTTTTGTAGGGCACACTACCAGGCAGACAGCTCGAAATTGCAGGGAGTGGGCGAGGTGGGGGTTCTGAAATGTATTTGACCTGCCCTTCTCTACCAACCCCTCCAGCTATTTCTTGCAAGAGCTACAGCGGTGTTTGAAAGATCCTGATTGGCTGGCTCAGCTATTCATCAAACACGTGAGGCTTGAGGGGGCGGGGCCGGGGCGGGGCTTAGGAATGGGCTGGGATTCTCTGGAGATGTGTCCTCCCTCCTTGCCCACCCTACTCTCTCTTAAACATTACCCCTGTTAGGAGCGCCGGCTGCATATGTATGTGGTGTACTGTCAGAATAAGCCCAAGTCAGAGCATGTGGTGTCAGAGTTTGGGGACAGCTACTTTGAGGTCAGTGGCTAAGATGTCTTGGTGGGAAGGAGGACAGAACTGGGACTTTCCAGGCTGCATAACCACCCTGTCCCTGTTCCCAGGAGCTCCGGCAGCAGCTGGGGCACCGCCTGCAGCTGAACGACCTCCTCATCAAACCTGTGCAGCGGATCATGAAATACCAGCTGCTGCTCAAGGTCAGGACCCCCTTTTTCCTGGGGGCACAGCTGGCTGGCACAGCCGTTTCATCATTCATCACCCCAGGGTTCTTAAGGCTTCCCCAGACTTCCTGAGGGCCCTCACTGGTGTCCTCAGGGGAGGATGTGAGAGCTTCTAAGGGTGTCCTCACGACCTCCCTGAGCATTTTTTCTCTCTGTCTTAGGATTTTCTCAAGTATTACAATAGAGCTGGGATGGATACTGCGGAGCTAGAGGTGAGGACCCCCAGATCTTCCAGGACACACCATGTGCTCCTTATCCTCCTAGTCTATCATGGGTTCCCCCAGCCCCTTGGGTGGTTTACAGCTGTCTGGTTTTTAGGGGGAGGCTGTTTGGGGTTGAGACACCGTCTGAAGAGGCAACTGGCTGAGGAGGCCTCTTTCCCAATAATGACTCTCTTCGCCCAACAATGTGCCTCCCTCACCTGTGTCCCAGCAAGCTGTGGAGGTCATGTGCTTTGTGCCCAAGCGCTGCAACGATATGATGACGCTGGGGAGATTGCGGGGATTTGAGGTACGGAGATAGGGCAAGAAACTGGAGGCCCGATGCTCTTCTGCCCCAGCGCTAGCACTCTGGAAGTCCTTATGGGGAGTTGTCTTCTCCTGGGGCTGACCCCATGGTTGGTTGGTTGGTTGAGCATGTCAGGCGAGGAAGGGAGGAGCAGAGAACTGCCCTTTTTCTTGTTCTTTTTCCAAGGCCACTATCCCTTTTGTTTCAGGGCAAACTGACTGCTCAGGGGAAGCTCTTGGGCCAGGACACTTTCTGGGTCATCGAGCCTGAGGCTGGGGGGCTGCTGTCTTCTCGAGGTCGAGAGAGGCGCGTGTTCCTCTTTGAGCAAATCATCATCTTCAGTGAAGCCCTGGGAGGAGGAGTGAGAGGTGGAACACAGCCTGGATATGTATACAAGAGCAGCATTAAGGTGAGAAGGGGGCCATGAGAGAGGGCTTGGACAGAGAAGGCATGAGGCCTCTGAGAGGATGTCTCAGAGGAGCCAGAGAGGGTCTGAGGAATCTGGGGGCTGTCTCCTATCTGCCAATTCAGGTGAGCTGCCTGGGACTGGAGGGGAACCTCCAAGGTGACCCTTGCCGCTTTGCACTGACCTCCAGAGGGCCAGAGGGTGGGATCCAGCGCTATGTCCTGCAGGCTGCAGACCCTGCTATCAGTCAGGCCTGGATCAAGCATGTGGCTCAGATCTTGGAAAGCCAACGGGACTTCCTCAACGGTGAAGCTTTCATCCTTTCTCCCTGATGGGCTCTGTCAGCCCCTTGACCTCCTGAATCCCTCCCTCACTGCCCAGTCTCCAGTACCTACCCTCTGACCATGGCCCATCCCCTTTTCTACTGCTAGCTCAAAATTTGATAGAATCCCCTAAAACCCCAAGCAATTTGCATTGGCTGACAGGGAGGGAGGGCAAAGTAGGAGAATGATACAGGCCCTAGGGAAGAGACCTGTCTCTGTAGTAACCCTCCTGTTCCTCTCTTTGCTCCAGCATTGCAGTCACCCATTGAGTACCAGAGACGGGAGAGCCAGACCAACAGCCTGGGGCGGCCAGGAGGGCCTGGAGTGGGGAGCCCTGGGAGAATTCGGCTTGGAGATCAGGCCCAGGGCAGCACTCACACACCCATCAATGGCTCTCTCCCCTCCCTGCTGCTGTCACCCAAAGGGGAGGTGGCCAGAGCCCCCTTGCCCCTGGATAAACAGGTATGATGAAGAGAGCTCCCTCATTGTAGGCATAAAAAGGGGAGAGCCTCTCTTGTTTTGGGACCCCAAGCTTGCTCCCCATATCATTCCTTTTATCTGGTCCTTCCTACTTCCCATCCCTTACCCTTCTCCCCTCTATTTTAACTCTGGAGAAGCTGATAGTCTCAGACAGTCTAAGATATCTGGCAAGAGGAAGTGGCTTGGCTAGGGACTTAAACTGAAAAGAGAGAAGTGAGGGTAGATTTCTGGCCTTTTTAATCCTCTGACTTGAATCTTTTCTTCAGGCCCTCAGTGACATCCCTCAGGCTCCCCATGACTCTCCTCCAGTCTCTCCAACTCCAAACACCCCTCCCTGCCAAGCCAGACTTGCCAAGCTGGATGAAGATGAGCTGTAACTGGTGAAAACCATGGGGGTGGTGCTGACTCAGCTGCCTATTCCCCAAGAAGCTTCAGGGCAGTCCTTCTGGCACTGCTCCAGAATTCTTCCTTCTTGGTGTGTCTGGAGGAAGGGTGGGCAAGGCTGGGAGGGATATCAACTTGGAGGAGAGCACCTAGACCCAAGGACTTTTTTCTGCCCAAGGAACACAGTTTCCTTCAGCTCCCACCCCTATGCATGCATCATGGTTCCCCCAAAAGGAGGATATGTGGGTGGGTGGGAGGGCTGGGGCAAGGGCCAGATAGAAATTATTGGTTTCGTTTTTTAATTTTGTTTTTCCTGTTTTCTGAGAATAAAGGTTTTGTTATATCACTGAGGCTGCTGTCTTGGCAGAGGGAAGGGGAGGCTGTAGTCGGGGTAGGTGGGGTGAAGTGATATGGAAGAGACCAGTTGGCCCCAGCCATTGGAGGAGGGGGTCTGGTGAAAGGAGAAGGGGACAGGGTGTAAGATAAAAGATGTTGCTATCTTTATCCCTCAACTGCAGTTGCAGCAGTTGAGGGACAAAGACTGAGGCATGGAACCACTGGAAAGCCCTAGATTCTTCTTCTTCTTCTTCTTTTTTTTTTGTAGAGTTAGGGTCTCATTATGTTGCCCAGGCTGGTCTTGAACTCCTGGGCTCAAGTGGTCCACCTGTCTTGCCCTCCCAAAGTGCTGGGATTACAGCCATGAGCCATTGCACCTGGCCAGCCCTAGATTCTTGATGTGTCATCTTTACCCAGCCCTTCTTTTTCCCTACCCACCCTCTCGTCTAGACCCCACCAGAAAGCCCAATGCAGTGTGACTTCTTACCGTTCCCCCAACACCCAGATACTAAAGCACAAAATGCCAATGTACCTTTGCTTCTGAGGCTGCCATGTTCAGCTGAGGGAAGATGGGAAGGTGGAGAGGATCCTGGGGGCTGCAGCCTTTTCCTGGCACTGGGTCTCCTTATCTTTGCTCTCTGTGAGGTCATAAGGCATGTTCATAGTGGGCAGAAGGGGATTCTTCTTCAAGCCATGGACCCAAGAAGGGACAGCCCAAGGGGATCTTCGCCCCTCCCAACTTCTGGGAGAGCTGCTGGACCAGAGCGAGCCAAACATTCACGCAGCCATGTCCAGATGCAGTCCTGGGTCCTTATGCATCTCCGAGTCCACTGTATCCGTTGGTCCCTTGGGCTCAGTCACGTGCACTTGGGTTTCCTCAACAGACAATAGATTGCTGGGGTGGGAGGGTGAGGAGGAGAGCTGGAGCCTCCCTGTGGGCCCGAGGTCCCTTTGGCCGACAATAGGGGGAGGGATTCCTAAGGGGGGGACAGGACGTAGCGCCTAGATAAGACTTCTGTGGAACAATAGGAGGAATTGAAGAGGGGAGACCCACCCTCACTGCACCCCACCCCCAGGGCTTTGGGGTCATGGACTGGGGGACCAGAGGATCATGGGGAGGGGTGCCGAAGATTCTTGCGAATGGAGGAGGGGATCGTGGCCAACAGCAGGATTCTGGAGTTAGAATCTTTGAATTTGTTTAGGAACCATAGGTACACATGAGGTGGGTGACTGATTCCTTTGCACTTAGTTTAACCACGTATGTGCTTTTGAATGCCTACTTTGTGAACAGCATTTGCTTTTTTTTTTTTTGAGATGGAGTCTCGCTCTGTCACCCAGGTTTGAATGCAGTGGCTCCATCTCAGCTCACTGCAACCTCCACCTCCTGGGTTCAAGCGATTATCCTGCCTCAGCCTCCCGAGTAGCTTGGGATTACAGGCACCTGCCATTATGCCCAGCTAATTTTTGTATCTTTTAGTAGAGACAGGGTTTCACCATGTTGGTCAGGCTGGTCTCAAACTCCTGACCTCAGGTGATCCACCTGCTTCGGCCTCACAAAGTGCTGAGATTACAGACATAAGCCATTGCCCCTGGCCTGTGAAAAGCATTTGAATGTGATAAATGGTGCTTCCGTTTTTTTGGTTCCTAAGAAAAAAATTTCCTGTGGGTTCAATATTTCCCCTGAGGCCCTGAACTAGGCCCAGCCGCTCCTCACGGAGGTGTGGGTCCAGGTTCTGTCATTATCCCTGTCCAATCAATACATGTGGCTGCATTCCATGTCAGTAGGACATGAAACTGCTTCTTGGAGCCAGCTGTGCCCCATGAAGATGTGGGTCTGGGTGAAGTTCGGGATGGGTGCTGAACTTTTTGCTCTGGCTGGGAGAATGTAGTGGCTCAGGGAAGGACCCAAGAGGAACCAGCCTCTCTCTCCTCCCAAGGTGCAGATGGGGAAAGGAACCGGGAGTGAAGTGAAAAGTCTAAGGAGGGGTAAATAGCGGGTGTTGAGTGTCGGGGTGCGCTTGCGTTTCGGCTTCTCTCTCTCTAATCTCTACACATTTCCACAGCCACCCCAGAGCCAGCGATCGGATCTGGCCAAGGATGTCTGCAGAAACCCCTAACATAGAGACTCTCCCTCTCCAAGCCGCGGCTCTCGCCAGACTGGAGAAGGTCCTCAAGAGAGGGTGTCCTCAGGGCCGGATTGGACCCTGCTTCGTGGGAGGCGGGACTCAGGGCTTAGCTGGCGGAGAAGTATTTAAGACGGGGCGGAGTTGGAGGTGGCCAAGGGCAAAATGAGCGGGATTCAGGGCACCAGGACCTACCCAGGCGCGGGGGACACCTCTGACCTTAAGTACCCCTTGGGAACCAGGCTCAGGGAAGCTCTCACCGAGGCTCGGTTCCATCAGCTCTTCGGGGGCGAAGAGCAGGAACCGGAGCTACCTGCAGAGCGCCGCTTTCCCCGGCTTTTCGGGCTGGGGAGGCTGCGAGCTCGCGCTTGTTCCGGGACGGGGGCGTGGCGCCTGCTACAGGCTCGGCTGCCCCCGCTGCACTGGCTGCCCCATTACCGCTGGCGGGCCTGGCTGCTCGGAGATGCGGTGGCCGGAGTGACCGTGGGCATTGTGCACGTGCCCCAGGGTGAGAAGCCTTAACAGCAGTCTGTCTGGAGCACAAGCTCTAGAGGGCTTCCGGGAGGAGGCTTAGGGAGCTGGGAATCCAGGAGCAGATGGTGGGTTCCTGCTGCTGCGGGTAGGAGAGAGGGATATGAGGCCAAGTTCGGAGTAAGGACTGTGGAGCTCCATCAGATCCCCACCCCCACCTCCCCTCATCTGCACAATCCTGCAAGAAGCCTTGGACAGGTTCTGGTTCAGAGAACTGGAGAGAGGCACAACGTCTGGCCCCCAGGACTTGGCCACAGCGTTCCTGACCTTGTCTGCCCCATGATCGCCTACTGAGGCCCATTAGCCCCTCAGTTCCCTCATGAGGCATGACTTAGCATCCTTGATGCCAGCCCCTAAGAGTCTGGGAAGGGCGTTTAAGTCCTGGAGGTTGGACAAGGCCCCCTCCCCACAGCACACCTTTCCATCCACTTCTATCCCAGGCATGGCCTTTGCTCTCCTGGCCTCCGTGCCCCCGGTGTTTGGACTCTACACTTCTTTCTTCCCTGTCCTCATCTACAGCTTGCTGGGTACTGGGAGACACCTGTCCACAGGTGAGTGACCAGGAACTTCCAATGACTCTTCTTCCCTGTGGGATGAAAATGGACAGGGGCTGTTACTTCCCTTCTTCCTCATTTCCCTGTTCACCTCTCCCATCTTCACCTCCCTCCTTGCCCAGTCCTTCTAGGAAACTGACCTAGGCAAAGCTTGCTAGAGTGGGTACAAAGAGGTGGGAGTTTACCTGAACTTTTTTCCCCTATGAAATTTGGTTAAAATGAACATCTCAGGGATTTGAAAGGGGAAGAATAGGCGCATGGTCCCCAAAAGGGGCGCGCAGTAGGCAGAGAATCTGCAGGAGGGAGTAGTTTTTGCCGGCTGGTGCAGCTCTTCGCGCCACAGTCTTGACCGGGCAGCAGCCTTCTTGGAGAGCGGAGTCTGGCAGCAGCATCTCGGCCCCAGGGCGTGGAGCCTGAGCTGTTGCCCTGCCCAGGGCTGCACAGCTGGTGATGTCTGTATTTGTCCCCCGGCTGCAGGAACTTTCGCCATACTCAGCCTCATGACAGGCTCGGCCGTTGAGCGGCTGGTGCCAGAACCCCTTGTGGGGAACCTGAGCGGAACCGAGAAGGAGCAGTTGGACGCTCAGCGGGTTGGGGTAGCAGCAGCCGTGGCCTTCGGGAGCGGGGCGCTGATGGTGAGGGAGGACCCGGGGAGGATTCCGGGGGATCCCGGCTGGGGGGCCCGGGAAATTGGGCAGGGGGAGAGGGAGGGACCAGCCTTCAGCTTGGGTTCGGGAGGGCGGAGGTGCGCGGGGTTGGTTTGCTCCTCCTCTAGTTGGTGACTGCACGTCTTCTCCCCCGCAGCTGGGGATGTTCGTGCTGCAACTCGGCGTCCTGTCCACCTTTTTGTCCGAGCCTGTTGTCAAGGCGCTGACCAGCGGGGTCGCGCTGCACGTGCTCGTGTCCCAGCTGCCGAGCCTCTTGGGGTTGTCCCTCCCGCGCCAGATCGGCTGCTTCTCTCTCTTCAAGGTGGGGGTGGGAGAAGAAAGGAGAAGGGGCTTCTAGAGGTCCCGGGAATAGGGAAATTCGAAAAGGGAGGAAGGACGGAGGGTGGAGGGGTAGTGTGTGACAAGGGCGCAGGAAAGGAAATTGGAGCCACGTGGCTGACCGAGGGCGCTGCGGAGGTAGAAGCCCTGGTGGCACTGGAGAGAGAGGGCCTCGCTCTGGGGGGCCCGCGCCGGGGCGCATGAACCCTGGCAAGGGGCCCTCTGCTCACAGCCCCTGCCCGCAGACGCTGGCCGCCGTGCTGACTGCGCTGCCCCGGAGCAGTCTGGCCGAACTGACCATCTCGGCGCTCAGCCTGGCGCTGCTCGTGCCGGTCAAGGAATTGAACGTGAGATTCCGAGACCGGTTACCCACGCCGATCCCGGGGGAAGTCGTCATGGTGAGGACGGCCGTGCGCGCCGGTCCCCTGCCCGCACAGACCCTGCTGTCCTGTGGGAAGTGGCCGCTGCCGCCCCCTGGTGGAGTGCAGAGAGGCCACGGAACAGAGGGCCAGCTCACACTCACTTTCCCTGGCCTCCTGCAGGAGGATGCTTTGACCTTCCACAGTCCCCCTCGACACTGTCCCACGTCTCTCACGGAGCACCCCCTACACCTCTTGGAGTTCCTTCTACCATCCTACAGCGCTCCCTTGAGGTCTTGCTGGTCACAGCACCTTCTCTGACACCTGTCCTCACCAGGGTCCTTCCCTGTAATTCACAGTGCATCTTCCTCTCCACCCTCCACTGACATTTCTCTCTCTACCCCACTAAATAAACGTTCCGCGTCTCCACAGATGCCAGTATATCACTAGATATCGTCCAGCTTCCCTCTTTGGAAGGCTCAGTGGCATCTCTTCATATCCACCATCTTTGGTGGCTCCAGCGCTCTGTGGCCTCAGGCATATGTCATCCCTCTTTCCCAGCTCCACACTCCAAATCAGTTGTCAGGCCCCCATCCCAAACACATCCCTGCTCCCCCAGGTGCTGGGCTCCTGCAACCAGCTAGACCTGCATTATGGTCCTCTCTCATGGTCAGCCCCTTCTAGCTTCTGCCAGGGACCCCATCTCTTCCCATGCCTTCATTTTGCTCTCTTTCTCAGGTGCTTCTGGCCTCCGTGCTCTGCTTCACCTCTTCTCTGGACACAAGATACCATGTCCAGATAGTGGGGCTGTTGCCTGGAGGGTAAGACAGAATGAAAAGACGCCGGCTTTCTCTTCTCCCACCTCTCCCACCTAACACTTCTTCTTATCTCCACCCCCCATTTTCTTTGCTTTCCTTATCTCACTGAAGCACCCAACTCCTCCTCACCATGGATCCCTCCCTCTCCAGATTTCCCCAACCCCTCCTCCCCAACCTGGCTGAGCTGCCCAGGATTCTGGCTGACTCGCTGCCCATCGCACTGGTTACTTTTGCGGTGTCTGCCTCCCTGGCCTCCATCTATGCAGACAAGTATAGCTACACTATTGACTCCAACCAGGTGGGACTCTGACTGTGGACCCCAACCCTCTCATTTGACTTCCCACCATGCCTTTGTCTCTCTCACTTCATCTCACTGCATCCCTCCAGGAGCTCCTGGCACATGGTGCCTCCAACCTCATCTCCTCCCTCTTCTCTTGCTTTCCCAACTCGGCTACGCTGGCCACCACCAGTCTACTGGTGGATGCTGGTGGGAAAACACAGGTAAGAGGGCATCCTTGGATGAGGAGAAAGGATGGGCCATCCAGGCAAAGTGGTGGTGCTGGAGAAACAGGTGGAAGATGGTTAGATACCCAGGTGGCACCTATATAGAGAAGACTGGGATCTGTGAGAAAGGGTGAGCAAGGGGATGGAATTATAGGAGAGATGGAAGAGAACAATGTTCCAGTAAGACCTTTGTAGGCTCTAAGCACTGAAAAAGTTTATGGTGCCCCAGATATGGTTCAAAATAAAAACACAAAACTATAAAATAAACTTGAGATAAAATTATTTTTTTCACACAATGACATTGTCTTTTTAAAAGGAATATCACATATCAAAGTCTCCCCCTAATAGTTTTGGTTTCCCTTACTTTGCTGGTGCCCTAAGCACGTGGTGAGCCTGCTTATAGGGTAACCCAACTGTGGCTTTTAAGGTGGAGGTGGGCTGCAAAACTGGGGAACTTGAACAACAGACATCTACAGGGAGACTGGTGAATAATGGGCATTTAATTAATTGGGGGGAGGGGAGGGTTAGATGTGAACGGCAGAATATTAAGAAGGGGGATGTGTGGAAGGAGATTTGGGAGAAGGGAGACTTCCGAGGAAGATAAGGCAGAGTGGGCAGGGAGACCAGCTCTCATGTGGGGGTGGGAGACTCCCTTCCTTTTTTTGCACCCATCCCTCCTTCCCTCTAGCTGGCAGGCCTCTTCTCCTGCATAGTGGTCCTGTCGGTGCTGCTGTGGCTGGGGCCCTTCTTTTACTATCTGCCCAAGGTAAGGAGCAGAGGAGGCAATGAGCATGGCTGGGAGGGGTGGCTGTATTCCAGGACATCGAGGTAGTCAGCCCACCTCCTCTGCCTCAAGGCTGTCCTGGCTTGTATCAACATCTCCAGCATGCGGCAGATGTTCTTCCAGATGCAGGAACTTCCACAACTATGGCACATCAGTCGTGTGGACTTTGTGAGAAATGCCATTACCCCCAGATGGCCCCCTCCCATCTTCTTAGCATCCCCAGCCTCTGCCCTGAACCAAAGCTAACTGTCCTGGTCCTAAGTTCTGCAACCCACCCACTCCCCCAACAAATGTAACTCCTAATACGCTTTACTCACAGGCAAGGGAAAGGATGGGGTTTGAACCCCTTGGACCTGAATATTTGTAACTTCCCAACTGGTGCAGGTCATTACATTTGGTGTGTGTCCCATTGAATCAACCTGTTCTTTCCCTCTGTCATGCTTTCTGCTTCTTCCTGGGTCATCTCTCCCCATCACTTGCCTTGGTAATCACTGCCCTGGATCTCTTTCCCCAGCAGTGATGGCCTGCCTTTTCTTTTGGGCAATCTACCCTTATCCCTGTCCTGCAGGCTGTGTGGATGGTCACCTGGGTGGCTGTAGTGACCCTGAATGTGGATTTGGGCCTGGCTGTGGGTGTTGTCTTCTCCATGATGACTGTGGTCTGCCGCACCCAGAGGTGGGCATAGAGATGAGTGGAGTTGAGGTCAGGGCAGGGGAGAGAATGAGGTGCTTGGGGTGACTCTCCAGCCAGGCCAGGCTAAGCTGGAAATCTGGCCCCACCTTCTTCCCTAGGGTGCAGTGCCTGGCACTTGGACAGGCTGAGGGAACAGAGCTCTACAGGCCACTCAGAGGAAGCCACAAGGTGGGTGGGCTGCAGCCAAAGAAGGAAAGGAAGATTAGCCCCAGATGTTTCTCTGACCCTCTGACCTCTTAGCTCCTCCAGGTCCCAGGGCTCTGCATCCTGAGCTACCCAACACCACTGTACTTTGGGACCCGTGGGCAGTTTCGCCGCAACCTGGAGTGGCACCTGGGGCTTGGAGAAGGAGAAAAGGTGAGGGAGCTTGGTTTAGGAGGGATGTGGATCCTCGGGGAGTGGGAGGCAGGTGGGCGTTCTGAGGGGGATCCTTGTGCTCAAGGGGTGCATGTTCATGCTGTGTCTCGGTTGTGGTGACTGCCCTTCTTTACTCATAGGAGACTTCAAAGCCAGATGGCCCAACTGTTGCAGGTAAGATGGGGTGACAAGAAGGAAGATTGGGGCATGTTGCATGGTGGCACTTGGGTACTCCTGTCTTCTCCCATTCTAGTTGCTGAGCCTGTCAGGGTGGTGGTCCTAGACTTCAGTGCTGTCACCTTTGCAGATGCTGCTGGGGCCAGAGAAGTGGTGCAGGTGAGGGAGAGGGCAGGTTGAGGAGAAACCCCTTAGCATGTCACTCATACCCTCTGATCTTAACCCCTTTGCCCCATCCCTGCAGCTGGCCAGCCGATGTCGAGATGCTAGGATCCACCTCCTCCTGGCTCAGTGTAATGGTGAGATGTGTGAAGAGCGGGACCCAGTGTCTGGGCAATGACTGGACACCTGCGGGAGGGAAAAGGACCCGGTGTGGACTGAGGGTCTCAGAGCCTGACACCCTCCCCACATAGCCTCGGTGCTGGGGACACTGACTCGGGCAGGACTCCTGGACAGGGTGACCCCAGATCAGCTGTTTGTGAGTGTGCAGGATGCAGCTGCTTATGCCCTGGGGAGCCTGGTAAGGGGCAGTAGCACCAGGAGCGAGAGCCGGGAGGCACTGGGCTGCGGCAAGTGAGGCAGGGGTAAGTGGCTGGAGACTCAGGGAGAGGGGTTTGGGAAAGGGTCTGCGGAGGAAGATCAAGAAGAAAAGGGTGGGGATGGAATGAATAGTGGATTGAAGACCAACTCAGGGAGCCCAGGCTGAGCTATGGGTGAGGAACTGAAGAACTCAGATCCCTAAGCAGGTGGGGTACCCCTGAGAGGACTGCCACATTTCATCAAGGGAGAGGGTGCCTAATCTATTCCTGACATGTCTTCTCTCGTCTCCAGGAGATCACTGACCCAAAGATTTGCACAGTGTGGGTCTGACCTCATCATGTGGAGTGCAGAGGGCCCCGATGACATGTGTGTGATGAGGACCATGACCTTGAGCTCCCTTACCTAACGTAACTAATAAAATGAAGCTGAGAGCTTTGGAATCCATGAAGCGAGTCTAGGTGTTTGCACAGGGACTCTGGTGCTCCGTCTTTTGTGCCCACAGCATTGCAGAGACACAACTAAGAATGGCTTTCACCATGTGTTCACCGGCCCTCACCCCAGCCCCAGTGCCGCAAGTTATCTCTGTAGGGGTGGGGCTGGAGCAGGTACACAGAGTACTGGATCTGAAGATGCGGGTGAGGGGTACAGTCTTGGGATTATGTGTTGGGGAACTTCCCCACCCCCTCAGTCCCAAGAAGATGAGAGGACAGTGTTTCCACCTTAGGTTCTTAGAGTCCCCCTGGGCTCTTTGGCACTTGGAAAGTGATCCCCCCATTTCCTGCCCCATGAGAATGGGGAGGGGGAGGACTTGGCACTGGCTGTGGGAGAGGTTATGGCTCCACCAGGCCTCTGGGCACTCGAAGAAGGAGGGGTGTCACCAGGACAACCCCTATTGGGCATAAGGTTCTGAAAAGGAAGAGTGAGGAACTAGAGGCTCAGGGACTGCCAGTAGAGTGCTCACAGGGTGGGTGGGGTTTGTTGAAAATTCCTGGCAGGGACAAGGAGGCAGGCCCAGCCTGAGAGTCAGAAATCCCCTGTGGGCCATCACTGGGAGGTCATGCACTGCAGCCGGTGTTTGAAGAAGAGCAGCCGGTGTTTGGCCATCTGGCTCTCATCCAGTGATCCTGGATAACGGTACCGGGCGTAAGTCTCTGCCCCGGCATCCCTTGATGTCCAAGGCAGCTTCAATTTGGATGCATGATCCACCACGACGTCGGAGCAGGAGCCAACCCGAAGGGAACCAAGCCCATCCAAGAAGAATTCTGGGGGTGGAGGGGAGTACACAGTGAGGGATCCCAAGGGTGCAGAACGCCGACCGGTAAGGGAGAACTCTCAAATTTAGGGTGTGGAAAGTGTGTGTGCAAAGGTTTGTTTCTAAGGACCTTGAGCAAGTAAATCAACTCCCTGGGTCTCAGTTTTACTCTTGTGTAAATGGAGTCAATATACTTGTGCTTTGAAAATGGAAAAACCTACCCCCACTCCCAGAGGTTAAATAAACGCCAGATGGGTTGCACCGACTATGGTCTGAACTAGATAGAGGAAGCCCTGGGAGTAGAGTAGGGGTGGCGGGAACAGTGACGGGGAAGCTTACGCGGGCGGGGAGGAGGGGCCCAGCGGTTGTGCTGGGAATAGAGATTTAAAGGGTATGCGGGGCTGGGAGAGGGTGGGAGCTCTGTCTGTCGTCCAGGTGCAGGTCTTGGTAAATCATTGCAGAACTGTTCTAGGGTTCCCGGTGGCGGCTGGGCGCGGGTGCAGCCTAGGAGAGGCGGGTGCGCCAGCTCCCTGTGGGGTTCCTGCCAGGGTCGACCGGGAGGGGGCGCCACTCACCCAGATGAGCCACGCGGCTGAGGCGGGGGTCGAAGCCGACCTCGCGCACCTTGTCAGTCCGCGCCAGGAAGAAGTTAACCACGCCGTCGGTGACCACGCAGCCTGGGAAGCCGACGAGCTCGTGGTGGAAGCCGCGCCTTTGCCGGAGGCAGTTCCCGAGGCCTGGGGCGCCGGGCTCCACGCTCAGCAGCTGCCGGTAAGTGGTGGCGAAGCCGGAGATCTCGCGCACCGCGCCCCCCACCTGCAGGGAGAGGGAGGCTGGCTCCAGGCAGCCGGGGATCGGGCACCCGAAGGGGGCAAGGTCTGCGCTCCGGTGCCTTCGGGGGTACCCCTGCCCCATCCTCTTCCGCTTCACCCTTGCAAGACCCAGACAGTCCCCAGGCCCCACTTCGTGGTCCTCTCTCTGTCCCAGGGCTCGCCGTTCCTGGCCGCAGCGTCCCCACTGTGGCCTTAGCCTGTTCAAGGCCCTTCTCCACCCCCACATCCTACGGCCCCTGCCCTACCAGGTCCAGGGGCGTCCGCTCCAGCACGTCCACAAGCCTCTCCAGCCGCGTCCGCGCGGTGAAGACGAAGTCGTCGTCCACCCACAGCACGTACTTGGTGGTTACTTGGGACACGGCCAGGTTCCGGCCTGCGAACCAGCCCTGGCGGAAAGGTGTGTGTGGTTGGGGAGGCTGCAGAAATAGGACATTGCCCTCTGCCACCTTTCTTTCTCTCCCCCGACCCTTCTCAGCTTGTATTCTTCTCCAGACTTTTGAGTGCTTTCGAATGGCCAGAAGCTAGGTAAAAAAAAATGCAGATCCCCCACAGAGGTTCCAAGTCAGTGGTCTCGGAATGCGTTTAATTTCTGTGTGCATTTATTTATTCATTCATCAGCTATTTTATTGAATGCCATTATGCACTAAGCACCATTCTAAGAATGCAGAGAGAATTTCCTGCTCCCACGAAGCTTACATTCCAGGAAGCCTCATGCTTAACAGGCACCCCATGATTCTGAGGCAGGTGGTCCTCGAATCACTACCCTGGAGGCTGCAGATTGAGGGCGCACCCACTGCGGGAGTCCTCTGGCCTGCCGTTGAGCCTGCTAGCTGCACACCTTGCCGAAGGGCATGAGATAGTGTTCCACGTAGGGGCCACTAAGGCGCTCTGGCTTGTCACTGTCGTCGGCGATGACCACGGTAACCGTTGGGTAGAAGCGGCGGATACTGGTGATGAGAGCCCGTAGCCGATCATAACGGAGGAAGGTCTTGGTGGCAATCGTGACTAGAGCGCTGATGTTGTACTGGGCTGAGATTGAGGGCACAGGGTTGGGTGCAGACAAGGCGAGTTGGGAGAGGGGAACAGGTAGATATCCCCTCCCAGGACTGCCCTCTCTCTACTTGCTCCCCACCAATGCTGGATCTAGTATGTCCCTGCCCCTACCAGCCTCACCTCCCTGGGGTAGAGACCCAGGTGGGTACAGCCGAGGGTTGGGTGGGTGTCTTATGCGGATGGTGAAAGCAGCCTCATGTCCCTCGGTGGAGAACCGGACTGGGAAGAAAGGACATGGCGTTTGACCCTGAAGGGTGGGGCAACATTCTGTTTTCAGCCAATCAATATTTAAGTGCCTACTCTGTGTCCCACCTTTCTAGGCCTTGGTGGAAAAAAACACAAGGTTCATACCTTCATGGAACTTACATTCTAATGGGTAGGAGAAAAACAATAAAGAAAATTTTAAGTAAAAGCTAACCTTTATTGAGCACTTACTATGTGCCAGACCTGTTAAAAAATTACCTTAAATATATGAACTCATTTTATCCTCATGATAGCCCTATTAAGTAGATTCCTACAACAGAAAAAGAAGCTGAGACAGAAAAGTAACTTGCCACATTTGCACAACTATTAAGCAACAAAACTGATAGCAACCTAGTCAGTCTGGTGCCAGACTAAGTAAATTAAAAAATTCAGATACTGGTAAGTATTGAATGGAAAATAAGACAAATAAGTAATGTAATAGTGAAGAGGAGACATTTGAGCTGAGATCTAAACGACAAGAAGGAGCCAGTCTGCAAAAATCTGGGGAAGAGCATTCCGGGCTGAGAAAACCGCAAGTGCAAAGGCCCTAAGGTCAAAGCAAACTTAGTGCAACAAACCGGCTTTGGGGAGAAGCAGGAGGGCTCTTAGGCCCCTTTTGCTGGAAGAGAAATGGGAACTCAGGAAAGTAAAGGGCTTTGTCCTCCAGTAAGGGGTGGGTTGGAAATATAGTCTTCTAACTCCTTAGACACGTCTCTTCCTGGGGCCCCCATGGTTGGCCTAAAGGGGAGACACACCCAAAGCTCGGGTTTCCCTCTGGCCTGCTCCAGCCCCAGATGAACAAAGGCCCCTTTTCTCCCTCTCTGACCCTGCTGGTCCAGTTGAAGCACTCATTGTGTGGCAGGACAGCTCTGGCCATAGACCAGATGCCTCCCATGCCCTCTGCCATTTGCCCACTCCAGCCTTTCTGGTTCTTCTCTGTTTGCCCAGCCTGCCCCTCTCCCCACCCAGGCCTCGCACCTGTGTCTGCTGTGTTGGTCTGGTAGCTTCGGCTGCTGTAAGTGACCAGTTGTAGTTGCCTGTTGAGTTGGTCCAGCCCTGGGCTGACAAGGGTGAAATCTGCCTGCCCCTCTCCAATGAGAGTCACTCCAGTCACTTCCCCTGCCACGTCCCAGGTGCCTAGGGAGGCAGTCAGGTTTACCTAGGAGGGGATTGGAGAGTGCAGGGTTAGGCCTCAGACCCACTTCTTGCCTCCCTGATTCGTCCATCCTTCCCTTAGTAGCCCTGCCTCCTTCTCAGCATTCTTGATGCCTACTTGGCCTCTTTGCCTTCCTGTTTTCTCTCACCTGGTATACCTCCTGACCAGAAGCTGCCTGAAGGCTCAACCCTAGGAGAAAGGAAGCGGGGATCAGAATCACATAGGCAGCCCTGAATTCTTTCTCATTTTCTCTCCCTGCTGTCACCACACACAATAGAGAACTTTCCACCCATTCTTCTTATTGAGGCCTCAGCAGGGCACAATGTAACATAGCCTACAATGACTGATTTTTGAGCCCTTCCCATCAAAGCTTGCCCTATGGCCTGCCCTGCCCACCACCTAACCAATGGTTAGTCAGAAAAGAATAGATTCTTTCCCCCAAAACTCCCCAGTTACAGTCTTCTGAAATTCCTAGAGTCCCTTCCGTCCTCACCTCCCACCTCCTAAGCCCCCTTTTGAGCTTAAGTCCCTCTTTCATCAGAGGTTCCCACCTCCCATTCCAATCATCTCCCATTCTTCCCCACCCAGCCTCGGGCTCTGCCACCCCCACTGTGGCTGAGGTCATCCTCTGGGACCCTCCTCCCTACCTGGCACCAAGATGCTCCTGAGGGGCTGAACTTCCACACCTTGTAGGGGGTACTGGAGCGGGGAGTTGGCAGGGGCTATGAGCAGTTGGTCAGCTGGGGACTGGCTCCTGGCAGTGGAGGAAGGAGAGGACAGAGCAGAGTCAGGGGAAGAGGGTCTCTCCCTCCCGGCACAATCACTGCTCTCCCGCTGTGGAGTCATGCCCTTCTTTCAAGCTGGTACCTTGACAGAAAGGCCTGGAACTCCTGCTCTCTTGTGGCAGAGGCAGCGCTCAGCTCTGCAGGGTCAAAGGCCTTGGTGAGGTCAATGGCTCGGACTTGTTTCTGGAAGGGGAGGGGGAGGCCCCCCCCCACTGGACTCACAACTGCAGTTGTTCCAAGCCAGCAGCCTGAAGGGAGTAGTAAGGGTCATCAGACCCAGCTACACAGCTCCATTCATCACATAAACACTGACACAGCACGCCACACCTTGGCCCTGAAATTCTGTCCATCTAGGATCCATTCCCTTAGACGTTGCCCTTCAAATAGTACTCGGGAGGGGGACCAAAGATCGGACGACCTAGCCCCTAAATCTGGATTTTAGAGTTGTAGGACAGGGCCAATTACTAGGATTTCAGGAGCTGCCTACCCACCAACCAGCAGCCCACCTGGAGTCTCTTCTCATACCTGAATCAGGACCTCAGGGAGTCTTTCAGGGCCCTCCCTTAACTGCACAACCTCCCACGCCCATCCCCATCCTCATCCCCATGGCAGGGTTCAGGGAGAACAGATTTTCCCCAGCCCAAGCCTCAGCAGCCTCCCACTTCCACCTCCCACTTCACTCCACACAACCCGTTAGGAGAACGCAGGCATCTGAGCCCAGCAGTGGAGGAAACAAAAGCCCCCAGACCACCCCCAGCGAGCGCCGCGCTGCGCCGCCGCGGTCGGCACTCACCTCACTACTTGCTCCTTGATCCTGACCGGGATGTGTGCGTAGCGGGGCTCAGGAGCAAGATCTGGCAGCTCGGGCCTGCGGGGGCTCTGCGGGGGCGCCCACGGCGCAAGAGGTGCCCGGAGGCCGGGCGCGTCCCGGGTGCTCGCGTACAGGAGCCCCAGCGAGGCGCAGGCGACCAGAAGGACCAGCGCGCACAGGGCCCGGCGGCCCAGCCACATCCTAGGTGGGGGTAGGGTGGGGAGTGAGAAAGGGAGGGAAGAAGGGAAGGCAAGGGATGGGGCCCTTGGCCCCCGCGTCCTCAGAGGCTCCTGCCGGCTCCCAAGAGCGCTCTCCACTCTACACATCGCGCTAAGATTTGCACTGCCAGCCGCGGTTTTCCCGGTGCCCCTCCCCTCACTTCTCAGGCCCCAGGGTCTCCCGGCCTCCTTTCTTCTCGCCCTCTCCCGCATCTCGGTTTCCTCTCACACCCGAGGCCTGGCATCTTAATGCTGAAGACATTTGGATGCCGCGGTTTCGACGCGGCCGTGCGTGAGCTTTGGAAAAGCCCCGCTCTATTAGGGCAGTGGCAGTCCCGAAGCCCGCAGCCCGCCCTGGCCGGCGCGCCCCCTACTCCTCAATCCGAGCATCACCTGGGCTGGGGTGGGCTGCGGAGGGCGGCTCCACACCTAGCCTGTCAGGAAAAAATGCAGAATCACGCCCGTGCTGGCGGGCGCCCCCGGCGGAGGTGACCCGATGAGTGGCCTCGGGAAGCGGCGCGGGGAACAGGGTGGACCGGGAAGCGCGCCTCCTCCCGCCTCCTGCTCCGCCCCTCATCCCCCCGCCTCGGGCACTGACCTGTCTAACGCTCTAAGGCAGCGGCAAAATTTCGGTCCGGGCTGTGCCGGCTTTCAGCCCCCGCCTGAGGGTCCTCATGGGGCTAGGGGCTGATCGATGGGAGAGCTGGGCGTGAGCCTGAGGGTATGGGGGACCCTCCTGCCTCTGGAGCGCGCCCGACCCCTCCCGCCTTGGAACTCTCGGGGCTTTTGTGGAGCGCGGCTCGGTGGTGGTTCTGGGCGTTTCCTGCCCGGGGGCGGTTGGCGGGGCGCGAGGACCAAGTTAAGAATCCGTTGCACCCCAGCCCCGGGGGCAAAGCCGGGGATCCCTGGCTCCGTGTCCCACTGGCAGCGCGGGGAGGGCTCTGGCCGCCTCCCGGCTCTTCGCACCGCAGCGCCGCGCGGTTCGGCTCCGGGCTGGTTGCGGCTGCTTCGGCTCCGCGCGGGGAATGCGAGCGCCCCGGCGCCTTCTAGTGGGCGCGGAGGAAACTGCGGGGGCGAGGAGCAGACGCGGGAAGGTCCTCGCTCACAACCCCCAGCCCTTAGCCTCCAAACCCTGGCATCTCAACCGCCTGCTCCCAAGACCAGCCATTCCGTTGCCTGCTCGTTCTGAGCTTGTAGGCGAGGATGGGCAAATAAGGGCTTTGGGAGGAGGTAGGGCGGGGGCGCGCTAAAACCCACGTCAAGTTTGAATGTTAGGGTGAAGATAAAAGAAACAACCCCTGGAAAATAAACGCTCTGCCTGGCTAACAAAGACTGATGCACAGCCTCCCTCTCCCCCTCCTCCCCCGCCCTGCCCCCCTTTATTTAACAGACACTCAAGAGATACACACTGGGTAATTCAAAGGCCTATTTCCCCGAACTGCCGCTTGGTGCAACCTTGCAGGAGGAAGGGAACCCCAGAGAGGCCAGATTGGCGGTAGTTCTGCCTGGAAGCCTTAGGTCATAGATAGCTTGATACTTCACACTGCTGAGAATCAGAGTTCTGTGGCTCCGTGGTTCTAATAAAAGATGCATGAAGATTCAATAGGAAAAAAGGACATAATAAGAAATATAGAACATTATGAAAATATGTGTGTGTGTGGTAGATATTTGAATGAATGAATTTTATACAAATAAATGACTAAAATCAGCTGGGGGAAAAGTGGAATCTCTACCCTTCTTACACCAAAATTCCAAATCTATTAAATATTTTAATATTAAAGGTGAAATCATAAAAGTAGTGAAGAAATCATGAAAGTCAGCACAGTGGCTCATGCTTGTAATCCCAGCACTTTGGGAGGCTGAGGCGACAGGAGACCAGGAGTTCAAGACCAGCCTGGGCAACATGGTGAGACCCCTGTCTCTACAAAAAATTTAAAAATTAGCTCAGCAAGGTGGCTCACACCTGTAGTCCAACTACTCAGGAGGTTGAAGTGGGAAGCTTGCTTGAGCCCCGGAAGTTGAAGCTGCAGTGAGCTGAGATGGTGCCATGGCACTGTAGCCTGGGTGACAGAGCGAGACGGTGTCTCAAAAAAAGAAATTATGGAATTTTTGTTTTGTTTATGGTCTTGGAGTAGGGAAGAGATCTCTAAGCCAGATGTAAAGGGAAATATTAATAAATCTGACTATATGAAAAACGTGAGTGAAGAAATTAACATAAACTAAATTTGAGAGAGAAATGACAAACTGTGAAAAAAATATTTGTAACATGTAAGACAGGTATACTTTATCTAGCTGTTGCTAGTTGGTGCCCCCAGCGGAGATGACCAGAAATGAATTATGAACCATTGAAAACATAGGAATCCATGACTCCACCCTGATAATACATAGATAATTAATTAATTAAATGAATGAATGAAGGAGAAGGGAGAATGCCAATTAATAAATGTGGAGGGAGCTGATGGAGTCAGAAAATAACTATTTTGCATCAGAGTAAAAGTTGGTTTGGGCAAGAATTATCGATGAATGCTAATTCTAGGGGGAAAGTTTGACAGAAGCAGGGTATGTACATAGATTAAAGTATCTCCCCATAGTTGGCTTATTCGTTGCAAGAGGAAAAATTGTAACTGCACAGTGGGAAAACCAGACTGCACCTTGACTTGGTGGCCAAAATTAACATCACCAATGAGGGACAGAAGACTATCATGTGCTCCAGAAATGCTCCCTTGAGAAAGCATGACATCATTTACGTAGTGATCTGGCTGGGAATACATAACTTGATTTTAAATACAAAGAAACAGACTCCAAGTAAGGAATATTTTCTATGTATAAAAGAAACTTAGGCTGGGCACGGTGGCTCATGCCTGTAACCCTAGCATTCTGGGAGGCCGAGGTGGGTAGATCACTTGAGGTCAGGAGTTAGAGACCAGTCCGGCCAACATGGTGAAACTCTGTTTCTACCAAAAATACAAAAATTAGCCGGGCATAGTGGTGCGTGCCTGTAATCCCAGCTACTCTGGAGGCTGAGGCAGGAGAATGGCTTGAACCCTGGAACCCAGAGATGGACGTTGCAGTGAGCCAAGATTGCACCACTGCACTTCAGCCTGGGTGACAGAGTGAGACCCTGTCACAAGGAAAAAAAAAGTAAAAGAAACTTAATACAAAAATTAACTGGGCATAAGCCGGGCATGGTGGCTCACACCTGTAGTCCCAGCTACTTGGGAGGCTGAGGCATGAGCATCACTGGAACTTGGGAGGCAAAGGTTGCAGGGAGCCAAGATTTCGCCACTGCACTCCAGTCTGGGTGACAGACTGAGACTCTGTCTTAAAAAAAAAAAAAAAAAAAGAAAGTGGCTAGTATTTTTTTAAATGTCGGTCTTGAAAGACAAAGAATGAAGAACCGCTCTGGATTAAAGGAGACTAAAGAGACATGACGACTCAATGCAATATGCGATCCTAGATTAAAAGTGATATAACAGACATTTTGGGGGACTGTTTAAAAAATTTGGGCCAGGTGAGGTGGTTCATCCCCATAATCTCAGCACTTTGGGAGGCCAAAGTAGGAGGATTGCTTGAGACCAGGCCTTTGAGACCAGCCTGGGCAATATAATGAGATTTCATCTCTACAGAAATTTATTTTTATTTTTATTTTTTGTAGAAATGGAGTCTTGCTATACTGCCCAGGTTGGTCTCCAACTTCTAGCCTCAAGCAATCCTTCTGCCTGGGCCTCCTAAAGTTTTGGGATCACAGGTGTGAGCCACCTAGCTGGGCTACAAAAACATAAAAAAAAAATTAGCCGGGTGTGGTGGCACGTGGCTGTAGTACCAGCTACTCATGAGGCTGAGGTGGGAGGATTGCTTGAGCCCAGGAGTTTGAGACTGCAGTGAGCTGTGATTGCACCACTGCACTCCAGTTTGGGTAACAGAGCAAGAACCTATCTTTTCTGTTTTCTAAAAAAACAAATTGGAATATGGAAAGTTGATTAGATAAAAGTTGTTTTATCTTTGTTAAAAGATAAATGGCAAATATTAAATTTCCCAAAGCTGATAACTGTGGGTATACAATAAAATATCCCTGTTCTTAGAGTATATGACCTAAAGTGTTAAAGGGTAAAGTGGAAGGATGTCTGTAATCTACTCTCAAATTGTTCAGAAAAAATAAATAATAGGAATATGTATGTGACACATTTACATAATATATATGTGGTATATATAATGTATAATTTATATTTTATTGTTAATTTAATAATTATTAATTACATTATTTTATTATAAATTATATAAAATTATGTATAGAGAGAAAATGATAAAATGTGACCAAATGTGAAAAATTGGTGAAGCTGAATAAATGATATGTGGGAGTGCTCTGTATTCTTTAAATATCTAAGTTTGAAATTATTTCAAATTAAAAACTAAAAAGAAAAAAATCACTCCTTTATTTACTTTAGTTGAAAGCGAGTGTTGGCCGGGTGCGGTGGCTTACGCCTATGATCTCAGTGCTTTGAGAGGCAGAGGCGGGCGGATCATCTGAGCTCAGGAGTTCGAGACCAGCCTGGCCAACATGGTGAAGCCCAGTCTCTACTAAAAATACAAAAATTAGCTGGCCATGGTGGCGGGCGCGTGTAATCCCAGCTACTCCAGAGGCTGAGGCAGGAGAACGGCTTGAACCCAGGAGGTGGAGGTTGCAGTGAGCCGAGATCATGCCATTGCACGCCAGCCTGGGTGACAAGAGTGAGACTCCATCTTGAAAACAAACAAACAAGAAAGTGAGTGTCTATTTAATAATTTGGTGACATTACTGAGAAATTGTTTTAGCACATAACTGTCACACTTTCTAAAAATGACAACTAAAGTTTTTTCATAATGAAATATTAATAATAAAACTTTCTAATAGAACTTCATATTAGTTCCTATATCTCAGCATTTCATTCTATGATGGTAATATTTAGCCTTAGCTGAATACCGAAATACTGATTTTAATTCTCTCTCTTTTTCTCACGTTTTGTAGACATTAAGACTTTTTTTTTTTTTTTTTAGATTTGAGTCTCTGTTGTCCAGGCTGAGGGGCAGTGGTGTGATCTTGGCTCACTGAAGCCTCGGCCTCCAAGCAGTGGAACTACAGGTGCTCACCAACATGCCCAGCTGATTTCTTACTTAGTGTATTTAGTTGTCTTGTCTTTTTGTTTTCTCATCTTTGAGGATATTAAACATACTTACAGTGGGCTCTCTGGGTTCACCTAGTGCAGTTCTGCCACCTGCTGATCAAAAATATTTGGAAAAAAATAACAATATAACAATTAAAATAATACAAATTTTAAAGTATAACAACAATTTGCACAGCATTTACATTGTGTTAGGTATAAAGAAACTAGAGGTGATTTAAAGTATAAGAGAGTATGTACACAGATTGTATATAAAAAATATACCATATCATGTAAGGAACTTAAGTATTCTGGGATTTTGGTACCTACAAGAGTCTTGGAACCAATCCTCTGCAGACAATTGAGAAATGAGGGATGACTATATTTAAAATTTTTTTTCAAGTTGGCCTATTATTTCCATTTACTCTAGAATAAATTCTCTTGCTTATTAAGCTTTTTATCTTTCATGATGTTAATTTTCATGAAGAGCTTTGAAATTTCAGTTTGCTAGCTTGTTTTTTGTATGTGAATTTCTTGCACATGTGTGTATCCTTGTTAGGGTTCATTGTAGATGACAGAAACATTGTAGATGACAGGGGTTTATTTCTTGGCATTAAGGGGCTTACAATGTGATTTAGGGGCTTTTTTATTTTTTATGCCATGGGTGATAGTGCTTCCCTAGGCTTTTGGAAATATGTGGGGCCATTTTGGGTTGTCATAATAGCTGGGCCAGCTGCCAGCAACTGGTGGGCAGGTGTCAACTGAGCTAAATGTCCTACGATGAACAGAACAAGCCTGTGCAACAAAGACTTGCCCTTCCCTAGACACTGAAAGAAACTCAATGGAGAAGCACTGCTTTAGGCAGAACTTCTAGAAACCACTCCCTGCCTCCAGAATCACACAACTCTGTTGGTATCAGCAAAACTGGGGTCACAACTGCAGCAAGCTCTCTCTCTCTCTCTTTTTTTTTTTTTTTTTTTGAGACGGAGTCTTGCTCTGTCACCCAGGCTGGAGTGCTGTGGCCGGATCTCAGCTCACTGCAAGCTCCGCCTCCCGGGTTCCCGCCATTCTCCTGCCTCAGCCTCCGGAGTAGCTGGGACTACAGGCGCCCGCCACCTCGCCCGGCTAGTTTTTTTGTATTTTTTAGTAGAGACGGGGTTTCACCGTGTTCGCCAGGATGGTCTCGATCTCCTGACCTCGTGATCCGCCCGTCTCGGCCTCCCAAAGTGCTGGGATTACAGGCTTGAGCCACCGCGCCCGGCCTCTCTTTTTTTTTAATATGGAGTCTCACTCTGTTGCCCAGGCTGGAGTGCAGTGGCATGATCTCGGCTCACTGCAACCTTCTCTTCCTGGGTTCAAGTGATTCTCCTGCCTCAGCCTCCCAAGTAGCTGGGATTACAGGCACCTGCCACCATGTCCGGTTAATTTTTGTATTTTTAGTAGAGACGGGGTTTCACCATGTTGGCCAGGCTGGTCTTGAACTCCTGACCTCAAATGATCCACCTGCTTTGGCCTCCCAAAGTGCTGGGACTACAGGCATGAGCCACCATGCCCGGTGCAGCAAGCTTTCAAAACCGGGAAGCTACTGCTAGCTGAGGAACCCCAATGCCTCTGCCACAATTTATATTAGAAAAGTAGACACCTTCCACTCAAGGTCCTCCGGTGTTTTCCCATATAAGCCTTATCCCAATTCAGATTTCTCAAGTGTGCACGTGATTGACACAAGGAACGCTAACTCAGAGGGAGCTCAGAAAATGCAGTTTTTTTGTACTCCAGCGGAGTCAGTTTCATTAGGAAAAGATTGTAATGGATGCTAAATATGCCAGCCCACTTTGGAGTTGTAGGTTTCCCTCTCTCCCCACTGCATCCCTTCATGTTGAGTGGTGTCAAGTCTGTCTCCACAGCCTATAACCAGAATTTACATTTGACAGCCAAGGGAATTACATTAAAAAAAAAAAAAACAATACAGAGAGTATGTTGTTTGATCCTATCCCCAGCCAGCTGCAGGCAAAGTCCAATTCTGCATGGCAGCCTAGAGGGCTGGGGACAGGCTGGGCTGGTCGCATCCTCTCTGCTCTTCTCAATCACTCTAGGCAAGTGGCTCTAAATGGAGCGGGCCCAGATAGCAGTCATGATGTTATACAGCCCCCTGTCATGCATCAGAACATCCAGTAAGTTCTCCAAAGGACCTGGGTTCCTGGCAGGTGCTGTTTTTTGTCCTGCGGCCCAGCAGACCTGTGACTTAAGCCCCCAGCTGTTACCTTTCCCTTAACAATTCAAAGAGTTGCTTATTTTGTTTATTGAACTTGGCTTGTCTTTTTAATACGTATTTGGAATATATTACCTGTCATTTTAATTTGATCTGTTTGGAGTGAAGGAAGGATTTTCTCTTGAATTTACTCAATCATTTTGATGGAAGTGACCCTACAAATTGTCTACTTATAAACTTTTTTTTTTTAAACAGGTAAGAAATTATACTATACCTGTGGAACCCCATACTGCTTTTTTACATGACACATATATCTTGGAAGTCTCTTTATAAGAGCACATGAAAATATGTCTCATTTAAAATTTTGCATATTGGCCAGGTGCGGTGGCTCACGCCTGTAATCCCAGCACTTTGGGAGGCTGAGGCGGGCGGATCATGAGGTCAGGAGATCGAGACCATCCTGGTGAACATGGTGAAACCCCATCTCTACTAAAAATACAAAAAAATTAGCCGGGCATGGTGGTGGGCGCCTGTAGTCCCAGCTACTCGGGAGGCTGAGGCAGGAGAATGGCGTGAACCCAGGAGGTGGCAGAGCTTGCAGTGAGCAGAGATCGCGCCACTGCACTCCAGCCTGGGCGACAGAGCGAGACTCCGTCTCAAAAAAGAGAGAGAGGAAAAAAAAAAAAGTTTGCATATTACTACATCAAATGAATATATTAATTAACACTTCCTTTTCATTACAAACAGTGCTGCAATAAACATACTTGGCGAACTGTTATAAATATGCCCGATATATTTAAACTGAATGCCAACTATTATGTCATTGTTCTTTAATTTAAATTTTTTGCTTAGATTACAGCAAAGACCTAGTTCAAAGATATAAATCAGAAAAGGCAACCAAGAAAACTGTGAGCCAGTTAATGCTTGCCATGCACACATTTATTCGCATTCAACAAGTTAATAAAAATCAGTGTATTGCTCAATTAGCTAGCGATGAGAACTAACAAAATATAGTTTTTGCACTAAAGCCCCATGCTACTTTAGTGCCAGGATTTGGTCAGCTGTTCTTGGCTGTTTTCATCAAAGTATTCTTTTGGTCGTGGATTTCATTTACCCTAACCAGCACAAGGGAGTCATAAAGACCTCACAGCTATTCCAGAGAGATGCGGGGAGAGTAGTGTTCTTGTCCACCAGTGTTTGGTGGCAGGCTGGGATTTTTATGCTAGCTTGGGCTTTGGGTGTTTTAGATATGCCTTACATTCTATTGGTTCAATATTATATGATACTTCTGTGAAAGGAAAATAAATCTTGGGGCCCTCCAGATCACTAAGTTAAAGGACAAAGTTAAGCTGGGAACTGCATAGGGCAAACCTGCCTCCCATTCTATTCAAAGTCACCCCTCTGCTCACTGAGATAAATGCATTATCTGATTGCATCCTTTTGAGAGGCTGATCAGAAATTCAAAAGAATGCA